>NC_136270.1:134459860-134632360 GCF_964187855.1 Myxine glutinosa
AGGGTTTATCGCGTAAGCACGGGCTGTGCCTTGTCCCACCGGAGGGAGTTGAAATGGATGACATTTTGCTTGCGATTGGGGATTTGATCGACGTGAGTAACATTCGTGCCGCGTCTCGTATGAATCACAAAATTGTGGTTTTTGTTTCGCAAATAAGTCTGGCCGATATTGTTGTGCAGAATGGTTTGACCTTGGGAAACGATCTGTTTGTTCCTGTGTCGTCGATGGACACGCCGGCAGTTAAAGTCATTCTGAGCAATGTTCCGCCTTTCCTAGGTAACGAGGAAATCCTACACAAGCTAGGTGAGTTTGGCACTGTCGTCTCTCGAATCATTAGGGTTCCTCTACGTACGAGAAACGGCAGGTTGAAGCACGTACAATCGTTTAGGACGTTTTTGTTTTGTTGTTCTAAAAGACGCAGCGAAGCAGTTGAACACCTCCCACACCTTTAAAGTAGGCGTGCATGAATATAGAATCTTCATGGCGACCGAGACCTTGATCTGCTACGGATGTGGAGCACACGGACACACTAAGCAGTATTGCCCAGACGCCAAGAAGACGTACGCTACAGCAGCTGGGTCGGCCCCCCCTGTAACTGATGCAGTGCCCCCCGTTCATGAGCCTGGTGGAGTACAGACGCCCACACCAGAAGACCAGGGTGTGGAAAGTGGTGGCGGTGTTGCTGAGGTTAGTGCAGCAGGGGTGCACCCAGTCGATGAGGACAAGAGGCTGCAACCTCAAGAGAATATGGTCTTTGAGGAGGTATTGATGAAAGGCACCGAGGCTAAGAGGAACCTAAAACGTACCTTTTTGAGCGCCGAGGTGGAAGACAAAGGTAGCAAAGTGATACTCGTACAAACAAACAGTATCTCAGACTATCCTGATGATTCTCAGCAAGCTGGGCAGGGTGGTGACGAAACAGAGGAGAGTAGGACTTCACCCCTTGCTCTTGTTGAAGAAAATCAATGCAGCAGTATTGGTTGTGATGATGGCACCATTGTCCCTTGTGACAACGAGCAGTCCCAGGGCCTGAGTGACAACGGTTGTTGCTCACATCCGGTTGAAACGACCAAGGATGATGGTCCAAGCAGACCTATAATAGGCAGCAGTGGTGGCACAGATGTGCCCCTTGTGATGCAACAAGAAGACTGCAGTGGTGATGACACAGAAGGTGTGCCTGCTCCTGACACACAACAAAGGAGTTTCAACGTTGATGTGGTTAGGGAGCTGGATGAGGAAGCTCAAAGCCTTGTGTCTGTGAATGATCATCAGGGAGAAGAACAGATGGAAGCAACAAAGGAAAACGTCATCAGTTTCCTAAACGAGACGTTTAGGGCAACGCTACGTTGTGATCAAAGACCATTTTCCCGATGTGAAAACTTTCATCAGGGCTGCAAGACCCCTCCTGCAAAGAAATGACCCAATGGAAATCTCGGAGGCCCAATTTCAGCGTCTTCGGAAAGCGGTCACAAAGGCGAATAAGGAATTGCAGGCGGAGGGTGAGTTACCTTTGTAAATGGCTTTGCGAAAGATATGTATCGCATCCCTGAATATCAATGGGGGTTGTACCCCCTTACGAAAAATTCAGACAATTCAGGCGATGGAGAGGGTGAAAGCCGACATCATCCTGATACAGGAGACTCATGCTACGAACACCCTGGTTGCTGAATGGGGAAAACTTTATCGAGGGCAGTGGTGGCTGAGTGGGTTTACCACACCCAAAGCTGGTGTTGCCATCGCCTTGAGTGATAGAATCCCTGCTCGGAAGATTGTCTTTAAGGAAATTTATAAGGGACATCTGATAGCGGTGGATTTCTATTGCAACACGCAAAGGATCATCATTGTGAACGTATATGCACCGAGTGAGCCCATGGAAAGAAGAGTGTTCTTTTCCACTCTGCATGACTTTGTAAAAGGACTGGATACAACCGCTTTCATCTGTGTTGCTGGTGATTTCAATTGCACTATCAATCCTTCCGTAGACAGGACCGGTCATGAACCCCATCCAGCTTCTATGAGGATTTTGGAGAACATCATCAAAAATCAGCATTTGAAAGATGTTTGGAGGTTGCAACACCCAACTTCACGGTGCTATACGTGGTGCAGATGCCATGATGGGAGGATATCAATGGCAAGGCTAGACAGATTCTACGTGAATAAGCCAATGCTAAATGTGATGGCCACAACCCAGATACTCCCAACTGGTTTCACAGACCATTACCTGGTTTCAATGGGTTTTAATTTGCCTCTGACCTCAGGGGGTAGTGCGTATTGGTCACTTAATACCCACCTGCTGAATGATATGAGATTCAAAGAGGCTTTTCGAGCCGTGTGGGAAAGAATTCGGTCCTCCAAATTTGAACATGCTAACCTTCGACTGTGGTGGGACCTCGCAAAGGGTCAGGTCAAATCGTTCTGTCAACAATATAGTCTTTATGCCACTAAATTGCAAAATCTCTCGATTGATTCATTAAAGGCTGAAATTGCAGCCCTGGAGGAAAACATTAATACGGCTGGAAAGACACTACAGGTGACCGGCTGCTATGGACTAAAAAGGCAATGTTGACTGAACTGGTACGGCAGCGAGCAATGGGCACCCTGGTACGCATGAGAATGAGTTATTTAACGTTGGATATGCCAAATAAGGCCTTGTTTGGTTTGGAGAACTCTGTTAAAAAATCACAACAGATTCATGGGCTACGTGCTGCTAATGGGCCAATAGTGACCTCCCAACAGGAGATTAAGTCTGTTTTGAAGGTTTTTTATACAAACTTGTACTCCCCCCAGAGCATAAGTAATGAGACCTTGCAGGAGCTGACTACCGGGCTTCCAAGACTTGAGGAAGACCAGCAACGCACATTGAACATGTCAGTTTCGGCTGCTGAACTTGAAACTGCTATGCGGAGCTTGAAGGATGGTAAAGCCTCTGGGATTGATGGTTTGCCCGGAGAGTTCTATAAGACTTTTTGGAAACTTGTGGGACCTGACCTGCTTGAGGTATTTGATGAATGCCTTCATGTTGGAGAGCTTCCCCTGTCCTGCAGAAGAGCAGTCATTTGCCTGTTGCCAAAGGCTGGGGACACTCAACTAGTCGAGAACTGGCGGCCTGTCTCATTGCTGTGTGCGGATTACAAGCTTTTGTCGAAGGCCTTAGCAAACCGTTTGGGAACTGTGATCAGCTCTATTGTGCACCCTGACCAGACCTACTGTGTACCAGGAAGGTCAATTTATGACAATATTTTTCTGATAAGGGATATTATTTCTTGTAATAAGTACGTGCGTGCCAGTTTTGGGTTGTTGTTTCTTGACCAAACAAAGGCTTTTGATCGTGTTGATCATACATATTTGTTTTCTGTTCTGGAGCGGATGGGTTTTGGCGAAACTTTCATTTCCTATGTCAAGCTGTTATACACTAACACCTTCTGCATGATGAAAGTAAACAACAGTTTATGTCCCGCTTTTCCTTTCCGTCGGGGTATCCGTCAAGGGTGTCCCCTTTCTGGACTTCTGTATATAATTGCCCTTGAACCACTCTTAGCATCCATCAGGCAGCGAATAACTCAGGATGTGGGAGCCGTTTTTGGTTCAAGATTTGTGGTCACAGCTTATGCTGATGATGTATGTGTTCTGATTAAGGGCCCAAGTAGTGTTGCTGGCGGTGCAGCGTTGCTTTAAAGACTACTCTGCGGCCTCTTCCGCCGAAGTAAATTGGGGCAAGAGTGTAGCCTTATGGTGCGGTTCAGATAACCTTTCTTTAACACTGCCACCGTCACTCCCACATAATCTAGAGTGGAAAACAGATGGAGTCAAATATCTTGGTGTCTATCTCGGCAACCAGGAAGTAGAAACGAAGAACTGGGAAGGAATGATTGAACAAATTACACACCGGTTGAAACGATGGGAAGGACTGCTGCGATCTCTTTCTTATAAAGGCCGCTCTCTTGTTATAAATAACTTGATAGCAGCAAGATTATGGCATAAACTAATTGCCTTGCAGCCACCCAAGGAGTTGATACCAGCCATCCAGCGGGTCTTGGTTAATTTCTTTTGGAATGGATACCACTGGCTTCGGCCGCAAATACTGTACCATCCTCGGAAGGAGGGTGGACATGGAATTGTGGAGGTGTCCACCCGGCTTATGGCTTTTCGCCTACAGTCTGTGCAACGTCTGTTGTATGCTGAAGAGCTGCCCTGGCGCTCATTTGCGTTTTTCTTGTTGCAACAAGCGGGAGGCCTGTGTTATGATAGGCACTTGTTCCTGGTGAACCTTGACCGTGTCAGCTTAGTTTCAATCCCAACTTTTTATCAGGGTTTGCTGAGAGTTTGGAAAGGTTTTGGGGTTCATCGTTGCCTTGAGGCTTATAATTGCCGGATGTTTATCCAAGAGCCTATTTTCTATAACGGTTTTTTTCCATGCATTCCTCATAGTCCGACTTTGATTAGGAAATTTACTCAAGGAGGAATTGGCAAAGTTTGTGACCTGAGGGATACATCTGGGACAAAATGGATGTCTGCTGGCAGGGTGGCGGCCATTCTTGGTTTAAGATCCGTGCGTATTGTCAGCCAAATTATACGCATCGTCAAGAGGAAGTTTAAGGAGTTAAATATTGGCTGGGAAGGTATAAACAATGTCGAGGATGTTCGGCTGTCTTTCCCTGAAATTAAGGTGCTCCCAGCTCTCCAGTCGAATGGTGAACTTGTCTCTCCTTTTCATTTGGCAACAAAGGCTGGTATTCACAAGCTCCTTCGAGAAAACCAAGCATCACCCTTCTCCGGAGTAACAAGAGTGGCCTTGTGGTCCGAAAGGTTAGGGCCAGGGTCTCCTGCCACGCCACTGTGGCCTAATATGTACAAATTACCTATTTACGGGTTCCTCGCAGATATCCAGTGGAGACTAGCACATTGGGCTCTCCCTACGAACACCTTTGTTCATCACCTTGACAGCTCAGTGCCAGTAGCATGCCCCTTCTGTGTACAGAAGGAGGATCTCTTTCATGCCTATGTGAAATGCGAAAGACTAATACCTCTTTTCTTGATTCTCACACACCTTTTTGATCAGTTGTCTTTTCCTTTTACTTCACATTCTTTTATTTTTGGTGTATCTTTCAGACCCTCCTGCAAGGACTCTGGTGTCCTCCTAAACTTCTTAGCTGCTGTAGCAAAATACTCAATATATAAATCGAGGAAAATTAAAATTGATAATGGGCATGGGTTCGATGTTGTACCTATGTTTAAAGGGCTGGTGTCTGCAAGAATAAGGTTAGAGTTTGATTATTATGTGGCGAATGAAAATGTCAAACTCTTTGAATGCAAATGGTGTATCAATGAAGCCTTATGTGTTGTGAATGAATCGAATTTGTGCTTTTCTTTTTAACATTAAGAACTGTTGTTTTTTTCTATTTTTTTCTCTCCTGTAAAAATGTAACTTGACCTGGTGTGTTTTTTTGTGAAATAAATGGTGTTGCAAATTCAAAATTCTCTCTCTCTCTCTCTCTCTCTCTCTCTCTCTCTTTCTCTCTCTTTCTTTCTCTCTCTCTCTCTTTCTCTCTCTCTCTCTTTCTCTCTCTCTCTCTTTCTCTCTCTCTCTCTTTCTCTCTTTCTCTCTTTCTCTCTCTTTCTCTCTCTCTCTCTTTCTCTCTCTCTCTCTCTCTCTCTCTCTCTCTCTCTTTCTCTCTCTCTCTTTCTCTCTTTCTCTCTCTCTCTCTTTCTCTCTCTCTCTCTTTTTCTCTCTCTCTCTCTTTCTCTCTCTCTCTCTCTCCATCTTGTCTCCCGCTCCCTTTATTGTATGTTTTGTGTGTCCGTTTTATTTTTTGTGTGATTGATGTTAGCTCTTACACGAGCCTCGATCTTGTATATATTAAAAAATAAATAAAACACACACAAAGCCAATTGCCCACTCGGGTGTAGTAAACATCTGCTCTTGTATGGAAGTGTTTTGATAGTTTGTAAGTGTCACAGCACATATGTTTGTAAACCTGAATGACGCACCTGTTTTGGCATGACAAGGATACATCTTTGGAATGATTAATGACTGCTACGTTTTATTATTCTTTTTATCCAGTCGTGGAAGCTGAGAACCAATCTGTGATCTTGTTCCAATAATCTGACCTGATTAGTCTCTCTTGTTGAAATCACACGTGATGATCTGGTTTCCAATATCCAGGCTTTGGCGTCAAGATTATCAGCTGCAATGACATGAGGAGCTGCCAGTACATTGGAATCCACAACAAGGAAATTCGAGCATTGGCCTTCAACCCACAGCAGGATAACTTGCTGCTGTCTGCCTCCATGGATAATCACGTGAACATCACTAGGTAAGCTTGTACGGACTTTGACTTTGGAGCACCCCATCTTTGGTTTCAGGATATATATAATATATAAAAGCAATGAAGCTGAGAAGTATTTCTGCTTTGATAGGTTCGACAGGTGAGAGATGGGAATAGCGACTAAAATTCGTGATTTATTTATTTTAAAAAGATTTCATTCCGATTTATTTATTTGAAGGTTGGGAGGTGCATTTGGTTACAGTAATTGTTTTTCCTTTGCTCGGATTCATTGATTTTGGATGCAGCTTGTGGTGAGTGTTGTTCTGCCACTGATGCAGTGCCCCTGTATGTTGGAGCACGAATTTTCCCAGGATGCTGGTGATGATTCACTTAATCTTCGCAAAGGACATTGTGGGTTTAACATCCGTCCGAGGAACGGCACACACAATGATGAATCGTCTTGCCTGCAAAACCCCAGTATCACAATTTATAGGCGGGTCAGGATGCAAACCCAGGCTCGACAGCTCAGAGTCAAGTGTGCATACCTCTTAGCCGTCCTGCCAGCCATTTGTTCGTATAAGACCAGTAAATGTAAATGACATCCCCCACTAGAGTCAAGTCTTGAACCATTTCTGGTTGCTTTTTGAAGTGTGTTGGGGTCATTGTCCTGCTGCAAGACCCATGACCTTCGACGGAGACCCAGCTTTCTGACACTGGGTTGAACATTGTGCTCCAAAATGCCTTGGTAATCTCCTGATTTCATGATGCCATGCACACATTCAAGGTACCCAGTGCCAGAGGCAGCACAGCAACCCCAAAACATCACTGAACCTCCTCCACGTTTGATTGGAGGGAAGGTGTTCTTTTCTTTGAAGGCTTCATTTTGTTTTCTGTAAACATAGAGATGATGTGCTTTTCCAAAATGCCAAAAAAATCCTTTACATAGAAAAAAGCGAAAATAAACCTCTCATCATCAAAGCCTTTACCAAAAGATGATGTACTTTTGATCTCATCTGTCCACAGGACATTCTCCCAAAAGGATTTTGGCTTGTTCAGGTGTGTTTTGGAAAACTCCAGTCGGGCTTTCTTAGCAGTGGGGTCCTCCTGGGTCTCCTACCATAGAACCCCCTTTCATTGAGTTGGCGACGGAAGTTGCGAGTTGAAACTGTCGTACCTTGTGTCTGAAGGTCAGCTTGAACCTGTTTGGCAGTTGATCGAGGTGCTTTCTCCACCATCCGAACAATCCTTCGCTGCAATCTTCGATCAAGTTTGCTCTTGCGGCCACGTCCAGGGAGGTTGGCTTCAGTGCCGTGGGCCTTAAACCTCTTGATAACATTGCGTACGGTGGACACAGGAACATCAAGGTCTCTGGAGATGGACTTGTAGCCTTGAGATTGTCCATGCTTGGCTACAATCTTGTGTCTGACCTCCTCAGACAATTCTCTGGTTTTCTTTCTTTTCTCCATGCTCATTGTGGTACACACAGGGACACAAAACAGCAGAATGACTTCTTTTCTCCATTCAAACTGATTGAATGAGTGATTTTTATATTGCAGGCACCTGCAACTCACCACAGGTGAGTTCAATTCCAAAGTAAAGGAGAATCACCTGCTTGAAATCGAATTATTTCTTACAACTTCTAAAATGTACCAATAATATTGTCCGGGCCAATTTAGGATTTCTGTGTGGAATAAGCGAAGATTTAGTAATTTTTTCAGCTTTTTTTTTTGTTTTTTCCACTGCAAACCAAAGAAATACAAATATGGATAGAAAAATATTTTTGTATTTCAACAATTTTCTGGAAGAAATGGTGAATTATTTGAAAAAAATTGCAAGGGTACCAATATTTTTGGCCATGACCGCATAGATATCTAAAGGATAAGGATAAGTATAAGTAGGTTGGGAATTTTAATGGTACATAGATGATAAAACCAAGCAATAACCAAACCGAAGAGTGGAGAAAATGACAATCTTGGTATTTAAATGGAAAATATAACGAATGTTGTAAATATCAAAAAAGACTTGTTGACTTGACTGACTTGACTAAGGTATGTGTAAGTAAAACATATAAAGGGTTTAAAAAGATTTAATGGATGTCAAGAGATCAATGGAAATTATAATCTCAAAATTGTATGTGGCTCAGGAGGTTCTCAGAGTTGACCATTGAGAAAGGTTTTAAATTTAATCTCTGCTCAACAACAATAGTCTAGTAGGAAGACTAGGTCCCCCTGCACCCCCCGGAGATATACTTCTAATCAGTGTTTCTAGATTGGAAAAAATGTGTAGAAAATGACTAGCTATGGCCCCAAGCTGAAAAAATGTCCCACATACCATTTTTATGCAAATTACTGCTGCCATTATCAAAAAAACGATTTTTGACATATCTCAGCCAATATTGCAGATAATTGAAAAATGAAGGTGTCTAGACCCATGTTTTGAAGGGCATAGATCATGATAGAACTATTCATAACATGATTACATGTGTCTATGGTATACTAGTATGCATATTAATGCTGTAATTACAAAATAATCAGTTTTACAAATGATAAGGATACGTTAATACTGCAGATAACTTAACATGGTACATAAGGGGTCTAAACCCAGGTATTTTCAAGGTTAAATGTCAACAAGATGCTCCTGAGTCTTGCATAGGGGCGGGACATTGGCAGTAACATTGGTACCACTCAACTTTTCTTCCCACCATTGACTTTGTATTGCGAGAGATTTTCACTTGCTTATTTAAAGGTTTCTCACCCAGCCCACGTAAAATCTACCAACTCCTGCTGTTAACTCCCAAACATATTTTTTTATGTTATCCAATCACAGTGCAGAAATGACAGACTAGAGATCCAAATTAGTGCTGCTATAGCTGCCATTTTACATTTCCATCCATGTAACATGCGCGCTCGCGCGCTCGTATCAATTGGTAATGTCGCGCGCTCGTATCAATTGGTAACGTTGATGTTATTGAATACCTCAGTTGAAAGTTTAGTCTTCCATTCCATCTGTGTGTTGTTCTTGGTATTCATCCTCCAATCTAGCCAGGTAAGATGCTAACTATAATGTTACTCACACTCTTGACTTCAGTTTCTGCATGAAATCATAAACAGGCAGAATAACAGCTGAGCCAGCTAGCACCATGTTAGCTAACGTTAAAGCTAGCCTCATCTATGTACAGTATGTTCCTAATGTCGGTGTAACTTAAACTTTTGTTAATGCCAAACATGAGACATATCTGTTGACTTCTGTATATGAATTGAACCAGAAAGAGGCACGACAGCTGAGCTAGCTACAGTAACTTAGCACAATGTTTCATTGGCCTAGATAGCTAACGTTAGTGTGGAAGAATTTAGATGTTTTAGCTATTAGCACTTTTGATGCCACTAAACATGGTTTAGTCAGCTAAAAAGTACCCTAGTGTAGAACATGACTCAGAACCTCTGTTACCTCACTGAAAACTCAGAGCCTCCTTTCACAGGCACTTTTAACATCATTCGTGATTTCTTATTTGTCATTTAACAGTGATGGTAGACATCGACAGCAAGCATGCCCAAAAGAAAACGGAGTGTAGAACCTGCAGCCCAAAGCTCTCCTCCTACATGCATCCTTCATGTACCATCCATGTCTGATCATGGGGATTTCACGCCCCTCCGTAAAATTAAAGGATCTGCTTCAGAAAAACTGCAACTGCTTCAAAAGATCCGGGATAGACGTCTCAACCAACCGCATGACTCCCCATGTCGTATGCAATCAGTATGTGATCAGATCCCGGCAACTCTTCCTGATGACCTAGAAAGAGTAGGATATCACAGCAAGTGTTATAAGCACTTTGTCCGCCACTTTCATCGTCTGGGAGATGATACAGAACCAGGGCCATCAACCTCATCATGGCATCACTCTCCTCGTAAACCAGGAGGTTCTGCTGAACCCATCTTCCCGCCAGAGTGTATATTTTGTGAGAAAGTTGAGACCAAAGATGCTCATCGCAATACTGAGAGGCCTACAACCTTCCCATCCTTTAAAAACAAAGAAAATGCATGGGAGCAAATCGAAACACGGGCTGAGAAAATGGGTCTCTATCGACTCCATCGAAAGGTGAAAAACAAAGACCTCTTTGCATGTGAGGCCAAACACCATCCGTCATGTTTTAAAGCTTTCCGCACAGCATTCTACAACTATGAGCGTGCGATTCACAGAGCCGAAGCACCAAAGGAGCAGGCTTGCATGTCAGCCGCCCATGAAAAGGCATTCAACTCAGTACTGGAACACATTCAAACCCAGGTCATCCAGCAGAATAAAGTTCTACAGCTTTCTTCCTTGCGCTTGCTCTATGTCGAGGAACTGAAACTGAATGGATATGAGAACTCAAATTATCGGTCAGAGAAACTACTGAAACGCCTACAGAATGACCCAATCAAGGAGCATATCCACTTCACGAAGGTTGATCATGACAAATGTGATGTCATTTCTTTCTGGCTTGTGCACAGCTCAAACATAACAGTTTCCAATGCTCTCGCACGAGCATTCACACTCGGAAGCACAAACAAGAACCAAAATGTTGCCCTCCAACTTCGCCAGGGTATTCTACAGGCTTTCAGAGAGTGTAAAGACCAACCATGGCCACCAACAGCTGAAGACATGGAGCTCAATCCTGAAGACATCCTACCTCCAGACCTTGTCCGCTTTCTCAGCGTGCTAATGACTGGCAAGGAGGGCATCGAGACAGAAAAGGTGAAGCGTCTGGTCTTCTCCATTGGACAAGATCTGTGCCGTGCAGTGTCAGATGGAAAATGGAAGTTACCAAAGCACATTCTCCTCTGTGTGACTGTAAGGCACCTGTTCCGAAGCAAACAGCTCACCACAATACTACACAGGCTTGGACACTCTGAGAGCTACGATTTCGCCTTGGATTTGGAAACTGCTCTCGCCAAGGTCCTGGATGAAGTCTCAACTTATCGTACACCACAAATTGTGACAGGAGAGGGCAACCTTGTATTCCACTGTGAGTGGGACAACTTGAATAAAACCACTACCAGTGTGCACGGCAGCAACATTGTAAACAGTGCTGGAGGAATCATGGTGCAGGAGGTCAAGCCCGGGTTCGAGAGCAGCAAGGACCGAATGCTACCTACCATCAATAGGTCACAACAGCGTAGCCTGAAGGTCGACACACCAAAAACTCTCCCACCCTTGCACTTTACTCGCGTTGGCCCGAAGTTCCCTGAAGGCTCATCATTCACACCGCCAGCAGAGAATGACACAGTCTATGCCACTACGATGCAAGAGTACTACATCTGGCTCTTCATCAGATACATCGGAAGCTGTGGCCTGCAGCCTGTGCCTGGGCTAGGGGGTTTCACCTCTGCAACTGGTTCTCCCCCACCCAGCAAATCAACAGTCGACTACTGCACGCCTATCCACCAACCGATCCACCAAGAGAAGATCATTCTGGCTGGACCAGCAACCAGGAAGCCATATGACTTCAAAATGTTCCTTGCAAATGACGACAACAAAAAGCAGATGTGCCAGCTTCTTCTGAAAGTGTGGAGTGGACAAGAGGCAGCTACCAGGCTGGAGAGAACAGAGATGGCTGTGCTGATCGTGGAGGGGAAGGCCCACCAACTTGCCTCAACGAATGGCAAGGTAAAATTGAAAGCCCTTCGTGAAT
Source organism: Myxine glutinosa (assembly GCF_964187855.1). Taxonomy (NCBI): domain Eukaryota; kingdom Metazoa; phylum Chordata; class Myxini; order Myxiniformes; family Myxinidae; genus Myxine; species Myxine glutinosa. The sequence goes on from NC_136270.1 coordinate 134,471,795, forward strand.
GGCGATTCAATTTGTAATTTTTCCTGAAAAAAAGGTGATTACCTGTGATGTTTGTCTAGATCTGAAACTGGCAGTGACTGGTGATTGAAATGCGGTGCCTTTTTGTGTTTCAGGTCGAGGTACGTGAACTCCCCACGATCTACAGCAACCAGGAAGAGACTGATACCAGGGTGGTTCTGTACCTCCATCATGCTGCTACCATCGGATACAAGAACGCTGTAGTCAGAACACCGGACACAGACATCCTCCTGATCCTGCTCCACCATGCCCACAACATCAAGCTGACGGTGTACCTGGATACAGGGTCAGGGAAGCATCGCCAACTTGTCAACGTCTCTGAGCTGGCAGAATCCCTGGGAGAGGACTACTGTGCCACTCTCCTGGGGTACTATGTGTTCAGCGGAGAAGACTGCACCAGTGCCTTCAAAGGGAAGGGAAAAGTCGGGCCCTTGAAAAAGCTGGAGAAGAATCCCAGGTTTCACAGGGCATTCGGTGAACTGGGTGACAACTGGGATGCCAACCCTGAGGTGGAGAGGCAGTTAGAAAAATTCACCTGTGTGATGTACGGCCAGAGTCGCGAGTCATCAGTGGACATTGTCCGTGCCAAGCTGCTACGAAAAATGGTGGGAGAGGACAAGACCCTCACATCCAAGTCCAAGGTTGATCTGGCTCGCCTTCCTCCATGCCAGTCTGCCCTGAAGCCGCACATCCAGCGTGTGAACCACCGCGTAGCATTGTACAAAAGAGCCGATCAACCTATCATCGAAAAGCCAAAACCTTATGAGGAGCAAGGATGGATAAGGACTGATGAAGGACTGTTGAAACCAATGTGGTCCAGTGGTCCCATCCTACCAACCTCACTGGTGGATCTTCTGAACACAGGAGAGCACGAAGAGGAGGAGGAAGAGGAAGGAGAAGAAGAGTTTGACTCTGACGATTTCGATGAAAATGATGATGACTGACTCAGTGTAGAATCACTAATGCTAATGATGTTTATCTAAAACAAGCAAGAGAAGAGTGGTCACATTGAGTGCTAGGACTATTTTGACAGTTGTAATATTTAGAAAAATAAAACTTTGTGTTAACGTCTGTGTAGACGGACCTTAATATGAGTCTATTATTTCGTAAAACTGTGATTATTTTGTAAATAAAGCACTAATTAGCATACTAGTATACCATAGACACATGTAATCATGTTATGAATAGTTCTATCATGATCTATGCCCTTCAAAACATGGGTCTAGACACCTTCATTTTTCAATTATCTGCAATATTGGCTGAGATATGTCAAAAATCGTTTTTTTGATAATGGCAGCAGTAATTTGCATAAAAATGGTATGTGGGACATTTTTTCAGCTTGGGGCCATAGCTAGTCATTTTCTACACATTTTTTCCAATCTAGAAACACTGATTAGAAGTATATCTCCGGGGGGTGCAGGGGGACCTAGTCTTCCTACTAGACTACAATATTTAAACGAAGAACCAAGTTCCAACATATTATTTATTAATATACTCGATGGCGATGAGCGTCATATATCACAGTCCCAATGCTCTACCTTAACGTTTTTCATTCAGTGTGAAACACAAACAAGCCGATTATTAAAATGACGACCATCAAATGTCAAATATCGAAAGCATAGGCGTTACTGGTGTTCCTTAGGCTTAATGCCTTCATGCCTCACCTTCAGGCCACTTCGGACAAATTAGCCCAGGTTGCTTAATACAGTCGTATTGTTTTCGTAATAATAATAATATTAATAGCGTTAATACTAATAATATAGGAAATATAATCGTAACACTGCAATCCCTTTGGCGTTATTGCAAAGTTTTGAGATTGAAGCGGTGTATGGTTTGTTCATTGTTGTCGCACGGTTCGGTGTCCAGACACCTCGAGCTCCCTGTATCGCACGGTTCGGTGCTGGGGTTCTTCCTCTGAGGCCTACGTGGTTCCGCAGTGACGGACCCTCTGATGGTCTCGGTGCCGGCAAGGTGCATCCTCCCTCCCATGCCAGCATGGACTGCGTGTCCCTGTTCGTGGATGTGGCGGTTTTAGTGATGTTCATGTTGGTTTCCCCACCCAGGTCATACTATCCTCTTCAACTAAAGCATCAAACAAGCCCGGCTACGCCGATGTTCTATGAACTCTCGTTTTTCGTTGTCCAAATATTAACTTTTCCACGGCATGCACAAATGTGTTCCCTCATTAGCGTGATTACAAACAATGTGGTTCAAAAGTACGACGCTGGAAAGCAAGTTTGGAGCTGTTGTTGGAATCAGGACAACCCTACGTACTTCTACGCTGGACTGATGAATGGTGTTGTCCTTGCGTATGACACGAGAAACACGAGAAGTTTTGTCTCGCAGCTGAGGCCTCCAGCAGGCAGGTAAATACATGTTTGGCTGGTGTGTCATTTGATGTTTTTGCATCATTTGGTTTCTTCTGTTTCTGATTTGTCCTGCTTTTCAAGTAAATATAGCAAAGGTGCAATGTGGAGCCGCAGCTAAGAGTTTGACAGCACTCTCTTGAAGATTAATGAGAGTCTGTTCTGTCGCTAAATACCGACCTGATAGGTGCAGCAGTGGGTAGACTACAATGAAAAACATGCAACATGGTCTTCTGCAGGAGCTGTTGCCCAGTTGCTTCTTTAATGTACATCCCTTTGACTGCTGGTTGCAACTGGGGTGGCCTGATGGTTGGCACGCTGGAGGGTGCCATTTTTTGGGAGAAGAAGAGTGACAAATACCAGCCACACTGCCTGCCGGCAGAACAAGGGACAAGCTGTATGGACATACAGGTGGACCCATTCACAAAGAATTACCTGCTGAGCTACAGACCAAGTGAGTACTTTGGATTTGTAATTCATTGCTTTGCAAACATTCTGTTTGTTGAACAGTCCAACATCAGTCATCCTAAACATGTACATTTGACCTATCCTAACTAGTCGCGTGATGACCTATGTTTAGTTCTTCCTTCTTCCAATCTCTCAACTCACCTGAATTCCACCCCTTTAGCGTTTTCAAACGTATCTCTGACTTGAAGATCTCAAGAACCCCAGTTTGCAATGGATGCTCGTGTTTGATTAATCGTTCCTTTTGTACATATTCAGTGTCAAACCCTTCCCTGTCTGTTCCCTCCTCTACTTGTACTCACCCTTATACAACCAACGCTATCTCTTTCCAGTGTCCCACTCCATATTCCCTCCTTTACCCCCATTCTGCCATTACCTTCGCCCTTCAAAACTCCCCCCTCACCCCTTCCCTTCAAAACTCCCCCACACACCCCTCCTCTTCAAATCTCCCCTCAACCCTATTCCTCAAAGCTGCCTCCCCCTCCACCCCCCCCCCTTCTTCTCTTCCAACTCATTCCACCACCTTCAATCTTGTACTTCCCTCTGCCCACCTTCATATTACTCCTCACTGTTCCTCATCCTCTGTGCAGGAAGTTGTTGCATCATCCCCTCAAATTGGTTGTGGTGGTTATCGGGGGTCAAAGTAGTTATGCTTAATGGTTTGATGTGAACAAATTAATTTCTCATCGTGCAAAAAAAGATTTTCAACTAAAATGTGTAAAAACTTAAATAACAAGGAGACAACAACACAACACAACATGCATTTTAAGGCCATTTTCCCTGCTAGAGCGTGGGTTAGCCTTGTGGTCCCCATGACAATCTTCTCCATCTTGCCCTATTTTCTGCATCTCTCCTTGTTAACCCCCTTGCCTGCATTTCTTCTTCCACCATCGTTAGCCAAGTCTTTCTCGGTCTTCCCCGTCCTCTACTTCCTTCTACATTCATTTCCATCACTCTTCTCAACCAGTCACTTTCATCCTTCCTCAACACATGACCAAACCATCTCAACCTGTTCCTCTTCACAGCATCAATCACAGGCTCTATTCCCATCATCTTTTGCAATTCATCATTTGTCTTCCTCTCTCTCAACGATACTCTGCACATCCACCGAACCATTCGCATTTCCACCCTTTACAGCCTTCGTTGCTGCTCTACATTCATGACCCATGTCTCGCTCCCATAAATCATAACACTTCTCACACATGCAGCATACACCTTTCCCTTCAGCTTCAACGACACTCCCCTCCTCGTCAGCACGCCACTCAGTTCCCGAAACTTCTTCCATGCACATCTCACTCTAGCAACCGTTGCCGAGTCTGATCCACCTTCTCCATTCAGCATGTCTCCGAGGTAGCAAAATGTTTTCACACCTTCCAGCTTCACGCCGTCTCCAAGATCCAACTCAACATTTCCTCCATCTGCAGCTCCCTCTGTGCACACCTTACATTTGAATGTAGCTGCCACACTGGTTAATGACCCTCTCAGACCGCTACATTTTTGATGAACCCACTCAGCGCACATTGTACATTGAATGGAGTTCACCCCGACATCCTTCCTGCACACAGCACATGGCCACTTCCCAGTTCTTTCCACCTTACCACATGCTTTACCACTTGCCATCACCTTCGTCTTTCCTATATTCACCTTCAGACCTTTTGTCTCCATACATTCCTTCCACTTGTTCATCTTTTCCTTCAGTCCATCCATACTTTCCGCAATCAACACCAGATCATCTGCATACAACAACTCCCACAGTAAACCCTCCTTTACGTTCTGAGCCAGCAGGTGGTCCTTTTGTCAATCCACATACCTCACCAACGGCTCCCAACAGACTATCTTTCATTGACATCCAACCACGTTCAAGCTCAACCACATCATCCTCTACCCTACTCAGCCTCTCTTTTAATGCCTCCCTTACTGTCACCTCTTTCAACCTCCACACCTTCATTCTCGGTTGGTACTTCACCCGCCGAGCTCTCCTCACACCTTTCACCCTTATGTCGCAGACAACCAAGTAGTGCTGTGAAACAGCCTCCTCCCCCGGGATCACCTTTGTGTCCCAGAGGTGCCCCCTATCTCGCCTACGCACCAGCAGGTAGTCAACGGTTGTCGTCGACCCACCTGACGTGTATGTAACAAGCTTATTATCCTCTTTCTGGAACTGAGTATTACAAATCAACAAATCAGCTCCACCAGCAAACTCCAAAATCCTTTCACCTTCTCCATTTCTCACACCACATCCGTAACCCCCATGAACTCCTTCAAAACCGTCCATACTCCTTCACACATATCCATTTAGGTCTCCTCCTACCACCACAACTTCCTCATCTTTCACGTTTTCCATCAGCTTCTCTATCGCACACCAGAACTTGTCCTTCTCTTCATCGCTCCGACAAACCTGCGGAGCATATCCCGAGATGACGTTCACCAAGATCTTTCCAATCATCATTTTCACCATCATCAACCTATCACTCACTCTAGTCACACTCACCACACTGTCTACAAACCTCTCAGAAAACAGGACACCAACACCATTCATGCCCTCCGGGCACCCTTGCCACACAAACTTGTATTTCTGTCCCTGCCTACCGTTCACCATTCTCACACCACTTCCCTTCCATATCGTCTCTTGCACACATATGTCCACTCTTCTTCTGACCAATACTTCCACCACTTCTCCTGATCTCCCTGTCGTTGTCCCTACATTCCATGTCCCAAACCTCAGAAACCGATCTCCACTTTGGGCTGTACCCTGCTCATATGTAGTTGCAATTGTCATGGTTCTCTTTTTGAGGCAATGTTTTTATGGCCGGATGCCCTTCCTGACGCCAACCCTTTTAGTCGCCTCTTACGACACGCAGGGATACGGTGTACCTATTCTAACCAGGGTACACACCGGGATTAAATAACACTTAAATAACAAGGAGAAAAAGACATTAAATGTCATAGCCCCCATGATTTTAGTCATTTTGCTCTACAGAGTTAAAGGCTCCCAGTCGGACATCTTTGGTCGAATGACAAAACAAAATCTACAAATGCATACTCTCATGCATCGTCTTTGTGCAAAGTTTGAACAAAATCAGTCCATGCATGTCCAGAAATGGTTGGGAACACGTTTAAGTAACAAAACCAGTCGGCCATCTTTGATCTGTTCTCGAAAATAAATGACGTGCATATGTAAGCTATCATCCATTATATCTGTGTACCAAGTTTGAACAAGATCGGTAAATGCATGTTCGAGAAATGGTTGAGGACGTGTTCAACATCAGGTTTTTTACAACTAAAATGGCTGCCAGTCGGCCATCTTTGATTGCAGCACGAAACAAAATTATGTGCACATGTATACCGTCATGTAGTGTGTGCCAAGTATGAACAAAATCAGTCCATACATGTCCACAACATGGTTGTGAACGCACGCATGGGCGGACGGACGAGACCCAATCCAAAAGCCCCCGTTTCGGACTAAGTCCAATGGGGGCTGGCAGGACGGCCACGGGTACGCACACTCGTCTCATCTGTCTGGCCTGGATTTTAATCCCAACCCAGCTGTAAACTGTCATCCTGGTGTTTCACAGGCAATGATTCAATGTGTGTGTCGTCCCTCAGATGGACGTTAAACTGGGGGTCCTGTCTGCCAACATTAGTTGGCGGACGTTAAAGATCCCACGGTGTCATTTGTGAAGAGTCGGCGAATTATCGGCATCGCCATAGCCAAATTGCTGTTGTGACCAGCACCTCAGCCACTGGTGCTACCCCACAGCCTTGTGCTGCGTACAAACGAAGATCTGGGCAACAAATGGCCGCCAACCAGACACGGTGGCCCATTCATACCAAAGACTAACAAATGGTAAGTGCTGCTTCCTCGCTCAACACTCAGCATTTCGAGGTAGGGCATGGACAAACCCTGCGGGTTGGGCACCCGATGGCGTCGGGAGGGGTGGAGATTTCTACTCTATTTGTCTTTGAATACAACAACAACAACATGCATTTTAAAGGCCATTTTCCCTGCTAGAGCGGGGGTTAGCCTTGCGGTCCCCATGACAATCTTCTCCATTTTGCCCTATTTTCTGCATCTCTCCTTGTTAACCCCCTTGCCCGCATTTCTTCTTCCACCATCTTTAGCCAAGTCTTTCTCGGTCTTCCCCGTCTTCTACTTCCTTCTACATTCATTTCCATCACTCTTCTCAACCAGTCACTTTCATCCTTCCTCAACACATGACCAAACCATCTCAACCTGTTCCTCTTCACAGCATCAATCACAGGCTCTATTCCCATCATCTTTCGCAATTCATCATTTGTCTTCCTCTCTCTCAACGATACTCCACACATCCGTCGAACCATTCGCATTTCCACCCTTTCCAACCTTCGTTGCTGCTCTACGTTCATTACCCATGTCTCGCTCCCATAAATCATAACACTTCTCACACATGCAGCATACACCTTTCCCTTCAGCTTCAACGACATTCCCCTCATCATCAGCACGCCACTCAATTCCCGAAACTTCTTCCATGCACATCTCACTCGAGCAACCGTTGCCGAGTCTGATCCACCTTCTCCATTCAGCATGTCTCCGAGGTAGCAAAATGTTTTCACACCTTCCAGCTTCACGCCGTCTCCAAGATCCAACTCAACATTTCCTCCATCTGCAGCTCCCTCTGTGCACACCTTACATTTGAATGTAGCTGCCACACTGGTTAATGACCCTCTCAGACCACTATATTTTTGATGAACCCACTCAGCGCACATTGTACACTGAATGGAGTTCACTCCGACACCCTTCCTACACACAGCACAGGGCCACTTCCCAGTTCTTTCCACCTCACCACATGCTTTACCACTTGCCATCACCTTCGTCTTTCCGATATTCACCTTCAGACCTTTTGTCTCCATACATTCCTACCACGTGTTCATCTTTTCCTTCAGTCCATCCATACTTTCCGCAATCAACACCAGATCATCTGCATACAACAACTCCCACGGTAAACCCTCCTTTACGTTCTGAGCCAGCACCTCCATCACAGCTACAAATAGTAGTGGACTTAGTACCGACCCCTGATGCACTCCCACCTTCACTTCAAACTCACCACTGTTCCCGTCCTTCGTCCTTACAGCTGTGCGCGCTCTTTTGTACATTGCCATCACTACTCTGATCAACCATTCCTCCACTCCTAACTTCCTCAATGCCCATGTCAATACTTTGCGTGGAACCCGATCGAATGCTTTCTCCAGATCAACAAACCCAAGAATCTTTGAATGAGGAGACAAAAATGTTGCTCCACAAAATGGTGGCACTTGTACAAAGCAGGACTTTGGAAAGTGATGTCACTTCTCCCGAGGTCATTGGCTTTGCTTGAAGTATATTGCAGTCTGTATGACAACTGTCTGAAAGTATATCTGCGTGCGTGCGCGTGTCAGCTCCTCCATTCGTTTTGAGTAACAACGTCACTGGTGAAACTGCCAAAATCCAGTTAGAGATTAATATACTGTAGTCCGAGTTGAGATCAAGTCTGCTCGTGTTGCGCTTCACATTAAACGATGCATTTTGGTTTGCAAGGACAGATTATAATGAAGGGATGTATGTGCACCTGTTCCAGGCAGGAACGTCAGGCAGGTGCGTCACGTACTCATGGAGCTGAATGGTTACGTTGATCTTGCCTCATCGGAGGTCGAGTTCTCATCCAACACTTTGCAGACGTTCCATGCAGGTGCCTCTTCCAAGTTCATGAGCAAGAGCAGCTTGTTTCCAAGCCCGAGTGGGGATGGCCTCCTTGTGTGCGCTGGTGATGAAGCTTTGCAAAGCACATTGGTATGGAGCTTCTTGTTCGGGAATTCTTTATTGAACTTCTTTGAAGAAGATATTGCTGATTTGAAGGTTCATTGACTTATGAGGTTGTTAAAGTCTACTTAAGACAAAGATGTATGCAATTAGCAATTTCGGCTTTTAACTTGTGAAAGAAATAGTTGATCTGTATCCAATTCTCCACTTCATATGCAACCCTGCGTTGATCTTACAGCACAGTTGGCGGATTATCCCCGGCATTCCGATGGCCTCAAATAACTGCAATGGTTACATGGCAACATTATATCCTCTTAATGTTGCAGACATTAAAAAAAAAAAAAAGATCATCAAAGATCAAAGATCAAAGATCATCAAAGATCAAAAAATATTTTTTTAAAAAGATCAAAGATCAAAGGTCAAAAAAAAAAAATTGTATACAGAGTCTAGGCTCGTGGAAGAGCTAACACATTACACACGAGAGCGGACACACACCCATAAAACATACAGCACATTCAGAAAGTATTCAGACCCCTTCACTTTTTTCACATTTTGTTATGTTGCAGCCTTATGCTGAAATCGTTTAAATTCATTTTTTCCCTCATCAATCTACACTCAATACCCCATAATGACAAAGAGAAAACAGGATTTTAGAAAGTTTTGCAAATTTATTAAAAAGAAAAAACTGAAATATCACATTGACATAAGTATTTATACCCTTTGCTATGTATGACACTTGAAATTTAGCTCAGGTGCCTCCCGTTTCTCTTGATCATCTTTGAGATGTTTCTACACCTTCATTGGAGTCCACCTGTGGTAAATTCAATTGATTGGACATTATTTGGAAAGGCACACACCTGTCTATATAAGGTCTCACAGCTGACAATGCATATCAGAGCAAAAACCAAGCCATGAGGTCGAAGGAACTTCCTGCAGAGCTCAAAGCCAGACGGAAGCCAAACAGTTCAATCTTGGTTTCATCAGACCATAGAATCTTGTTTCTCACAGTCTGAGAGTCCTTCAGGTGCTTTTTTTGCAAACTCCAAGTGGGCTTTCATGTGTCTTTCACTGAGGAGAGGCTTCAACAGGGTGAAGCCGAGCTAGGTGTGAGGCAGGAGCACCAGCCCAGAGGGGAGAGCAGTATTCCATTGAGCTACGGATGAAAGCCTTACATGTGGTGAGGAGCTCAGGTGTGCCAAGGAAGGACTTCGCACGACGGAGGATGCCCAGTCGGCGACTGGCTTTGGAGGCCAGTTTGGAAATGTGGTTTTCCCAGGAAAGATCACAGCAGATAATGAGACCCAAAAGCTTGAGCGACAGAACTTCTTCAAGAGGATTGTTCAGAAGGTCGATGGGAGGGTTGTCCAGACGGTCTTTATGGAGAGTGTGAGATTTGTTTGGATTGAAAGACATGTTCCACTTGTTTGACCAGTTTGTGATATTGTCCAGGTCTGCAGAGAGTGAGGAGGCTGCAGACTGCCGATCTGAGGGATGAAGAATGGAGCGGCAGAGAGTAGAGTCATCAGCAAAGAGATGGGGAGGATTTTCCAGAGAGTCGGAGAGATCATTGATGAAGACCAGAAAAAGCACAGGGCACAGAACACTGCCTTGAGGAACTCCAGCCTGAACAGGAAGAGGAGATAAGAGAATTCCATTCAGAGCCACATGTTGATTACGACCAGAGAGGAAGTCTGCAAGCCATGTGTGGAGGGTTCCCTGGATACCATAGGCGGAGAGTTTGGTGAGCAGAGCTGGGTGCCAGACCGTATCGAAGGCACGTGATATGTCAAGGGAGACAGCTCTGCTTTCCTGTTTGGCATTGAGGACTTCCATCCATTGTTGAGACAGCAGAAGCAACATGTCTAGAGTAGAGTGACCTGGTCTGAATCCAAATTGATGATCCGAGATCAAGCCATTGGAGAAGAGGAAGGATTTAATATCTGTAGCAATGATGGATTCCATGACCTTGCTGATTATTGGGAGCAGGCTGATTGGTCTGTAGTTGCAAGGATCTGTTTTTGCACCTTTTTGTGTAAAGCGGTAATGTTTGCTGATTTCCAAGATGCTGGCAGATGGCCTTTTTTTTTTTTTTTTTTTTTTTTGGATACTGAATCGAGGCTCGTGAAAGAGCTAACATTTACTTCACAAACAAATCAACCAGACAAACAAAATATATAAAAAGAGGGAGCGGAAAACAAGATGGGGAGAGAAGGGGAAGCACACAAACACAACATTTGAGAGCAGGGAGATGTGTGGAAGGGAGAGGGCTTGGGGGGAGGAGGCGTGGGAAGGGGGGGGGGGGGGGAGGGAGAAGTATAAAACACAAGGACACCAAGGACTTCCAGGACAGAAGTTGGTATTTCAAAAAAGTGGAATTGGGGTGAAATTAGCGGGGGTAGAAAAGATCAAGGTTTTGGATGGGGGGAAGATAAGAGATGGTGGTGAACAGCTGTTTTAAAGACCTGGAGGGTGGAGTGGGATTGAAGAGAGTGAGGGAGTTTGTTCCAGAGGAGTGAGAAAAGAGGAATGAAGGAGTGAAGGTGAGCAGAGAGTCTTGATTTTGGCAGTTTGACCATAAGAGGGTTGCAGGTAGATCTTGTGCGACCTGTAGGAATATTTGCGGGACAGAGCCCAGAGAGAGCTGGGGGGCAAGGCCAGAGAGGAGTCGGTAGAAGACGGAAAGACCACCAACCTGCCTGCGGTGAGTGAGTGAGAGGCCCTTGGAGTTAGCTTCATCGCGGGAGATTCCAATGATTCTGAATGCTTTGGTTTCGACAGCATGAAGACGAGCTAGGTGTGAGGCAGGAGCACCAGCCCAGAGGGGAGAGCAGTATTCCATTGAGCTGCGGATGAAAGCCTTGTATGTGGTGAGGAGCTCAGGTGTGCCAAGGAAGGACTTCGCACGACGGAGGATGCCCAGTCGGCGACTGGCTTTGGAGGCCAGATTTGAAATGTGGTTTTTCCAGGAAAGATCATGGCAGATAGTGAGACCCAAAAGCTTGAGTGACAGAACTTCTTGGAGAGGATTATTCAGAAAGTGGATGGGAGGGTTGTCCAGTCGGTCTTTTCGGAGAGACATCGGAAGAGTGTGAGATTTGTCAGGATTGAAAGACATGTTCCACTTGTTTGCCCAGTCTGTGATTTTGTCCAGGTCTGCAAAGAGTGAGGAGGCTGCAGACTGCCGATCTGAGGGATGAAGAATGGAGCGACAGAGAGTAGAGTCATCAGCAAAGAGATACAGAGGATTTTCAAGAGAGTCAGAGAGATCATTGATGAAGACCAGAAAAAGCACAGGGCCCAGAACACTGCCTTGTGGAACTCCAGCCTGAACAGGAAGAGGAGATGAGAGAAACCCATTCAGGGCCACACGTTGACTACGACTAGAGAGGAAGTCCGCCAGCCTTGCGTGGAGATTTCCATGGATACCAAAAGAGGAGAGTTTGGTGAGCAGAGCGGGGTGCCAGACCGTATCGAAGGCACGTGATATGTCAAGGGAGACTGCTCTAATTTCCTGTTTGGCATTGAGGACCTCCATCCATTGTTGAGAAAGCAGAAGCAGCATGTCCAGAGTAGAGTGTCCAGGTCTGAAACCAAATTGATGATCAGAGATCAAACCATTGGAGAAGAGGAAAGATTTCATATCTGAAGCAATGATGGATTCCATGACTTTGCTGATAATTGGGAGAAGGCTGATTGGTCTGTAGTTGCTGGGATCTATTTTTGCACCTTTTTTGTGCAAAGCGGTGATGTTGGCAGGTTTCCAAGCAGATGGAAGATGACCTTGAGCAAAAGAGTGGGTGAAGAGAACAGAGAGAGGGAGTGAAAGAACGGAAGAACAGGATTTTAGGACCTGTGGGCTGATGCCGTCAGGTCCAGTTGCAGAATCTGAGTCGAGGGTTGACAGAAACTTTTCCACCTTGTCAGGAGGAAAGGACACAGAGTCCAGGAGCAGCTGGGTACGACTGGGTACGGTGGGTACAGAGAGGGATGGGTTTGGGACACCAGATTTAGAGGCAAACACAGAGTTGAGGCATTCAGCTTTTTCACGTGCGGAGTCAGCCGTGTGGCCATTTGAGGTGAGGGAGGGGATGGAGGGGGAACAAACACCAGAAACAGATTTGACCAGACGCCACCAGGATTTGGAAGAGGGAGACAGATAAGAGAGTTCGGTCCTGAGAACGGAAAGATATTGTTTCCTGGCTCTCCTGAGGGTGGACACACACTTGTTTCGGGCTTTGTGAAAGGAAATGAGATTTCCTTCCGTTGGATTTGCTTTCCAGGAGATGAAAGCAAGTTGTTTCTGGGCAATAGCCTCACCACAAGATTCCGTGTACCATGGACGGGAGGAAGGGTATGACAACAGAAGACGAGATGGGATAAATCTGTGCATGAGAGAGAGCAGTTTGCTTTGGAAGAATTCCCAGGAAGAATTTATGTCAGAGGCAGTAGAGATGGGAGACCAGTCCAGATGATTGATGGCTGCTTGAAGACCGTGCCAGTTGGCCTGAGTGAAATGCCAGACTCGTCGACGCTGAGGAGGCTCTCTGAGAATGGTCAGAGAGATGTCCACTTTAACAAGCACATGATCAGAAGAGCCGATTGGAGCAGAAGAAGAGCAGCAGACATTTTCAGGGAAGTTAGTCATAACCAAGTCCAGAAGAGAAGATGCTCAGTTGACTGAAATCCGGGTCGGGAAATTGACAGATTGTGTCAGTCCCAGTGAGTCACAGAAGTCCTTTGCTGAAGAGGCATGGCTGGTGAGAGAGGTACCCACACCCAGCCAAATGGCATGGTGACAGTTGAAATCACCACATATGAGGAAGAGAGAGTTGGGATGGGTAGATAGAAGTTGGTCCATATTCTCAGACAGCGAGATGTAGATGGAGTCATCACTGTTTGGTGGACGGTACAACACACATATGAACAAAAGGTGGGAGCGAAGGGGAAGCCGTAGCCAAAGGTATTCCTGGGGGTGAGGTGGAGAGAGGGCAGTGCAGGGCGAGTGAGGAAGAGAGTTTTTTATAAAGATAGCAACCCCACCTCCAGGACAAGGCTCAGGTCTATCATACCGGAGGAGGGAGTAACCTGGGAGAGATACCAAGGAATCAGAGACATCATGAAGGAGGAAAGTTTCTGTTAAGCAGATCACGTCTGGTTTGTCAGAAGCAACCTGTATGGAGAGATCAGACAAGTTTGAGCGAAGGCCCCGGATGTTTGAGGTCCATACTGTTAAGGAAGAGGAAGGGGGAGCATCGGATACAGAACAGGGGGGGGGGGGGGGGAGCGGTAGGGTAAGATGTGGAAGAGGAGGAAGAGGTAGGGAGAGCTGTTGAAGGTGTGTCGGAGATTACAGAATAGCTTGGAGAAAGGGAAGAATGGGGCAGACAAAAGGTTTGATGGTGATTGGGAGAGGCGCAGTGAGGTGTTATTTGAGGAGGGGGAAGAGCGAGGCAGAAGGTTGAGGGAGATGAAGGTGAAAGTTGGAAGGGGGAAGAAGCGGGGAGGACGCTTTGAGGAGGGGGGGGGGGGGTGAGAGGGGAGTCGAGGAGGGGAGGAGCGAGGGAGAGTCTCGGAGGGGAGGGGTGTGGGGGGAGATTTGAAAGGAATGGGTGATTGGGAAGATTTGGAGGGGAGGGGCAAGGGGGAAGATTTGAAAGAGATGGGTGATGGGGATGATTTGGAGGGGAGGGGCAAGGGGGTAGTTTAGAGGGGAGGGGAAATGGGATTTTGGGGTGATGGGATTTTGAAAAGTGTACGATTAATGGGAAACGAACATTTATTGCAAAATGAGTTTCTTGACATTCGAGTCAAAAATACGTTTGAGGACGCTGGAGGGAGGATGGACTGCTGGAGAGTTTAGGGAATGAATGAAAGATGCACTATAAGAGATGGAATTTTTTTTTGGAATGAATAGATTTGGTGAGCAAGTCGAAAGCATCCTTTTATAGAAGAAGAAGAAAAAGGTGTTATAGAATATGACAGAATACAGGTCTTCAGGGGTCAGATGAGACATTTTTTAACAACGTGATCACAAACAACATGGTCGAAGAACGAACGAACAAATAAGAACGAATAAACGAATAAGAACAGAAGGAAATGTTTTTTTTTTTTTTTTTTTTTTTGAGATTTTAAAACAAGGAAGTATGGGATGAAAAGACCGTGAAAAACAGAGACCGGAAAGTAATTGCAGCGCGATCGGAGAACCGCTGAGACAAAAACAAAGCCTCAAGCCAAGGTCAGACACGGTAGCCTTCGTACTACACTTAGGCCTCAGAATACGCGATACGAAAGACCGACGATTCTGTACACAGGTATGAAAAACCAACGCCAAGAATACTATTAAAGACACCCCAATAGGTACATACACCGAGAGAAAGATACAGTTTCGACAAAAACACAATTGTGAAAAGTTACTTTTTTTTTCTCTTTTTTTTTGTATACTGAATCGAGGCTCGTGAAAGAGCTAACATTAACTTAACAAACAAATCGACCAGACAAACAAAATACACAAAAAGAGGGAGCGGAAGACAAGATGGGGAGAAAAGGGGAAGCACACACACACAACATCCGAGAGCAGGGAGATGTGTGGAAGGGAGAGGGCCCGGGGGGAGGAGGCGTGGGAAGGGGGGGGGGGGGGGAGGGAGAAGTATAAAGCACAAGGACACCAAGGACTTCCAGGACAAAATTTGGTATTTCAAAAAGTGGAATTGTGGTGAAATTAGCGGGGGTAGAAAAGATCAAGGTTTTGGATGGGGGAAGATAAGAGATGGTGGTGAACAGCTGTTTTAATGACTTGAAGGGTGGAGTGGGATTGAAGAGAGTGAGGGAGTTTGTTCCAGAGGCGGGAGAAAAGAGGAATGAAGGAGTGAAGGTGAGCAGAGAGTCTTGATTTTGGCAGTTTAACCAAAAGAGGGTTGCAGGCAGATCTTGTGCGACCTGTAGGAATATTTGCGGGACAGAGCCCAGAGAGAGCTGGGGGGGGGGGGGGGCAAGGCCAGAGAGGAGTCGGTAGAAGACGGAAAGACCACCAACCTGCCTGCGGTGAGTGAGTGAGAGGCCCTTGGAGTTAGCTTCATCGCGGGAGATTCCAATGATTCTGAATGCTTTGGTTTCAACAGCGTGAAGGCGAGCTAGGTGTGAGGCAGGAGCACCAGCCCAGAGGGGAGAGCAGTATTCCATTGAGCTGCGGATGAAAGCCTTGTATGTGGTGAGGAGCTCAGGTGTGCCAAGGAAGGACTTCGCACGACGGAGGATGCCCAGTCGGCGACTGGCTTTGGAGGCCAGATTTGAAATGTGGTTTTTCCAGGAAAGATCATGGCAGATAGTGAGACCCAAAAGCTTGAGTGACAGAACTTCTTGGAGAGGATTATTCAGAAAGTGGATGGGAGGGTTGTCCAGTCGGTCTTTTCGGAGAGACATCGTAAGAGTGTGAGATTTGTCAGGATTGAAAGACATGTTCCACTTGTTTGCCCAGTCTGTGATTTTGTCAAGGTCTGCAGAGAGTGAGGAGGCTGCAGACTGCCGATCTGAGGGATGAAGAATGGAGCGACAGAGAGTAGAGTCATCAGCAAAGAGATAGAGAGGATTTTCAAGAGAGTCAGAGAGATCATTGATGAAGACCAGAAAAAACACAGGGCCCAGAACACTGCCTTGGGGAACTCCAGCCTGAACAGGAAGAGGAGATGAGAGAAACCCATTCAGGGCCACACGTTGACTACGACTAGAGAAGAAGTCCGCCAGGCATGCGTGGAGATTTCCATGGATACCAAAAGAGGAGAGTTTGGTGAGCAGAGCGGGGTGCCAGACCGTATCGAAGGCACGTGATATGTCAAGGGAGACTGCTCTAATTTCCTGTTTGGCATTGAGGACCTCCATCCATTGTTGAGAAAGCAGAAGCAGCATGTCCAGAGTGGAGTGTCCAGGTCTGAAACCAAAATGATGATCAGAGATCAAGCCATTGGAGAAGAGGAAAGATTTCATATCTGAAGCAATGATGGATTCCATGACTTTGCTGATAATTGGGAGAAGGCTGATTGGTCTGTAGTTGCTGGGATCTGTTTTTGCACCTTTTTTGTGCAAAGCGGTGATGTTGGCAGATTTCCAAGCACATGGAAGATGACCTTGAGCAAAAGAGAGGGTGAAGAGAACAGAGAGGAGGAGTGAAAGAGCGGAAGAACATGATTTTAGGACCCGTGGGCTGATGCCGTCAGGTCCAGTTGCAGAATCAGAGTCGAGGGTTGACAGAAACTTTTCCACCTTGTCAGGAGGAAAGGACACAGAGTCCATGAGCAGCTGGGTACGACTGGGTACGGTGGGTACAGAGAGGAATGGGTTTGGGACACAAGATTTAGAGGCAAACACAGAGTTGAGGCATTCAGCTTTTTCACGTGCGGAGTCAGCCGTGTGGCCATTTAAGGTGAGGGAGGGGATGGAGGGGGAACAAACACCAGAAACAGATTTCACCAGACGCCACCAGGATTTGGAAGAGGGAGACAGATAAGAGAGTTCGGTCCTGAGGACGGAGAGATATTGTTTCCTGGCTCTCCTGAGGGTGGACACACACTTGTTTCGGGCTTTGTGAAAGGAAATGAGATTTCCTTCCGTTGGATTTGCTTTCCAGGAGACGAAAGCAAGTTGTTTCTGGGCAATAGCCTCACCACAAGATTCCGTGTACCATGGACGGGAGGAAGGGTATGACAACTGAAGACGAGAAGGGATAAATCTGTGCATGAGAGAGAGCAATTTACTTTGGAAGAATTCCCAGGATGAGTTGATGTCAGAGGCAGTAGAGATGGGAGACCAGTCCAGATGATTGATGGCTGCTTGAAGACCGTGCCAGTTGGCCTGAGTGAAATGCCAGACTCGTCGACGCTGAGGAGGCTCTCTGAAAATGGTCAGAGAGATGTCCACTTTAACAAGCACATGATCAGAAGAGCCGATTGGAGCAGAAGAAGAGCAGCAGACATTTTCAGGGAAGTTAGTCATAACCAAGTCCAGAAGAGAAGATTCTCCGTTGACTGAGATCCGGGTTGGGAAATTGACAGATTGTGTCAGTCCCAGTGAGTCACAGAAGTCCTTTGCTGAAGAGCCATGGCTGGTGAGAGAGGTACCCACCCCCAGCCAACTGGCATGGTGACAGTTGAAATCACCACATATGAGGAAGAGAGAGTTGGGATGGGTAGATAGAGGTTGGTCCATATTATCAGACAGCGAGATGTAGATGGAGTCATCACTGTTTGGTGGACAGTACAACACGCATATGAACAAAAGGTGGGAGCGAAGGGGAAGCCGTAGCCAAAGGTATTCCTGGGGGTGAGGTGGAGAGAGGGCAGTGCAGGGCGAGTGAGGAAGAGAGTTTTTTTATAAAGATAGCAACCCCACCTCCAGGACGAGGCTCAGGTCTATCATACCGGAGGAGGGAGTAACCTGGGAGAGATACCAAGGAATCAGAGACATCATGAAGGAGGAAGGTTTCTGTTAAGCAGATCACGTCTGGTTTGTCAGAAGCAACCTGTATGGAGAGATCAGTTAAGTTTGAGCGAAGGCCCCGGATGTTTGAGGTCCATACTGTTAAGGAAGAGGAAGGGGGAGCATCGGATACAGAACGGGGGGGGGGAGCGGTAGGGCAGGATGTGGAAGAGGAGGAAGAGGTAGGGAGAGCTGTTGCAGGTGTGTCAGAGATTACAGAATAGCTTGGAGAAAGGGAAGAATGGGGCGGACAAAAGGTTTGATGGTGTTTGGGTGAGGTGCAGTGAGGTGTTATTTGAGGAGGGGGAAGAGTGAGGCAGAAGGTTGAGGAAGATGAAGGTGAAAGTTGGAAGGGGGAAGAAGCGGGGAGGACGCTTTGAGGAGGAGGGGTGAGAGGGGAGTCTAGGAGGGGAGGAGTGAGGGAGAGTCTCGGAGGGGAGGGGTGTGGGGGGAGTTTAGGAGGGAAGGGGCAGCGGGGGAGATTTGAAAGGGATGGGTGTTTGGGAAGATTTGGGGTTGGAGGGGCAAGGGGGAAGATTTGACAGAGATGGGTGATGGGGAAGATTTGGTGGGGAGGGGTGTGATTGGATTTTGAAAAGTGTACGATTTATGGGAAACGAACATTTATTGCAAAATGAGTTTCTTGAGACATTCGAGTCAAAAATACGTTTGAGGACGCTGAAGGGTGGGTGGAGTTCTGGAGAGTTTAGGGAATGAATGAAAGATGCACTGTAAGAGATGGAATTTTTTTTTGAATGAATAGAATTGGTGAGCAAGTCGAAAGCATCCTTTTATAGAAGAAGTAGAAAAAAGTGTTATAGAATATGACATAATAATAAAGTTCTTGAGGGGATAGATGAAACATGTATTAACAACTTGATCACGTGATCTCGAACAACGTGGTCGAAGAACGAAAGAACAAATAACGAAGAACGAAAGAGCAAAAGAACGAAGAACGAAAGAACAAATAAGAACGCACAAGCGGATAAGAACAGGGAAGGAAAAAATTTTTATGTTTTTTTTTGAGATTTTAAAACAAGGGCGTATGGGTGAAAAGACCGTGAAAAACAGAGACCGAAAGTAGTTGCAGCGTGATCGAAGAACCGCTAAGACAAAAAACAAAAGCCTCAAGCCAAGGTCTGAGGACACGGTAGCCGACTAGTAGTACACTAGGCCTCAGAATACACGATACGAAAAAACCGACGATTCTGTACACAGGTATGAAAAACTAACACCGAGAAACCTATTAAAGTCACCCCAATAGGTACATACACCGAAAGAAAGATAAAGATACGACAAAAACACAAATGTGAAAGATCACTTAGCTTCGAAAGCGTGAGCGCATGGAACAGCTTCGAAAAGACGTGACCTCGCCGTGATCTCGCGAGATCTCCCCAACTTCGAAAGCGAGCTTCGAAAGCGAGCGCGCATGGACAGCTTTGAAGAGACGAGACCTCCAATCTTGCGCATCAGGACCTTGAGCAAAAGAGAGGGTGAAAAGAACAGAGAGAGGGTGAGATAGAGCGGCAGAGCAGGATTTTAGGACCCATGGCTGATGCCGTCTGGTCCAGTTGCAGAATCAGTCGAGGATTGACAGAAACTTCTCCACCTTGTCAGGAGAGAAGGACACAGAGTCCAGGAGCAGCTGGGTTTGACTGGGTAAGTTGGGTACAGGGAGGGATGGGTTTGGGACACAAGAATTTGAGACACACACAGAGTTGAGGCATTCGGCTTTGTCACGTGCAGGGTCAGCTGTGTAGCCGGTGATGGACAGAAACTCTAAGCAGAGACGTCTCTTTGACCTCAGAAGGCACGTCATTCTCAAGCGGCGGCATAGGGCATGAAGGCCTGCCGGGCCTCCCAGTCGGTATGCCCCCTCACTCTCGAACTGCCAGAAGGGTGTGCTGTGATCTCTCCAGGCTTGTTCTGTCCGTTCTGCTCCATCGATGGGGTACTGTCCCTCGTGTGTACTGGAGTACCCCCGCCAAGAGTGGCCAAGTGCTTGACCGATACCGTGGTCTCCCTACTATCAGGAAGCAGAACTGGAGCATATTCTGGATTCGTATCAATAAGTTAAACTTTATCCACCATTGCTTCATCCTTGCTCTGGTATACCGATCTTCGCATGAGTAGTTTCAGAATAGGCCAAGCAGGTGGGTATAGAGTGTCCACTGGTGGATTGGCGCTGATAAGCAAATAGCTGTTCGTGTGGAGTGGCATTTGTTGACTTACAGAGCAGCGAACGGATGGATTGCAGAGCGTCGTTTATGACGGCCTCCCACTGTCCAATTGATAGGTCACGTGATTTCAGGGCTAAAGTCACGGTCTTCCAAATAATACCATTGTACCTTCCCACCAGTACATTCCCTTGTGGGTTGTAGCTGGTTATGTGACTTGTGCCTAGGCCGTGTCCATGTAAAAACTGTTTGAGCTCGTCTTACAGACAACAAAACCATCGGTGAGAATGGATGTGGGAAGGCCGACCAAAAATCGCAAATAATTGAGAAAGCCATTTTATAACAGTTGATGAAGTCATGTTAGCACAAGGATTGACAAATAGAAATCTCAAGAACTCGTCCACTATAGTCAGTATGTAGCCGTTGTGTGTTCGATGGCAAGGGGCCTTTGAAATCGATGTTCAGTCTCTTGAAGGGCAACGTTGCTTTGATCAGGGTGTCTGGCGCCAACCTGCTTAAGGTTTAAGAATCTTGGAATCTCGGTTTAAGTTCAGCGGAAACGGGACGCAAAACATTCATGGGATGTGTTCCATGGAAAAACGCAGATTTCAACAGCGTATAAAACGAGCCATTCTTGTCATCCCCGGATGACACAATGAATCATGGCGATCTTGCAACGTTTTGCCACTCATAGAAACTCTGATATGGCGAGCTCGACTTTACAGTATCCCTGTATGCTCGACAGTAGGGACGGTAAAGCCATGGTGACTTTCTTTTCGGCTGGGTAGACCTTCCACTTAAGGTCTTTTACCATTGCCATGCTGACAAAACTTTCAGAGCTGCTGGTCTTGATCAATGATTCTGCCGCGTGTCCATTTATCTGTACTTTTATAAGCAACTTGGTGCAGCGGCCATGACCTTCTCTGGAGTGTGAATAGCCGCGGAAGTTGGTTTATTTACCTTGGCGGTAGACCTGCATACCTCAGCGTAATGTCCCTTCTTTCCTCAGTGGGTGCAAACGGCGTCTGTGGGGGGGCATTTATTATGGGGATGTCTGTTACGTCCACAGAAATAACACTTCGCCACCAAAGCTGCGTTTGCAGTCGTTGCACCTGTGGTGTTTTTTGTCGTCGTCGCACCTGTGGTGTTTCGCTCCTCGAGCGAGTTATTGCCCGTTGTGCTTCTATGGTAGTGTTGTGCTTCCCGTGCTCCTACGGTAGCGGCCTTTGCAGTAAAGGTATTCCTCCCGGAGGGCTCGGATCGTTTCTGCACTTGCTCTGGGGCAGGAGCTTCATTGAAGGCTGCCTGGAAAGTCGTTTCATTTTCCAGCAGGCGTTGTTGGATGAGCGCCGATTGGATCCCGTTTATGAATGTATCCCGTGCTAAGTCTTCACTGTACTGTTCCGCAGTCGCTGCCCGACAATTCTAGTCCACGCGAACTTGCTTCAGGGCCTGCATGTACTGGTGAAGCGACTCGCCTTCCATTTGTGTACGCGTGGCGAGGAGGCGTCTCGTAAATATCTCATTCCCGGGCTTGACGTAGAGTGCTTGGAGTACCTCGATCGCTGCCTCGTACGTTGGACACCGGGCGATGTACTTGTACATGGGAGTCGTGATGTGGTTGAAGAGCACGAACAGCTTGTCTTTGAATTCCTCGATGGACGTTAGGTAGCTTGAGAAAACGCAATGCCAATGAAGCCATCGTCGTTCAGCCAGGGTTGAGTTTGGCTCAGTGTCGAACTCCTTCGGCATGAGGAGCTTGTCCATGGTTATTCAAATTGAGTGAATTAAAATGTTGTGAAGACAGAAACCTTCTTCGGAATAAAATAAAATAAAACCACCTTTAGAGGCCATTTTTCCCCGCAAAGCGGGGGTTGGCCTTTTTCGGGCACCGTGGTTGTTGTTGTTTTTCGGTCCCCTTTTTGAAGCAATGTTTTACGGCCGGATGCCCTTCCTGCCGCCAACCCTGTTTGTCGCCTTTTACGACAAACAGGGAATTACCAGTGAACTGGTACTCAATTAGCTGACCACAGAAGGATGACGGGCTGAGTCAAACCCCCCTGGCGTTAATTCAGCGATCGACTGGGATTAGAACCCAGGATCCTAGGATCCCAAGCCGGCACCCTAGCCGCTAGCCAACACCACGGCTGCCCAACACTTTGGAATGTTGGCTTTAATTCACCCAATTGAAGCAACATCTAAAATATAAACATAATCAGGTACAGGAAGTGATATATAAGCATTACTCCAGTTCGGTGCTCGATCGCTACGTAAAGGCTTTCCCTGCTGACGCGCTCTTGAACACTCAATCGAACCTCTTACACAGAAGGAGCAGATTCCACCAGGTGACCAGAATGACGCTTCTTCTTCTTGTAAATCAATCTCAGTGATGCCATTGGTTTTCATCATCACCTTTGCTCCAAATATGGGGACGTACCTTGTGGTGATCTGGTGGGCAGGAAGCCCTTGGATACATTTTCAAAGTAAAGTGAAGGTGCTTATGAGATTGCAAGTCCTGACCGGATGTTGTCGTTGGGGTTCCATTGTGGACTCTCCTATAAACTGTGGGATTGGTACTGTGCAGACATGGTGTTGCCTCAGTGCACCATCCCTCGGATGGACGTTAAACTGGATGACTTCTGGACTTTTACAGGGCATCAGCTGGTGGATCTTGAAGATCCCCACGGTGATGTCATTTCCAGAGAGTAGACTCGTTATCTCCAGCACCCTGAACAAATAGCAAATTTCTTCCAAAATCATCTTCAGGTGAATAGCAGTGTTGGGGGGCCGGTTCGTGAAAGACTTGGCCAAAACTTCCCCAAGGCTACACCAAACCAAGTCTTGATCAGTCGTAGTAAATGAGACTATAATCATAAAGGAATGAACAAGTTGAGGATATTTTCAGTGAAAAAGTGGTGAAAGGCAAATTGGATTTATACAAACAGATTATTCTCCACTGTGTTCCGAGCATGACCGAGGTTGCTGGTTTTACTATGGAATGGAAGTTTGTCACATGAATAACCGGAATGGTTTCCTCTTTGGAAGTGTGGCATCACATGATTAACCGGAATGGTTTCTCTCTTTGGAAATGTGGCATCACATGATTAACCGGAATGGTTTCTCTCTTTGGAAGTGTGGCATCACATGAATAACCGGAATGGTTTCCTCTTTGGAAGTGTGGCATCACATGATTAACGGGAATGGTTTCTCTCTCTGGAAGTGTGGCATCACATGATTAACGGGAATGGTTTCCTCTTTGGAAGTGTGGCATCACATGATTAACGGGAATGGTTTCCCTCTTTGGAAG
This sequence comes from Myxine glutinosa, assembly GCF_964187855.1. Lineage (NCBI taxonomy): Eukaryota > Metazoa > Chordata > Myxini > Myxiniformes > Myxinidae > Myxine > Myxine glutinosa. The sequence goes on from NC_136270.1 coordinate 134,495,372, forward strand.
TGTGGCATCACATGATTAACCGGAATGGTTTCTCTCTCTGGAAGTGTGGCATCACATGATTAACCGGAATGGTTTCTCTCTTTGGAAGTGTGGCATCACATGAATAACCGGAATGGTTTCCTCTTTGGAAGTGTGGCATCACATGATTAACCGGAATGGTTTCTCTCTCTGGAAGTGTGGCATCACATGATTAACGGGAATGGTTTCTCTCTCTGGAAGTGTGGCATCACATGATTAACGGGAATGGTTTCCTCTTTGGAAGTGTGGCATCACATGATTAACGGGAATGGTTTCTCTCTCTGGAAGTGTGGCATCACATGAATAAGGGGAATGGTTTCTCTCTTTGGAAGTGTGGCATCACATGATTAACGGGAATGGTTTCTCTCTTTGGAAGTGTGGCATCACATGATTAACGGGAATGGTTTCTCTCTGGAAGTGTGGCATCACATGATTAACGGGAATGGTTTCTCTCTGGAAGTGTGGCATCACATGATTAACGGGAATGGTTTCCTCTTTGGAAGTGTGGCATCACATGATTAACGGGAATGGTTTCTCTCTCTGGAAGTGTGGCATCACATGATTAACGGGAATGGTTTCTCTCTTTGGAAGTGTGGCATCACATGATTAACGGGAATGGTTTCTCTCTTTGGAAGTGTGGCATCACATGATTAACGGGAATGGTTTCTCTCTGGAAGTGTGGCATCACATGATTAACGGGAATGGTTTCTCTCTGGAAGTGTGGCATCACATGATTAACGGGAATGGTTTCCTCTTTGGAAGTGTGGCATCACATGATTAACGGGAATGGTTTCCTCTTTGGAAGTGTGGCATCACATGAATAACGGGAATGGTTTCTCTCTTTGGAAGTGTGGCATCACATGATTAACGGGAATGGTTTCCTCTTTGGAAGTGTGGCATCACATGATTAACGGGAATGGTTTCTCTCTTTGGAAGTGTGGCATCACATGATTAACGGGAATGGTTTCCTCTTTGGAAGTGTGGCATCACATGATTAACGGGAATGGTTTCTCTCTTTGGAAGTGTGGCATCACATGATTAACGGGAATGGTTTCTCTCTGGAAGTGTGGCATCACATGATTAACGGGAATGGTTTCTCTCTTTACAGGTGTGGCATGCCAGGTCGCCCGAGGTCCTGCAGACCCTTCAAGCTAATCAGCCCGTCCGTGACATCTGTCCAATCGAAATAAACCAGAAGCATTACTTGGCTACTCTCACCGAGAAAACATTAAAAATGTACAAGTGGAAATCACAATAATGATTGAGGAGGAAAATGGACATTTCCCACAATGCACTCACTGTATCCACCATTTAAGTGGAATACCCTTCAGGAACATTTTTACTCATTTCACCCACATTATTCACTTTGTTTAGAATTTTCTATATTTCTCCCAAAATAATCTGCTTTGGTTGAATAATCTGCGACGGAAGTGGGTTGTTCATTCCTGCAAATTGACATCTGAATCTTTTCAAAATTCTCTTTTAATGCAATTAATGAATAAAAACTTCTGTAAATGTATCGGGTTCTGCATATTGATTGGTCCATGTCCATGATGATCTCCGGGAAAAACACACACACACACACACACCACACCACACACACACCACACACACCACACACACACCACACACACACCACCCCCACCCCCCCCCCCCCCCCCCCGGCTATCCAGCCTGGGTTTGAATTCTGACCCAACTATAAACTACCATCCTGGCATTTCACAGGCAAGGTGATTCATCGTGTGTGCTGTCCCTCGGATAGATGTTAAACGTCTCGACAGCATTTGTTGGGAAATGTTAAATATCCGACGATATCATTCGTGAAGAGTTGGCGAGGTATCGCCGGCACCATGAACAAATTCCAAATGGCTGCTCCACCCAGGAATCGGCACGGCCACGCCCTCGGCCAATGATGCTACCCCGCGTTGTGCTATATCCAAGCGAAGATGTTAATGGTCTTTGAACCGTGATGGGTTGGCAAAGCTGGTCGGAGGAACACACGATGAGCCGTCTCACCTGGGTTTGAATCCCAACCAAGGTGTAAATGGTCAGGCAGGTGTTTCACAGTCAGGTGGAGGTGCGTGGTCTCACATCGACGTTTAACTGGAGGAATCGTCCAGCCAAATTATCTGGTTGTTCGATGTTAGAGCAGGTGAGTTATCACCAGCACAATGAAATAACTATTTTGCCCAAACTCCCCAACTTACACCTGAGAGCAAGGTGAGTCGAGGGAAGCATTGACCCTGTTTTGGACTTCATCTTGGGATTCTCAACTGATCAATGAACATTGAAAACAGTTTCCAATTTACTCGACTCTTTTCCCACCGATAAAACATGTCTGTTTGAACATTGTTGTATGAAGGCGTCAGGTCATGCAGGAGCTAAATAAACAGAGCACACCCTGATGGTGGTGTGTATGAAAGTGAAGCATTATCTATCTATAATTCCAGTAATCTCTGTGTGTATGTATGTATGTATGTATGTATGTATGTATGTATGTATGTATGTCTGTGACCGCTGTTTCTCGACAACCACGGGTCCGATATACTTTAAACTTGCCAGGTATATTGCTGGGGACCCGAGGATGTGCCTTTTCAAGGTTTCATATTAATCGGACAAGTAGTTACCGAGCTATGTCCAAAAAACGATTCAACCAATCAGAGAGCAGCGAGCTATCACGTGTGCCGAACGTGGCGAACAGACTCTGCCTCGGACGGCACATTTGAGAGCGTATTCATTTATTTCACGTTGGAAAACTATGTTGCCGTTAAACTATGTTTTAAAACTAAATAAAACTAATTTGCGATTCATCGTAACTGCGATTTGCGACCTTCCGGACAGTGAAGACTTCACTTCCGGCAGCCAATCACAGAACGCGTTGTTGCGTAGGCGTGGCCGATGTGAGAGCGAGCCGAGCCGAGCGCGTGCGCCATTACGGTTCGTAATTCGATTTCTTCTGGAGAAAATAATAATTTCTCGATTTCTTATGCGCATTATTTCTCCCAGAGCGAAGGGCGGAAGCGAAGAGCGTTGTTTTTTTTGTTTACGGGCGTACGGGCGTACGGGCGGGGTAGAGCGTACGGGTAGCGTTTTTTTTTTTTTTTGGCAAGGAACGGGCACCCACGTACGGGCATGCCCTAGTAGAACTAAACCTATCAATATTTGGGAGGGGGGGGAGGGGAGCCCATGCAGGGATGCATCTGTGGACATTCTAGACCACATGGTCTTCGTCAGAGGAGGAACTGTGCACTGCTGAGTAGTTGCATATTTGCAAGTTACAGAATGCTTATGTCCTTCACAAAGGTGAGCGATCACCATGAATCAATAAAGGGGAAGTAATAAGTACCAAACTGCATATTCGTGGGGCGGATATGTGACTTTTTTTACTTGAGGTGTGCCCTTCTGGAAAGAAGCATGAAAATTTGCACATGGGGGGTTTTGAGTATGCCGATTTCCAAAATTACGGGAACCACGATGTCACTCCAACGTTCCCGCCAAAAAATTCAAAATGGCCGCCACAATAATTTTTTCCCCATAAAACGGCTGCAATATAACAATCTTCATGGTGAATTTTTATTTTTAAAAATGCTCATAACATTAGTTTGTCACATCAATGTATATATTTGCATTTGCCACTTTGCTAAACCAATATGTCTCGTGTTATCTTCATGCTCAATTTCAATAGAGCCTAATTACAGTCGAAAGCTGATATTATTGACCAAATAGAGAGATATGTTGTTCTCTTGTATCAGCGAACACCAGCACTCAGCCATGCGAATGAAGCCAGGAAGCAGTTGTTCACCAAAAACCGCACGATGGAAAACATTCCTCCAACGTTACATGCCCTGGAACAGCATGTGAAAAGGGCTGTTTATGAGGCAGGGCACATCTGGGGACGGTCACTTATAGGAGACCCCGAAGTTCCATCGCCAGATTTATGGGGTTGGGAGAGAGTGAGTGATGATTCCCCATGGACTACATGCTGGACCACTCTTCCAGAGGCGGCCAAAGCTTGTCAGGAACTGTTGAAATGTGGCTGCAAAAAGTCTTGAACAAAAAGATGCAAGTGTGTCAAAGCAAATCTCCAGTGGACACAGTTGTGCTTCTTTTCACGACAGTGTAACAGAGAATAAACAAGCATTGTGAGTATTGCGCTGCAATACACGTCCCCTACCGGCAGTCTGTCGTCCAGGAAACTGTTGGGGAAATTACCAAGGGTTATTTACCCGCAGGTTCTGAATCGTTCCCAATCGCTAATTACCTCAGGACGGGCTCACCTGTGATTCGCACTCGGGACTTCGATTTATACACCTTGCAGACAGGTCAGCAGAAGCACGAGAAAATACGTTGTTGATAAAGATCCTTTCGAGTCCCAATATATCAGTAATTTATTATATTTTCCGGTTCACGATCAATGATCGATGTGTATATATATGTTGCTCGGCTTGGCTCCGACCCTCCGGAAAACGCACGCTGTCGCGCTGTTGACGTTCGCGAGACGAGACTGAGGGCGCGCGTTGCGTCTTGAGAACTCTGGAATAAACAAGAGATGTCCATTAAAAAAAATATTTTCGTTTAATTAACGATATCTGCCAAACCACGTGCCCCATCGCAAATTCCAAAAGGACATTTTAGTAGATTGACATGCTGAACAGATCTGTGAAGTTTCCCCTCGATTGGATCAAAAATGAGGGACAACACACAACATGCATTTTAAGGCCATTTTCCCTGCTAGAGCGGGGGTTACCAAGATCAAAAATGAGGCAGGGGCTCGGTTTTAAAGGTTCATGCCTAAAAACGTCATAACTCTGAAACCATGTGACGCATGACATCATGCTCGCTGACTTTTTTGTTCGTCATGGGTATGCGATTCTGACTGCAAAGTTCAAATTCAAAGGGGTTCAAAGGGGCAGAGAAAAAGGGGTTTTCGTGTTTTCACGAAAAACAATATGGCGGCCGAACCACGTGACATGTGACGTCATAATTACCATTAAAATATTCTACAGAGCGAGTCCCTCCTACGGTGAAAATTTGATCTCAATCGGTCCTATTATTGCAGAGAAATTCTTTTTTGAAGGAAATTAAAACTTAAAATGACACTGAGTTAAGGATCATCAGAATTATCAGAATTCCCAAAGTTCAAAGTGCCATAACTGTCAAAAATGATCGAAACGTCGTGAGGTAAAAGAAACCGGAAACCGGATCGGGAACCGGACAAAGAAGAAGAAGAAGAGGAAAAAGGAGGCGGAGCAAGTGAGGTCGAAGAAGGAGCCGAGCTGCGTTGAGGTTTTGAGCAAACGCTGGCGAACGGGGGTCACGAGTGAGCTTTGGGTTTCCTGGGAAAGGGATTCCTGCGACAGAGTTGTTATCGCTGTGACAGATAAACCTGCGTGACAGGTTTTGCGGTTGATTCCGAAGAGAATCATTGGAGTGCCGTTACGTCTCGAGAACGGACCGTTGGCCATTTTGCCTCGCGCCTGATTTCGCATCGCTCCAGGTTTTTCACCTCGCTCCAACCATTTCAACGCATCCAGCCGTTAGCTTGGTTTGCATATGTAACGTGGATTTCGAGTGGGAATTTGCGGTTCGCCGTGTGGGGAGCCGTTGAACATCCACACCCGAAGGTGTGATTTCCCAGTCGCCTTTTGAGGGTATCTTTGCCCATCTTTGGCAGTGTGACTGTCAACCGAACGGGGTTCTGGTCTCGATACAACATCGTTAAGACGATCACTGGAGCGTGGATCGACTTTGGTTTGAAGCTGGGACAGAGACATTGGGAATGTTCTTTTCGCTCACTTGGAGCACAGTGAGTTATATTGTACGAAACTGATGGTACCATCATAGGAATGATATATTGGTTGTACAATTGATTAATATTGTTATTGTACTGTTATTCTTGTGTGACCTTAATACAATACTTGTTTGTTGGTAACAATTGGTGTGGTTTCACCATTGATCTTTGACACACAGAATAACACATCTTTCTGCCGTGACTCCTCTCGGGGGCTCGAAGGTACAACGTGACCGGGGTTTGGGGAGGAGCACGTAACAGAAATTGGGGGCTCGTCCGGGATAGAATTCCCTAACATTCCCCAAATTCCCAAATTTCCTAACATTCCCAAATCTTTCAAAAAAAAATTGGAATTTTTTTTTGTGTGAAGGTTAACAGGTGCTAACTGATAGTCACCATGGTGTTTGACACAGAAAAGTTTGCGGCGTCCCCTAATGAGGCACAGTTCCAGGCGTTAAAAAGATCGGAACTCATGATATTGGCCAAATATTTTAACTTGGAGGTCCGAGTTAGTATGAAGAAAGCAGAGATTCAGACATTGGTGGTGGAGTCTCCAGTGGGACAAGGAACATGGGAAGAGGTAGCCTTGGATTGGTTACCCGAGGAAAAAGGAAATGTGGAGCTCCGGAAAATGGAGATGCAACTGCAGAGCCAGGAAAGGTTAAAAGAGTTGGAATGGAAAGCCGAGGAAAGAAGAGCAAAGGAAAGAGCAGAACAGGAACGAGAACTCAAGCAAAGAAGAGCAGAGGAAAGGAGAGCTGAAAAGGAAGCCGAGGAAAGAAGAGCAAAGGAAAGAGCAGAACAGGAACGAGAACTCAAGGAAAGAAGAGCAGAGGAAAGGAGAGCTGAAAAGGAACTCGAGGAGAGAAGAGCCGAGGAAAAGAGAGCCGAAAGGGAGTTAAAGGAACGAGACATGGAGTATCAGAAGGAACTTAAACTGAAGGAGCTGGAATTACTGGGAGAACGGAGAGAAGTAGTATCCATGCCGGCTAGTTCGACAACTCGTGAGAACTCTTGGGATGTTGGTCGGCATGTGAGGCTGGTTCCACCCTTCAATGAAAAGGAGGTAGCCAAGTTCTTTTTACATTTTGAGAAGGTGGCTCAAATGCTAAAATGGTCTGTGGGGTCCTGGACTATGTTAGTGCAAAGTGTTCTGGTGGGTAAAGCTCAAGATATCTATTCGGCTTTACCGATTGACCAATGTGCAGATTATGAGGGATTGAAGAAAAACATTCTCAAAGCCTATGAATTGGTCCCGGAAGCTTACCGGCAAAAATTCAGGAATGCTCGGAAGAGGGAGAGTGAGACCCATGTGGAGTTTGCCAGAATGAAGGAAACGATGTTTGATAGGTGGTGTGACTCGAAGGAGATTGGGAAAGACTTCAACTTGTTACGACAATTGATCTTGGTCGAGGAATTCAAACAGTGTGTCCACGTGGACATTAAAGTACATCTGGATGAGAAGAAAGTACCAGAGTTGTATGAGGCAGCAACAGTGGCAGATGATTATGCCTTGACACACAGGATGGGGTTCCACAAACCTAACTTCCTGCCTGGAGTTAGCCAGGGGAGTTATAGTAAATCAGGATCGGAGAACAAACATTTTGCTTTCATGTCTTGAACATTTTGCACTTTTGCAAAAAAACATTTTGCATTTTGCTCTCATGTCTTTCAATCCTGACAAATCTCACACTCTTAGGATGTCTCTCCGAAAAGACCGACTGGACAACCCTCCCATCCACTTTCTGATTAATCCTCTCCAAGAAGTTCTGTCACTCACGATTTTGGGTCTCACTATCTGCCATGATCTTTCCTGGGAAAACCACATTTCAAATCTGGCCTCCAAAGCCAGTCGCCGACTGGGCATCCTCCGTCGTGCGAAGTCCTTCCTTGGCACACCTGAGCTCCTCACCACATACAAGGCTTTCATCCGCAGCTCAATGGAATACTGCTCTCCCCTCTGGGCTGGTGCTCCTGCCTCACACCTAGCTTGTCTTCACGCTGTTGAAACCAAAGCGTTCAGAATCATTGGAATCTCCCGCGATGAAGATAACTCCAAGGGCCTCTCACTCACTCACCGCAGGCAGGTTGGTGGTCTTTCCGTCTTCTACCGACTCCTCTCTGGCCTTGCCCCCCCCCCCCCCCCCAGCTCTCTCTGGGCTCTGTCCCGCAAATATTCCTACAGGTCGCACAAGATCTGCCTGCAACCCTCTTCTGGTTAAACTGCCAAAATCAAGACTTTCTGCTCACCTTCACTCCTTCATTCCTCTTTTCTCCCACCTCTGGAACAAACTCCCTCACTCTCTTCAATCCCACTCCACCCTCCAGGTCTTTAAAACAGCTGTTCACCACCATCTCTTATCTTCCCCCATCCAAAACCTTGATCTTTTCTACCCCTGCTAATTTCACCCCAATTCCACTTTTCTGAAATACCAACTTCTGTCCTGGAAGTCCATTGGTGTCGTTGTGTTTTATACTTCTCCCTCCCCCCCCCCCCCCCCTTCCCACGCCTCCTCCCCCCAAGCCCTCTCCCTTCCACACATCTCACTGCTCTCAAATGTTGTGTTTGTGTGCTTCCCTTTCTCTCCCCATCTTGTCTTCCGCTCCGTCTTTTTATATATTTTGTTTGTCTGGTTGATTTGTTTGTGAAGTAAATGTTAGCTCTTTCACGAGCCTCGATTCAGTATCAAAAAAAAAAAAAAAAAAAAAATTCATGGAGGCAGCCTAGAGAGGACTATGGGGACAAATCTGATACCGCGACTTTTCGGGATCAGAAGACTGCAGTTCCAAGACATACCTATCTTCCGGGGGGCCCGAGGCAGACCACGAGTTTTTCCTCCGTCCTTGCGTTTTTTGCAAGAAACCTGGGCATTTGATGTCCCAAGGTTACGCCCTGAAAAGGAAAAATCAGGAGCGGAGTCAAACTAGTACAGCTCCGAATGCATTGGCCAATGCGAGAAATCGTCCTTGGAGGACAGTGCCTTGTGAAGGTTCCCATGCCAAAGTTACGGCATCACAGAACGACCTTGTTCAAGAGGGTTACAAACCTTTTATCTCAGAGGGGTTTGTGTCACTGGATGGGGACTTAACGAACCAGAGACCTGTTAGGGTATTGAGGGACACAGGAGCACATCAATCTTTGATGCTTGAAGGCATTTTGCCATTGTCGGAGAAGACGGCAACTGGTTAGTGTTCTTTTGCAGGGGGTTGGTGGCTATGTTAAAGCTCCACTTCATGTCATCCATTTAAAGTCTGATTTGGTGTCAGGACCGGTCACCGTAGGTTTACAAGCCACTCTTCCTGTAGAGGGAATCTCTTTTATTATCGGGAATGATTTGGCCGGTGGTTGTTTCTGGTAATCCGATGTTGGTTGAAAAGCCCAGTATGGAATATAACACCGCACACTTAGAGCAGGAGATTCCTGGTATCTTTCCATCCTGTGCCGCGACTCGCGCTATGGGTAGGAAGCGCTCTGAAGAGAAGGAGAAGGAAGGCGATGTGGATTTGGGTTCCTTAGAAAACCACCACCGTTTAGAGGCCATTTTTCCCCGCAAAGCGGAGGTTGGCCTTTTCGAGGACCGTGGTTGTTGTTGTTTTTTGGTCCCCTTTTTGAAGCAATGTTTTACGGCCGGATGCCCTTCCTGCCACCAACCCTGTTTGTCGCCTTTTAGGGTTCCTTAGAGATATTGGAGGAAAATTCTTAAAGAAGTAATAGAAAAGGGAGTGACATCAAGGAACTTAAGGAAAAGGTCTACTCCACTCTCTGCCGCTCCATTCCTCTTCCCTCAGATAGGCAGGCTGCTGCCTCCTCACTCTCTGAAGACCTGGACAAAATCACAGACTGGTCAAACAAGTGGAACATGTCTTTCAATCCTGCCAAATCTCACTCTCTTACTATGTCTCTCCGAAAAGATCGACTGGACAACCCTCCCATCTACTTTCTCAACAATCCTCTCCAAGAAGTTCTGTCACTCAAGCTTTTGGGTCTCACTATCTGCCATGATCTTTCTTGGGAAAACCACATTTCCAAGCTGGCCTCCAAAGCCAGTCGCCGACTGGGCATCCTCCGTCGTGCGAAGTCCTTCCTCGGCACACCTGAGCTCCTCACCACATACAAGGCTTTCATCCGCAGCTCAATGGAATACTGTTCTCCCCTATGGGCTGGTGCTCCTGCCTCACACCTGGCTCAGCTTCACGCTGTTGAATCCAAAGCTTTCAAAATCATTGGAATCTCCCGCGATGAAGCTATCTCTGAGGGCCTTTCACTCACTCACCGCAGGCAGGTAGGTGGTCTTTCTGTCTTCTACCGACTCCTCTCCGGCCTTGCTCCCCCAGCTCTCTCCGTGCTCTGTCCCCCAAATATTCCTACAGGTCGCACAAGATCTGCCAGCAACCCTCTGATGGTTAAACTGCCGAAATCTCGGCTCTCTGCTCACCTTCACTCTTTCATTCCTCTTTTCTCCCGCCTGTGGAACAAACTCCCACACTCCCTTCAATCCCTCTCCTCCCTCCAGGTCTTTAAAACAGCTGTTCACCACCATCTCTTATCTTCCCCCATCCATAACCTTGATCTTTTCTACCCCCACTAATTCACCCCAGATCCACCTTGTTTGAAATTCCAACTTATTTCCTGGAAATCCTGGCAGTGTCCATATGTTTATACCTCTCCCACCCCCCCCCCCCCCTTCACATGCCTCCCCCCCTTCACATGCCTCCCCCCCAAAGCCCTCTCCCTCCCACAGATCTCTCGATGTCTCCATGTCTCTCGGTCCCTGCTCTCAAATGTTGTGTTTGTGTCCTTCCCCCTCTCTTCCCATCTTGTCTACCGCTCCCGATGTTATTTGTTTTATGTGTCTGTTTGTCTTTCTGTGTGATTAATTTTCGCTCTTTCACGAGCCTCGATCTTGTATACAAAAAAAAAAAAAAAAAAAAAAAAAAAAAAAGTGGCATCTGGAACAAAAGAGGAAATGGAGTGTCTGTCGGAGACATCTGGGAATGAGGCTGAACAAACGGTGCTTGTCCGAAAGAGACTTGTTGAAGAGCAACACGGAGATTCGGAGCTCCGGAGTTTAATTGATAAAGCCGTCACAGAGAAAGAGGCTATGAAGATGCCTGTTGGTTACTTCATGAAAGGGGAAATACTCATGAGAAAATGGAGACCACCGGAGGTGTCAGCAAATGATGAGTGGAAAGTTCATTACCAAATTGTGGTGCCACCGCCGTACCGGAAGGAGATATTGAGTTTGGCGCATGAGACACCTTTGGCCGGGCATCTTGGAGTGAACAAGACCTGTGACAGAATATTGGTACATTTTTTCTGGCCAGGATTGCGACGTGATGTGGTGGAGTTCTGTAAATCTTGCCACTTGTCAGCTGGTGGGAAAACCTAATCAGAAAGTCCCATCCGCACCTTTAAAATTCATTCCAGCTTTTGAAGAGCCATTCAGCCGAGGCATTATTGACTGTGTAGGCCCTTTACCTAAAACTAAGGCTGGACATCAGTATTTGCTGACCATGTGTGCTTCCACAAGGTTCCCAGAGGCAGTGCCTCTTAGAAAAATTACTGCGGCAGTTATTGCGAAGGCCTTGATTAAATTTTTCACTTTGATTGGCCTACCTGAGGTCATCCAGTCTGATCAGGGTTCCAATTTCATGTCAACACTTTTTCAGCAAGTGGTACACCTGTTGGGAGTGGAGCAAGTAAGATCAAGTACTTACCATCCCGAGAGCCAAGGGGCCTTGGAAAGGTTTCACCAGACATTGAAGAATATGATTAGAACGTACTGTTTTGAATGTGACAAGGATTGGGATGAAGGAATACCCTTATTGTTGTTTGCTACGAGGGAATCTGTTCAGGAGTCATTGAGATTCAGTCCTTTTGAACTTGTGTTTGGACACGCAGTGCGAGGACCGTTGAAATTGGTGAAAGAACAGGAGGAGTCACAGTCAACAGTGGAGGAGTATGTGGCAACGGTTAGGCACAGATTGGCAAAGGCTTGTGGAGTTGCGAGAAGAAACTTGAAAGTGACAAAGGATAAAATGAAAGTGAGACATGACAAGAAATCTCAGATAAGAAATTTCAGTCCTGAGGACCGAGTGTTATTGTTGCTTCCTGTTCCAGGTCAGCCACTACAGGCTCGGTATTTTGGTCCCTATGCAATCGAAAGGAGGGTTAATGAGACAGATTACGTGGTGACAACTCCCGACCGACGGAAAAAGTGGCAGCTGTGTCATGTCAACCGACTGAAGAAATATGATGAGAGGAAGCCTGTGGAGAAAATGGTTCCTGTCTCACCTGTCGTGCCTGTAGTCGGGGTGCAAGTGAATACAGAGGGGGACGCCGGTGTGAAGTTTGATAACTTTGATGACCAGGCTTGTCCCAGATTGACGAACACGGAGGTGTTGAGTCATTTAAATGAGAAATTAGGTCATTTGACGAGGGAACAACAAGGACAACTATCCAGCCTAATTTTTGAGTTTGCACATTTGTTCACAGATGTACCTGGTCGTACTGACCTGGTATATCATGATATTGAGGTGGGGGAAGCCACTCCGGTGAAGCAACACCCCTATCGGATGAACCCTTTGAAGATGGAGTATCTTCGGAAGGAGGTTCAGTATATGTTGGAGAATGACATCATCGAACCAAGCAACAGTGAATGGAGCTCACCATGTGTGTTGGTTCCAAAACCCGATGGCAGTTTTCGCTGTTGTACGGATTTAAAACGGGTTAATGCAGTGACCAAGACCGACTCATATCCCATCCCGAGGATTGATGACTATTGATAGAATAGGCCCAGCTAAATTTGTAACTAAGTTTGACTTGCTGAAAGGGTATTGGCAGATTCCTCTTACTGATAGAGCCAAGGAAATCTCGGCTTTAGTCACACCAAATGGGTTGTATCAGTACAAGGTTCTTCCCTTTGGATTGCAAATCGGCCCTGCTACATTTCAACGGCTGATTAATAAGCTCATTGCAGACCTTGAGGGGGTTGAGTCATCATCCACACTATGACCATGGAAGATCATATTAAACAAATTCAGGCATTTTTCAAGAAACTGACTGAGGCAGGGTTGACCATCAACTTATCTAGGTGAGTTTGTAAAAGCCCAGGTGGTGTTCCTAGGCCATGTAGTAGGTCAGGGTCAGGTGCAACCGGTGACAGCCAAAATAGAAGCCATTGATCGCTTCCAAGTTCCAAAAGGGAAGAAGGAGCTTATGAGATTCTTGCGTATGGCTGGTTGGTACCGGCGGTTCTGCAGGAATTTTTCTGATGTGGTAGCCCCTTTAACGAATTTGCTGAGGAAAGAGACCAAGTTTGTTTGGGATGACAAATGTCAGGCTGCCTTTGCCCACGTCAAAGCGATATTAATGAGCTCTCCTGTCCTAGCAGCCCGGGTTTTTCAAGAACCATTCAAGTTGGCCATTGATGCAAGTGATGTGGGGGCTGGGGCAGTTCTATTACAGGAAGATGAGGATGGAGTGGATCCCCCGGTGTGCTACTACTCCAGAAAGTTTAACAAACACCAGGCAAATTATGCCACCGTGGAAAAAGAAACCCTTGCTCTCCTGCTAGCGCTTCAGCATTATGAGGTGTATCTGGGAACTACTACCTTCCCTATAAAAGTCTTCACTGATCACAACCCCTTAACCTTCATTCAAAAAATGAAAAATAAAAATCAGAGGTTGATGAGATGGAGTTTGGCTTCGCAGGAGTTCAACTAGGAAATTGAGCATGTAAAGGGCATGGACAATGTCGTTGCTGATGCTTTATCCAGAGTGAACTAACTTTGGAAATTCATGTAGGTTGTTTGGAAGTTTTGTTGCTTTATTTTTGGGAATATTAATTATTGTTGCTCACGTGAATTGATCATTTGGGGGTGAGTTTGACTTTTGTTTGTTAAAAGAGTTTTTGCATGCAAAGAAAGTTTTCACTATGTTCCAACTTTCTTTCTTGAGGGGGGGAAGTGTTACGGATTTGTCACTTCCGTTGTTGTGGTTCTCATCCACTGTAAACATTTTTGGTTGCATGTACTATTAATTATTGTTATCGTTTAGGTGAAATAGAGATAACTGTTTTCAAAAGGTAAAAAAGGTTAGTGTTTTAAAAGAAACCGGAAACCGGATGAAGAGGAAGAAGAAGAGGAAAAAGGAGGCGGAGCAAGTGAGGTCGAAGAAGGAGCCGAGCTGCGTTGAGGTTTTGAGCAAACGCTGGCGAACGGGGGTCACGAGTGAGCTTTGGGTTTCCTGGGAAAGGGATTCCTGCAACAGAGTTATCGCTGTGAAAGATAAACCTGCGTGACAGGTTTAGCGGTTGATTCCGAAGAGAATCATTGGAGTGCCGTTACGTCTTGAGAACGGACCGTTGGCCATTTTGCCTCGCGCCTGATTTCGCAACGCTCCAGGCTTTTCACCTCGCTCCAACCATTTCAACGCATCCAGCCGTTAGCTTGGTTTGCATGTGTAACGTGGATTTTGAGTGGGAATTTGCGGTTTGCCATGTGGGGAGCCGTTGAACATCCATACCCGAAGGTGTGATTTCCCAGTCGCCTCTTGAGGGTACCTTTGCCCATCTTTGGCAGTGTGACTGTCAACCGAACGGGGTTCTGGTTTCGATACAACATCGTTCTGACGATCACTGGAGCGTGGATCGACTTTGTTTTGAAGCTGGGACAGAGACATTGGGAATGTTATTTTCGCTCACTTGGAGCACAGTGAGTTATATTATACGAAACTGATGGTACCATCACAGGAATGATATATTGGTTGTACAATTGATTAATATTGTTATTGTACTGTCATTCTTGTGTAACCTTAATACAATACTTGTTTGTTGGTAACAATTGGTGTGGTTTCACCATTGATCTTTGACACACAGAATAACACATCTTTCTGCTGTGACTCCTCTCGGGGCTCGGAGGTACAACGTGACCGGGGTTTGGGGAGGAGCATGTAAAACTATCCCCAATGATTCTGAAGATTGCGTCGATACATCCTCAGCTTACTATCCCCAATGATTCCCAAGATTGCATCAAAACATCCTTGGGTTAATATCCCCAATTATTCCCAAGACTTATTCAAAACATCCTTGGCTTACTATCCCCAATGATTCCCAAGATTGCATCAAAACATCCTTGGCTTAATATCTCCAATTATTCCCAAGATTGATTCAAAACATCCTTGGCTTACTATCCCCAATGATTCCCAAGATTGCATCAAAACATCCTTGGCTTAATATCCCCAATTATTCCCAAGATTGATTCAAAACATCCTTGGCTTACTATCCCCATTGATTCCCAAGATTGCATTAAAACATCCTCAGCTTACTATCCCCAATGATTCCCAAGATTGCATCAAAACATCCTTGGCTTACTGTCCCCAATGATTCCCAAGATTGCATCTTAACATCCTTGGCTTACTATCCCCAATGATTCCCAAGATTGCATCAAAACATCGTCAGCTTACTATCCCCAATGATTCCCAAGATTGCATGGAAACACATTTCATTTGTTTCAGGGTTCAGGGATAACTCACCTGCTGTGAACGATACCGTAAGATCTTTAACGTCCAACTGTACATGAAGAACCAATCCCCGACAGGTTACAGTCTGCTTTCCGGAATCAAACCCAGCTCAAAGAAAAGTTCACAATCACCACACCATCCAATCAGGACCGACGCTACATCCAAAGGCACCGCATCAATAAAAAAAAAAAGAAAAAAAAAAGTATATAATTCATACCATTTTTTACCGCATCAATACAAAGTGTATAATTGTATAAAGAAAACCATTACACACTTGCAACTGATAATGTTTTTATTAATGTGATTCAAACGATTTTCCATAGTTTCAAGAAAAGGTTCCACCTTTTAAAAGGAAATTGAATGGAGAATTTTTCAATACAAGTGCACATACAAGCATCGTGAAGTCGATGACACACTGATGTATCACAGCACACTGTAGCAGAATACCATGGAACAGATGCAATGAACACACGCGCGCACACCCACAAGATAGTCCATTCTGCAGGTGAGACCAAAGTCAGGGAAATAAAGTAACAAAACAGTGACCACCAATCAGAACCTCACTGCCTTCTGCAAGGGCAACTCGACTCCGCCATTTAGAATGGGGGATGTTGTGGAGTAAGGAGGCAGGAGGCTTGCCTTCCAGGAAGGTGGTTTGTCGCAGGTAAAGGAAGCCGCTGTGAGAAAGTGTACCTGAACCCTCCGGCTCTGTAATCTCTACTTGACTTTATAAAAAAGTAGGAGGATCTTTATGTTGTGTTTTTCCAGTTCCTTTTTAATTGATCCCTCACAACCAGGCTGACGAGTCACAAGCTTAGCCACTTCGTGAAATCTCCAAGACCATTTGACCGTCTCTTCCTGTCAGATCTGTGCAGCTTTGATTTCCTCACTCTGTCCACTTGTGCTGCTCATTCTGAAGCCTTTAAAGTAACAGACCGACAATTTACGTAACCATACCATGGTCCATCCTACTGTTGTGACAAACCCATCGTAAAGTATGGAATATATATATATACACACACACACTTTATGTGCGATGTCTCTTGCGATACTCCATTTGTATGCCGAGACCAAGCACGGAAATACGGTAAAGCAGGAACAATTCAGACATGGTTGAGAAAGTCTCAGGAAATATGTTTAATTCTTCAAAACTTGACAGCAGGGTGAAAAGGCAAAAAAACGAAAATAAAAATGGCGGTCCGGCAAAGCGGGTTGTGGCCTCGTCAGCAAACGTCTGTACAACTCCAAAATCGAGTGATGGCAAGGACCCTCCCAATGTAATCCGAGGAACCTCAACTTTCAAGGTGACGAAGGAGTCCGGTCGAGTAAATATGGGCAACAGCTCGGTCATTTCGGGGAACGCGATAATGCGCTTGTGAAGCGCAAACCAATCTGAGGTTTACAACTTCGACCACCCCCATGTGTCACTTTAAATGTCAGGTGTGTTATAACAACTACGCTTTTAAATGAAAGATTATTTACACCTTTACATCTCATTTGGACGATCGTAAGGATCACCACTGCCTTCTCAGATAACTTAGAGATTTGCAAAGTTTCATGCAAAGCAAAAACCCACCAGGTAGCAATTAATCCCAGGAAAGTAAACAAGATTCACAAGTTGGTCAACTTCACAATGATAATTTACATTTTCAAAATTGATGCACCGATCAAAAAACTCCAACCGCATGGCGCAAAAAGCTCCAACCGAATGGCGCAAAAAACTCCAACCGAATGGCGCAAAAAACTCCAACCGAATGGCGCAAAAAACTCCAAGCGAATGGCGCAAAAAACTCCAAGCGAATGGCGGCATGGCCATGCAAATTAAGACCATTGCACGCGTGCAATATAAATGGGACGAGCGAAATCGATGTGCAACGCAGGTGGAGACGACACCACTTGGAACGTCTTCCATAATCTAATTCGATACAATGTCTGAAGGACGGCGGGAATACCATGAGACTCGTCTACCGGTCTTTGATCTCTCGGGAGACCCGTTTTGTGATGCGGCCGCACAACAAACCCACGGCGAACAGCACACACAGCCCGCCCAGGATGACGGACAGGAAATAGTTACGGGAAGGAGAAACGAGCAGCTGCCGTGCGATCGCCTGCAGGTCTTCTACCGGGGCCACCTGGAAACAACCGGGTTTATCGGTGGCAGGTCGGGCTTGATGGATCCTTTAATACAAATATGAGGAGGGTGGGTGAGATGCCGAACATACCTTGTAGGCATATTGCCACATCTCCTTCCGTTCTGTCAACATGTTCTTGCACGGTGGTTGCAATCGCACCATCTTGTCCTCCAGCAGTTCGAGCAGGCAGGACATCTCTGCAGAAAGAGTTTTGATCAACCCTGCTAACACCTTACACAAATCAAATAAATAAAACCGCAACAACATTTTGTGTTTGGGGAAAAAAGGGTTACCGTGCATTGTTAACGCATTTCAGTGGAGCTGAGAAATGATAACAACAGTGCTCAGCCCAATAGAAACCACAGTTTCTGGTTAGAGTCATGGAGAAGGAGACCATCTGCCTTTCGCAGTCTTTGCATTAAGTTGGGGCCTGGACGCTCATGAGCGTGTACTCTTGGGCCCAAGGCTTGGCTAGCAGGTGCGTCCTCAGTTTAGCGTCTACCTGAGGGACTTTGATGCAACATCGTGCCTGTGACAGCACCGAGTGACGAGGAACACTCCCCAGCGCTCATGCGCCATATTAACATTTAGAGATAACATAATTAACTAGTGAACAATCCAACCAACACGGCACTCACGGCGTCCTTCTCCAGGAGGAATGCCAGCGCAGTAGTGTTTGAGATCTAGTGCACAGGCTGTGTGCAGCATCGGGTCAACAAAAACGTCGGCCTTGCTCTCGCGCAGAATATTGATGATCTCCTGCGGCCACAGACAGTGTTCCATGGGAATCGTAGCATTGACAAAAACAGCAATCTTAAAAACAAACAAAACCTACGTTCAAAAATATCAAAATACAAAAGCATTTTGGGGAGTTCATATGGAATAGTAGTTTTGGTGTGGAAGGAAGGCAGTACCGTTTTGCACTCTTTTGAAATGATCTTTGGAAGGTTCATCTTGAGGCATTCCTCCACCTGTCCAGTTTGCTCTTGCGCAGCTGCTTCTTCCTGACACAGATGCAGGATCTGAAAGTGAAGACCATCGTACACCGATGACATGCGGGTAAGGAATGAAAGAAGAAGCTGAAGCACAACATACAAAACAAATTGTTTATTGAAGGGCTGGCAGGCTAGCCAAGAGGTACACGCACTCCTCTCTGAGCCATCTAGCCTGGGTTTGAAACCTGACCGAGCTATAAACTCTCATCCTGGTGTTTCACATGCCAGTCGAGGCAACAAGTGTGCCGCCCTTTGGATTGACATTGACCCGGAGGATTAGGCCACCGGCACTAATAAACAGAGTGCATCTCCGGCATTCTGAACAAAATCCATGCCGAAACCACCTTCAGTCGAATGTCAGGCCTGGGCATGCGGTTCGTGAAACACTTGAGCTAATATCTTTCCTTGGCTGACACCAGCACAAAGTCAAATTGATTGGAGCAATGGAACTTGTACCACAAGTTGACGTCAAACAGGGGCGGCGTCAAACAAACAGGGGCGGCGTCAAACAAACAGGGGCGGCGTCAAACAAACAGGGGCGGCGTCAAACAAACAGGGGCGGCGTCAAACAAACAGGGGCGGCGTCAAACAAACAGGGGCGGCGTCAAACAAACAGGGGCGGCGTCAAACAAACAGGGGCGGCGTCAAACAAACAGGGGCGGCGTCAAACAAACAGGGGCAGCGTCAAACAAACAGGGGCGGCGTCAAACAAACAGGGGCGGCGTCAAACAAACAGGGGCGGCGTCAAACAACCAGGGGCGGCGTCAAACAACCAGGGGCGGCGTCAAACAAACAGGGGCGGCGTCAAACAAACAGGGGCGGCGTCAAACAAACAGGGGCGGCGTCAAACAAACAGGGGCGGCGTCAAACAAACAGGGGCGGCGTCAAACAAACAGGGGCGGCGTCAAACAAACAGGGGCGGCATCAAACAAACAGGGGCGGCGTCAAACAAACAGGGGCGGCGTCAAACAAACAGGGGCGGCGTCAAACAAACAGGGGCGGCGTCCAACAAACAGGGGCGGCGTCAAACAAACAGGGGCGGCGTCCAACAAACAGGGGCGGCATAAAAAAACAGGGGCGGCGGCAAAAAACAGGGGCGGCGGCAAAAAACAGGGGCGGCGTCAAAAAACAGGGGCGGCGTCAAAAAACAGGGGCGGCGTCAAAAAACAGGGGCGGCGGCAAACAAACAGGGGCGGCGGCAAACAAACAGGGGCGGCGGCAAACAAACAGGGGCGGCGTCAAACAAACAGGAGCGGCGTCAGACAAACAGGGGCGGCGTCAAACAAACAGGGGTGGCGTCAAACAGGGGCGGCGTCAACAGGGGCGCGACGTCAATAAGTGATGTAATAAATAAGACTGCTTCAATGGTGTGAAACTTCTGGACGTCAGTAATATACGTCAGTATATATAATATATACAGTAATATACAAGTAATAATATATACAGTAATATACAAGTAATAATATATATAATAATATATACAGTAATAATTCCCTGCGCATCGTAAGAGCGTGACCAAGGGTTGGCGTCAGGAAGGGCATCCGGCCATAAAAACATTGCCTCAAACAGGGAACCATGATTGTCATGGGGCCCGCAAGGTTAACCCCCGCTCCAGCGGGGAAAATGGCCTTAAAACGATCATTCATTCATTCATTCATAAACATCATACATAGATGAGCAGAAAGAGCAAAACAAATTACAAAAGTTGAGCCCATTTTTGTCACATTGCGAGATATAGTTCATTCACAGATTTTTTTTTTTTACGTGAATAGCATTAAATCATCAAATTGGCAACACTGGTAAATTCAAAATCACTATTTTCCCATTCAAATTGGCAATTTTATGGCTTTATAATGAAATTTACTAGCAACGGCACCTGCTCTATGGGCGGGGCTTCAATTGGGAGGCCCAAGTGAAAAGGCAAAATATCAGAAATTTAAGGCTTTTTTTGTTTTCATGATTCATATAAACATCCGTTGAATCATATCACATGCAAATCATCAAAATCTAAACTGTACATGGTGCCCATTTTGAAAAAAGATTGAATTCTGCAAAACGGAAGTGGCCGCTACACGTCTTTCTCAGTCGCTTTGCACACGCTGCCATGTTACTTCGGAGCCGCACGTTTATGTAGGAAGAGTTCGTCAGGAGTCGATCTACTCTCTCCTGGTACATAGAATAAACTATTTGTAGAATTTCAACAAAAGCCACATCACTGTTCATATCGGTAAATATTATTCCATCGTGTTTGGGAAAACTGGAAAATTGGAAAACTTGGAAAAACAATATAGCCTATTTTACTCCCAGGGGTCCCAGGAATACCCACCCAAAATATCGTTGCGATCGGTTGAGCCGTTTTTGTGTTACCTTCGAACGGACGGACAGACATTTGGTGAATTAAAGTAAGATGTTTATATTTTCATTTCGAATAAATTACATCCCTTTGTAAATACTTTAATAGTGCAAGAAAAATATAATATTGCCAATTTGACTAATTAATAGATTATATAATTAATGTGCACTAAAAAAATAGGGAACAATGCATTTTCTTCCTTGGTAACTATTGACAAATCAATGTATAAAGTTTATTTCCAATGCCAATGAGGAGACTACGAAAATGTATATCCAAGACGATAATAAGTCATCGCCCCACTGTGTACAATACATAGCATGACATTTCAAAATGTTTTGGATGAGTTATGCCAAAACTTGGTTGATGATTTGGTTATGTGACAAGAACAAGCCGATTGGGTTTTGGTTCAGGTCCGAATCCAGATCCGGCCTATCAGTGGGATACAAAACGTAACCTGTTCAGCCTGGTGGAAGTATGCACTCTGCAGAGTGCTGTTCTAATTAAAACTCAGGTCGAGTCCATAGTCACATGGAAAGGAGACAGTTGTGTCGCAACAAATCATACCTCTATTTTGACAGACCGCCACGGGCCGAGCACGACGAGCGTGTTTGCACCATTTCCGACGCCATTTTTTTTTTTTTGGTATACAACATCGAGGCTCATGTAAGAGCCAACGTTAATCACAAAAAAAAAACGGGCACATAAAACATATAATAAAGGGAGCGGGAAACAAGATGGGGAGAGAGAGGGAAGCACACAAGTACAACAGTAGAGGACAGGAACATCGGGAGATCGGGAGATCTGTGGGAGGGAAAGGGGGGGAGGAGGCATGGGAAGGGCGGTGGGGGGGATTGGGAAGGTATAAAACACATGGACATTGCTAGGACTTCCAGGAAAATGAAAAATAGTTGTCTAGCTTAGGCGAGTGGAATTTTAAAGGCCTTATGTAAACACCAGTAACAAATGTGGTTTCACATCATTCAACACGCTGCAGAAGTGCCCATTGTACACATGATACCGGGTTAAACCAACAACCCGGTCCCATGATCCTCCTGGAGACCCTCCACGAACGCACCTCCTTGTTGCAAAACTGTTGCAGTTGGGGATCGAGCCGGTAATCGATGGCTGCATCTTTGATGGCAATGCGCATCTGATCCTCGCATCCGGATGACAAACGCTGGGGATTAAACGTTCAGGTGTGGGGAGGGTGTGGAGGAGGCCAAATAGTAAAAAGCGTCATTCAGGGTGAAATATCAATGTTACCAAGATTTATATTACATCGGAAAACAACTCATTCCCATCACAACATAGCCACTTGTTGAACCGGAAATCATCGGAGCCACAGTAGAAGGAATATGTCCACCATTGGTATAACAACATTTCTCGTTCAGTGAATCACACAATCGTGTGATATATGGATAGGTATCCGGTCAGTTGTAGCACAGGCCAATTTGGCTGACGAATTTGACCAGTTTCCATCTCATATGTAGTTATTTTTCACCAAAAAGAAAGCGTGCATACTTTATGGGGATGGAATTAGACATTTTACACGGTACAAAGCTCATGGAAGATGTCATACAAACCACGCACACACATGCAGACAGAAGTTGCACAATACCGTATGAGATTACAGACAAACACAGCTGGTGATCCTTGGGGGAAGTGATGCAACTTCCTGGAACACAGTTGCAAGTGCCGGTGACATCATGCATAGTCGCTTTCCACTCCGCAATCAGAAAAGGAATTTTGCTCAACATTTCCCTCTCGCATCAAAGCAGGCCAACACACAGTCGACCCTGCAAGGGGGTTTTAGTGTGCACTTTTAAGGAAATCATTAAACTAGGCCCAAATCACCTTTCATATGTTCTCTTCAACATCTGATATAGGGCACAAACTTTTAAACTCAGTAACACCCTCTAATTACCATCAATCCAATATGGCCGCCACCGCACAGGGGCGTAACTGGAACGGTGTATATCTCAGCAACTACAGCTTCAAATTTGACATATTTGGTATGTAGATTGATCGTTTAAGATGAGAAATCGAATTAAATTAGTTTAATGACCTTACAAGGTCATAAGAAAAGGTCAAGATCATGGAGATTGTTGGATATGTTTGGGCCTAAAATTGTTATCAAGTACATATCTCTCTAGCTGAAGCTCCAACTAAACTACACCTATTTTACATGTACCTACATAGTCTAATGGTCTAAATAAGTACATAATAAGTATCTACATAGTGACACCTAAAGTATTGTTGTGCGAATACCCTCCGGTTAATACCAGGGCTCGCGGATGGCTCAAACGGCTTTAATGGAGGTGACGATCAAACACGGGTTCGGCTATAAAGGCACGGGAGAAAGAATGAAGGAGAAGAGACAGCAAGCGCTTACCTATAGCGAACCGACTGCAGCTCCGATCCTGCAGGGGATTAACTCAAACGAACACGAGATTTTGAATGGAAAGGGAAAATAATGCAAGGGTTTATTTTACAAGAGATAGCGGGACAGGAAAATACGCGCCGGTAATAAAATGTCCTAAATCGGGATCCCGCACACCTCACCTCGGAAACAAGACAAAGGAAAATGAATTACAAAAACAACTGTCTGTCGTGTAATGGTTCGTGGGTGCGAGCTTATCTGTCTGCAGTCTTGTCCACCGTCCAACGTGGCTCCAAGCTCCGGCACTAAGAAACCCTCCCTCCGCTTCGCCCACGCGCCCCGCCAGGCCCGAGCGACCCGCCGCACTCCAGGCGCCTCGTCGACCGCCCACGAGGTCCGTTCGCTCACAGCACTAAAAGCACCGAGCACCGCTCCAAGCACCACGAAGATGGCGAACCAACGACCACCAGGACCTCTCAAGACGAAGAGCCAAGAGCCAAGGACGAACAACGAAGCACGAAGGACCATCACGACCCGATACCAAGAGTGAAGAGCCCAGCACGAAGAAGAGAGCGAAGCACGTCAGCGAGCCCTTTTCTAACTTGGCATGTGACATCAGTTCTGGCGCGTTACCAACCAGAGCCTCGTAGCTTCCCGCCATCTGCCGAACCTCCTCGCGCCTTCCGCGCTGATTGGTTCACAGCTCACGCCTTCCGCGCCAACCATTCACACGTTCCCTGTGGCGTGGTTATAGCTCATCTCACGAGATGTTGCTAGGCCAGCTGGTGGTACGGCTGGCGGCGGCCATCCGGCGGTGCCCCGATCTGGCTTCCTGCCGGTCTTCTTCCAAGGTCATTGTAAGGAAAGGGGGATTATTTAATGTTTGCTAAGGGCCTATCTAAGTGTTTACATGAGTATGCATTGCCATAAGGGACAAAGGTTTGGCGACAGGGGAAAACGACGAACAAAGGAATCTTATTCATAATCCCTGCACTATTTAGCACGCCCTGCTCCCTCGTAGCGGGGACACCAATACAGCTTATCCCGACAAACCGGACTAACATAGAACTTATTACAGGGTAGATTCCCTATCGCGACAGTCAAAACATGTTACCTATACAGATCTACCTGGCTCTAGATATTCCTTTACCCCCCCCCCCCCAACCCCCCCCCCCCCCGCCGACATAACAGTATATACATAGTTTAAATAGGTACATAGCAAATCACGTATGATCTCGAATGTCCGTTGCTGAGATTTGTGCGTTCAATTTGTTTCGTGACTTCAAGCTCTACAGGGACGATGGCCAAGGTGGCCCAGTGGTGCTTCATTCTATACCATTACACCGCCCTGGTAGAGGGCTTCCATCCACATCAGCTAAACCCCTTACACAAGCATCCCAACATCCATCAATAATTCAGTGATGGGTTCTTCACCATCTCCATGACCCGGAATCCATTCTCCATGATTGGCTTTGACCACAACAACGAGCACGAAACCAGGGCACTGAAAGTCAATGGTGGAGTAGTGTACTTCAATGCGGAATGTGCTTTCATGAAGTGGATTGCGGCCAGCGCAGAGGTAGTGTGTGTCATGGGTGAATTTGAAGCTGGCATGATTTCAACCAACTTCAAGAATGCACCTGCTGGCAAGCATCATGACCAGTTGGGTTTCTGAGGGGTCCGTTTATGGGGACTCGTTTTCGGTGTGGGAGAAAAGAAGACATGCAGCGGTATTGTCGGGACCCACCTATGCACCAATCTCCCAACAGGTTTCCCAGCCCAGAGAGGTGAGGGCCTCCCGAAGGACCACAGGGTCCAGGGAAAGGGCCACCGTTTAGGGTTGGTCCGGCTGCTGTAGGCTGTCAGGGGCAGCATTGTGAAGGCGGTTTTGACTGTAGGGCTCATCGGGGGAGCTGGAGGCTATGTTGTGCTCGCCGAGGCAGTGGAACCTAAAAGAAGGCCGTCTTCACTACTCACCCCACAACCCTGGGCGCCTTTGACACGCGGGATTTCGTTGTCTGTCGCCATCTTGTGCGCTCAGGCGCGGGAGGTTCTGAACCTCGCCATCGCAACACTCTCTAAAAAGGACCCATTTTGGGCAACAGATAAGTGCCGGCCAGCTAAAGGATTTTACTTTTGCTTCATTTTCCCCTGTGTCTGAGGTTGAGTTAGTGCGTGGAGGATCCTCAAAGTAGGGACTTTTCGTTTTACCTCAACATTTATTTTAGTCTGCGTTGTATTTCCTATATTTTGTTATTAAATAATTTGTGTTGCATTTTATTTGTCGAATATTTATTCGTCTGTGGTTTTGGAATAAACCTTTGTGTTTCATTTAGTTAAACATGTCGTATCTCTCCCAACCTGCGCGCGCATAAATAACCGCCATAATTGGGAGGTCGCCTCAGGAGTTAAAGCTGGTTCGACTATCCGTCCCCGGGTGATCTTAATCGCCAGGGACGCGACAACATTATATAATGACCTTGACCTCGTAAGGTTATGAAACCCATTCCATTTGATTTCTCTTTTTTTTTTTTAATATACAGGATCAGGGCTCGTGAAAGAGCGAACATTTATCACACAAAAAATCAAACAGACACAGAAAACATATAATAAGGGGAGTGGTAGACAAGATGGGGAGAGAAGGAGAAGCACACAATCACAACATTTGAGAGCAGGGACATCGGGAGATCTGTGGGAGGGAGAGGGCTTGGGGGGAGGAGGCGTGGGAAGGGGGGGGGGGGTGGTGGGAGACAAGGACACTGCAAGGACTTCCAGGAAAGAAGTTGATTTTTCCAAAAAAAAAGTGGATCTGGGGTGAAATTAGCGGGGGTAGAAAAGGTCAAAGGTCGGCATCCCACAACTTTGGGAAGATAAGAGATGGTGGTGAACAGTTGTTTTAAAGACCTGGAGGGAGGAGTGGGATTGAAGAGAGTGAGGGAGTTTGTTCCAGAGGTGGGAAAAAGAGGAATGAAGGAGGGAAAGTGACCAGAGAGTCTTGATTTTGGCAGTTTAACCATAAGAGGGTTGCAGGCAGATCTTGTGCGACCTGTATGAATATTTGGGGGACAGAGCACAGAGAGAGCTGGGAGAGCAAGGCCGGAGAAGAGTCGGTAGAAGACAGAAAGACCACCAACCTGCCTGCGGTGAGTAAGTGAAAGGCCCTCGGAGTTAGCTTCATCGCGGGAGATTCCAATGATTCTGAAAGCTTTGGTTTCAACAACGTGAAGCCAAGCTAGGTGTGAGGCAGGAGCACCGGCCCAGAGGGGAGAACAGTATTCCATTGAGCTGCGGATGAAAGCCTTGTATGTGGTGAGGAGCTCAGGTGTGCAAAGGAAGGACTTCGCACGACGTTGGATGCCCAGTCGGCAACTCGCTTTGGAGGCCAGCTTGGAAATGTGGTTTTCCCAAGAAAGATCATGGCAGATAGTGAGACCCAAAACCTTGAGTGACAGAACTTCTTGGAGAGGATTGTTCAGAAAGTGGATGGGAGGGTTGTCCAGTCGGTCTTTTATGAGAGACATCGTAAGAGTGTGAGATTTGTCAGGATTGAAAGACATGTTCCACTTGTTGGACCAGTCTGTGATTTTGTCCAGGTCTGCAGAGAGTGAGGAGGCTGCAAACTGCCGATCTGAGGGATGAGGAATGGAGCGGCAGAGAGTGGAGTGATCAGCAAAGAGATAGAGAGGATTTTCAAGAGAGTCAGAGAGATCATTGATGAAGACCAGAAAAAGCACAGGGTACAGAACACTGCCTTGGGGAACTCCAGCCTGAACAGGAAGGGGAGATGAGAGAAACCCATTCAGGGCCATTCAGGGATGAGAGAAACCCCATGTCACTACTTTGCATGGAACCCTATCAAATGCGTTCTCCAGATCAACAAACCCCAAGAAACAACTTC
The DNA here is from genome assembly GCF_964187855.1 of Myxine glutinosa. NCBI lineage: Eukaryota > Metazoa > Chordata > Myxini > Myxiniformes > Myxinidae > Myxine > Myxine glutinosa. The sequence goes on from NC_136270.1 coordinate 134,522,462, forward strand.
TTCCTCTTCTCCATGTACTTCTCCTGCAACTGCCTTACAATAAAAAGCGCGTCTGTCGTTCCTCTTCCTGGCATAAATCCAAACTGCATTTCGTCGATCTTCACTTTCTTCCTTCTCCTCCTCTCCAACACCCTTTCCAATACCTTCATTCCATGCTCCAATAACTTTATCGCTCGATCAATAATAATTAATTAACCAAATAAGTACTTAAATCAATAATAATTAAGTAGCTAATGAATTAATTGATTAATCAAAAAACAAAAAAGAAGACAGTTTTTGCCAAAGCACATGCTCACTATTGTGCCAAAATTTCAGCTTCCTCGATCAAAGGATGGCTGAGATATCACCCGGACAAACAAGAAAGAAACCGGAGGGAAAACTGAGTACTCCCTTTCAGCGTGCGTCATTGCCGGGCCCCCCGCCCCGCAATGACGTCAAGCAGCACCTGGAGATGGCATAGGAAAGGAGCGGTGTACAACAAGAACCGTACTTACACGGCTTGCTGACAAAGAGATTAGTCCAAATTAACCGGAATTCTGGGATCAATAAGACCTGCACATCATTATAAGAGGTCCTGGTGGTTTTACCTGATCTCGCTAAAAACCTATTTATTATTCCACCCCATCCCACAACTTTGGGATTTTCACCTGGGTGAATTACAGGCCGAATTTGGCACACCTTTGTCATGCGTTTCTTTTCCAAACTCTTGCTTTTTAACTTGTAATGAACAGTTTTTGTTGGGATCAAACTTTTACCCCACTGCACGTTGTCGGGGTGCGTGTTTGGAGTGGGTTGTCGGGGTGCGTGTTTGGAGTGGGTTGTCGGGGTGCGTGTTTGGAGTGGGTTGGCGGGGTTTGTGTTTGGAGTGGGTTGTCGGGGTGCGTGTTTGGAGTGCGTTGTCGGGGTGCGTGTTTGGAGTGGGTTGTCGGGGTGCGTGTTTGGAGTGGGTTGTCGGGGTGCGTGTTTGGAGTGGGTTGTCGGGGTGCGTGTTTGGAGTGGGTTGTCGGGGTGCGTGTTTGGAGTGGGTTGTCGGGGTGCGTGTTTGGAGTGGGTTGTCGGGTGCGTGTTTGGAGTGGGTTGTCGGGGTGCGTGTTTGGAGTGGGTTGTCGGGGTGCGTGTTTGGAGTGGGTTGTCGGGGTGCGTGTTTGGAGTGGGTTGTCGGGGTGCGTGTTTGGAGTGGGTTGTCGGGGTGCGTGTTTGGAGTGGGTTGTCGGGGTGCGTGTTTGGAGTGGGTTGTCGGGGTGCGTGTTTGGAGTGGGTTGTCGGGGTGCGTGTTTGGAGTGGGTTGTCGGGGTGCGTGTTTGGAGTGGGTTGTCGGGGTGCGTGTTTGGAGTGGGTTGTCGGGGTGCGTGTTTGGAGTGGGTTGTCGGGGTGCGTGTTTGGAGTGGGTTGTCGGGGTGCGTGTTTGGAGTGGGTTGTCGGGGTGCGTGTTTGGAGTGGGTTGTCGGGGTGCGTGTTTGGAGTGGGTTGTCGGGGTGCGTGTTTGGAGTGGGTTGTTGGGGTGCATTTTTGGAGTGGGTTGTCGGGGTGCGTGTTTGGAGTGGGTTGTCGAGGTGCGTGTTTGGAGTGGGATATCGGGGTGCGTGTTTGGAGTGGGTTGTCGGGGTGCGTGTTTGGAGTGGGTTGTCGTGGTGCGTGTTTGGAGTGGGTTGTCGGGGTGCGTGTTTGGAGTGGGTTGGCGGGGTGCATGTTTGGAGTGGGTTGTCGGGGTGCGTGTTTGGAGTGGGTTGTCGGGGTGCGTGTTTGGAGTGGGTTGTCGGGGTGCGTGTTTGGAGTGGGTTGTCGGGGTGCATGTTTGGAGTGGGTTGTCGGGGTGCGTGTTTGGAGTGGGTTGTCGGGGTGCGTGTTTGGAGTGGGTTGTCGGGGTGCGTGTTTGGAGTGGGTTGTCGGGGTGCGTGTTTGGAGTGGGTTGTCGGGGTGCATATTTGGAGTGGGTTGTCGGGGTGCGTGTTTGGAGTGGGTTGGCGGGGTGCATGTTTGGAGTGGGTTGTCGGGGTGCGTGTTTGGAGTGGGTTGTCGGGGTGCATGCTTGGAGTGGGTTGTCGGGGTGCATATTTGGAGTGGGTTGTCGGGGTGCGTGTTTGGAGTGGGTTGTCGGGGTGCATATTTGGAGTGGGTTGTCGGGGTGCGTGTTTGGAGTGGGTTGTCGGGGTGCATATTTGGAGTGGGTTGTCGGGGTGCGTGTTTGGAGTGGGTTGTCGGGGTGCGTGTTTGGAGTGGGTTGTCGGGGTGCGTGTTTGGAGTGGGTTGTCGGGGTGCGTGTTTGGAGTGGGTTGTCGGGGTGCGTGTTTGGAGTGGGTTGTCGGGGCGCGTGTTTGGAGTAGATTGGCGGGGTTTGTGTTTGGAGCGGGTTGTCGGGGTGCATGTTTGGAGTGGGTTGCCGGGGTGCGTGTTTGTTGTGGGTTGTCGGGGTGCGTGTTTGGAGTGGGTTGTCGGGGTGCGTGTTACATTCAAAAAGCAAACCAGTGGGGAGATCTCAAAATGGAAACAAGAAATAAATATTGCTTGGGAATATTAACCATCCCACATAATAAGGTGGAGGAATTGATTAATTTTACAGTTAAAATAAAATAAACTAGAACTGCCACTTTAAAACTGCCGTCAGTGATGACAGGTTTACTCGCACCACTTTTGATACAACCCCACTTTTGATACAACCCCACTTTCATTGGACATGCTTTGACACAACCCCCTTGGATACAACCCCGATACACACACACACACACACACACACACACACACACACACACACACACACACACACACACTCATCCCCCTCCCCCCTCCACACATACACACACACACACCCCTCCCCCCCCCCCCCACACACACACACACACATCCAACCCTCCCTCCTACACACACACACACACACACACACACACACACACACACACACACACACACACACACACACACACACACCCAACCCTCCCTCCTCCACACACACACCCACACACACACACACACACATCCCCTCACCCCCAACACACACACATACAAACACACGCACACATCCCCCCCACCCCCAACACACACACACACGCACACCCCTCCACACACACACACACACACACACACACACATACATCCCCCTCCCCCCACACGCACACCCCTCCACACATACAAACACCCCCACACCACTCCCCTCCACACATACACACACACACACACACACATCTACCCCCCCCCCACCCTCCATATGCACCCCCCCCCCACACACACACATAAATCCACCCCCCCCCCCCACCCACACACAGACATACACACACACACACACACACACACACACACACACACACACACACACATTCCCCCTCCCCCCACACGCACACCCCTCCACACACCCCTCCACACACACACACACACACCCCTCCACACACACACACACATACCCCCAACCCTCCCTCCTCCACACGCACACTCCAACCCCCTCCAACCTCTCCACACACACACATATCCATCCACCCCCCCACACCCCCACACCCATCCACACACACACACACAAACACATCCCCCCACCCCCCACACACACACATACAAACACATGCACACATCCCCCACCCCCCACCACACACACACACACACATCCCCCCTCCCCCCCCCCCCCCCCACATACACACACACACACACACACACACCCACACACCCACCCCTCCACCCATACACACACACCCCTCCACACATACACACGCACACCCCAACCCCCCCCCCCCCCCCACCCCCCGCCCCCCACATACACACACATGCACATCCCCACATGCATACACACACAAACACACACTTACACACATCCCCAGACCCCCCCCCCCCCCACCACACACACACACACACATCCCCCACCCCCACCCCTGACACACACACACACACACACACACACACACACACACACACACACACACACACACACACACACACACACACACACACACACACACACACACACACACACACCCACACCCCTCCCCCCACACACATATCCACACAAACACACATCCCCTTCCCCCCCGCCCCCCAAGACACATCCCCACACACACATCGACACACACACACACATTCCCCCTACCAATATAGCGTAGTTTTACGAAAATTCATCAGAATATGCTCAGATTTGTTGCAGTGGAATGTTAACACCCTCTCGCGACTGCCAAATCCGAAGACAGAATTTAATTCCAAGCTACCCTGAGCTCGTGAGGTGGTTATGTCACATGGCCTGGTAAGAAAAAGTGTTGCGATTCTTCTTCTTCACGCAATAACAACTTCTAGCTTCCAGACTGTACGTCCAATCATCTTGAGATTGTGCACACTTGTGACTCCTCATGACTTCTCCTATAGTATGAAATTTCACGTCGATCAATGAAGCGATTCAAGAGATGTAAATGTTTTTAATATTTTCGTTTAACGATATCTGCCAAACCACGTGATCTATCGCAAATTCCAAAAGGATATTATAGTAGACTGATATGCTGAACACATCTGTGAAGTCTCCCCTCGATTGAATCAAAAATGAGGGAGGAGCTAGGTTTTAAAGGTTTATGCTTAAAAACGTCATAACTCTGAAACCATGTGACGCATGACGTCATGCTTGCTGACTTTTTTTGTTCGTCATGGGTATGCGATTGTGCCTGCAAAGTTTGGTCTCGATCTATTCAACCGTTGCAGTGAAAAAGGGGTTTTTCACGAAAAACAATATGGCGGCCGAACCACGTGACCTGTGACGTCATAATTACCATTAAAATATTCCACAGACAGTCCCTCCTATGGTGAAAATTTGATCTCAATCGGTCATATTATTGCAGAGAAAATGGTTTTTAAAGGAAATTAAAAATTAAAATGGCAACAGCACTGAGTGACATGGCCTGGTACGACAAAATGGTGTTTCTTCTTCTTTCAACAATAAAGACTTATAGCTTCGCGACCGTACATCCAATCATCTTGAAAGTTTGCACACTTGTTTCGCTTGATGAGAGCCACATTGCATTAAAAATTCAAGTCGATCCATGCAGTGGTTCAAGAGTTACAAGCTTCTTAAAATTTAAACTTCCATTATTTATTGCGGCCAAACCATGTGACTTATCAAAACGTCTCAAGTAACGATGAAACATCCCCCCATGAGGAACATTTGTGTAAAATTTCCACTCGATATCTCCACAAATTATGGAGGTGATTCCATTTCTAGTTTGAGCTTTAAAACGTCATAACTCTGAAACCACGTGTCGGATGACGTCGTGCTCACTGACTTTTTTGTTCGTCATGGGTATGCGAATACGCATGCCAAGTTTGGGCTCGATCCGTTCAGCCGTTGCGGAGAAAAAGGGTTTTTTGTGTTTTTTCACGGAAAACAACATGGCGGCCGAACCATGTGACGTATGACTTCGAAAATTTTTGCATTCTGAGTTTTTTTTTAACTAAGCATCTGGGAAAAAAATCCCATTTTCGGGGGAGAACATTTTTTGTTTGACGAATTCTTACCTCTTAACGTTAGCATTTTTAATATACTCGATACACATGTCTTTTGTTCCCATTGAAGAGTTCTTTAGAATGAGCCATTCCTCAAATTTTTCCATTGAGCCGTTGCGGAGATACAGAGGGGAAAAGTTGAATTTGTTTTACAAGATGGCGCCCACACCACATGACCTATGACGTCATAATTAGCATGAAAAATTCCTAGGAGCCGAGACGATCATTTGATGAAAATTTCCTGTCAATCCGACCAGCGGTTGCTGAGAACATTAATTATGAAGTTTTCGGAGATGCAAAATAGGGCGGAAGAATAATAATAAGAAAAACTCTAGCAGTAATAATAGGTTACTCTCCATTTCATTGAGAGTAAACCTAATAAGAAAAACTTTGGGAATAATAATAGGTTACTCTTCATTTCATGGAGAGTAAACCTAATAAATGGCTGCTGGACCAGCTGTCTAGTCCCAACGATAAACTGACATCCTGGTGATACAGAGGCAGGACAATGCATGAATGGGAAACGCATCAATGGGAACGCCGGAAAGTCTGCCAGCCCTGGTGGTTGTTAAATCACACACTGACAAACAGTAAGGCAAGTTACCTTTCAAAACCGGGAGGCAAGTGCATGCCAGTACTTTATCCGAATTCCAAAAATAATAATAATTTGAGCCTGACTTGTCGTTGGCAGCACAGTCATCTTTCAGCGATGATGGAACAATACCAAGTTAATGCTCGAATCCCTGTGAAATATGTATTCGACACAAATCCAGGCAAATATACCTTGATAAATACTCTGTTTTTACAACTTAACATTATTCATTGGCTTATCATCGGTAAATGTTTTAAAAACAGCAAACAAATTAAATCACGCCAGTCTACCAATAGAGAGCATTCTACAGTAGAAATAACCTTACCAGGTATTTAAAAAGTTAAACTCAAAACAATCAAGCCTTTACCTGCTTCCCATACTTCATCTTGAGGCATGAAATCACCTTCCCTTCTAGCTCATAGTCGTTCTTTTCATGTTCCAGCAAAGATTTACAAAACTTTGGAATGTCTGCTCTGCACGCCCTCTTCAAGGCGGGGTTGAGCCTGTAATCTGGAATCACAAAAGCACAATTCCATCGATGTTAAGACGAGCCCCTTCCCCAGCACCCCCAGCAATGTCGACCACAGACAAGACGTGGCATGTCTCAAAAAAAAATCCACATTGCCTTAAACTTTTATCTCTTGTTATAATGGAGCAAACGTATTGTTGTGTGGACGGCTCTCAGTTAAGACAGAGCGTCCACGGATGGAACCGAGCTTAACGAGGCGACAATCAATGGCGGATTTGCTATACACGTGCAGGAGGAAGGAGGGAAAGAGGAAGAAGCGGCGAGATTTACCTGACATGATCTCGCCGGGCAGTCTTCAACCTGCAGGAAATTAAACTCATACGAAACGGAATTTATGTACAAAAGAACAGGGCTTTATTGCCACGGAGTGTTCTAAATGTAAAAGAACAAGTGTTCTAAATCGGGACGTCCCCCACACAGACTTCAGATACAAAACAATGGAAGAATGAATAAAATAAATCGTCGTGTTTGCGTTCGTGTTTGGGCTTATCTCAATCAGTAGTCAGATCGGTCAGGCTCCGTCAGACACGGCTCTCGTGTTGGCGCGAACCGCTCGGCCCGTCTGCTGGCGTTCCACCGGCCCTCCGTACGACTCGAACGAGTCGCGTGCAGCTCGCTCCTCCGGCCGTGCCCGGACGCGTCCACCGGAGTCGCCCCCTCGTCCGGAACCAAGAAGAGAGGTCCACCGGCACAGGAACGCGCAAAGGGCAACATGAGAAGAAAGGAACGGTCTCCAACCCGGGAAGGCAGGAAGAGGCAGAGGCGAACGGCGAAGAGGGAAGAGAAGGGAGAAAATGTCGGCAAGCGAGAGGTTTTACTGATCGTCTTCTGACGTCAGCTCTCTATCTCTGCCAATCAGTCTGTCGTTTCCTTGGAGCTTTTGGTGCCTTCCTTCCTTCCATTATGTTAGGTAATGTTAGGTCCTTCCATTGCTTATGCCGCCTCGGTACTGTGGCTTTGGCGTGAAATAACACGAGGCCGGCCTAACAATTCGATCAAGGCCGAAGGAAGGCGGAGGAGAAGCCGACGGTAAGCGCGAGCCGCCAATCAGGGCTCGAAGGGAGTGGCTTAGCACTGTGTCAAAAGGCGTGGTTAGAACATTTGATGCGGGCTAAGGGCGCGGCAATAAAACCCTTTGCGCAAAGCCCCCACCTCAGTTCTGAGGAGGGAGGACTTGAACAAGTTATGAGAAGGGAGAGGCGCTCGTTGAACGAGTTCTGAGGAGAGGTGCACTGAAAGAAGCCAAACGAGTTTTGAGGGAAAAGGCGCTTGAACAAATTAATTGCTCGGTTGAGCTTGGGGCAAATCCCTTATTGAGTTACGCGAGTGAAAGCGCACCGTTGATTAATCGCGCTGTGAGGAACCGCCGAGCCGGGCGAGAGACGCGCATATTCGCCTGCCTGCCTTTGTTCGAGATACATGCCGCAAGGATCCCTCCCGCCTGCCTGCCTGCCATCGTCGAGGGACATGCAGTGACCGCGGAGGGCCACGCCGGGCGAGCTGTCCCTGAACAACGGAGCCGGCACGTTCAGCGCATGAACCCTCCTTCTTTCATTCCCCCTGTGAGTGTGAACGGGCCCGTTGTTTGGGTTATTTACGCGAAGACTGTTTAAGTGCCTGCTCTGTGTCTCTTTGCCCTGTATAGCTGTAAATAAACCTGTGTTCATCCTTCTATTTGATCGTTCCCGTCATTTCCATCTATTGACTAAGCGTGGTACGAATTATATCGCTCTAATCGGGTTCCAATAATAAGATAACTGCACGGACCACGTGGTACGCCATCCGCTCGGACGTACTCAAATTACGCGTGGTTCGTGCGAGACTTGATCCCTGCTTCTGCGGCGGCGTAGGTACTTAGGTACGTGCGAGAATTGTCCCGAAACCCTGTCCTGCGTCTGCCCGGGAGTGGCGATTCAAATCTAGCGGTTGCGACGACCCAAAAATAACAAGGGGCTTAATCTCCCCTTGGTAAGGCAAGGAGGGTTGCGGCGAAACCGTAATATATATATATTAGCTTGGCTCGGCTCGCCACACGTCGTTGGAGGAACAGGCTTATTTTAGCTGAAGATAATGACTACCCGAGTTGCTGTGTGGTCATGATTGACACCAATCATAATACAAACAATTACACTGTAACCCCGATATAACGAACTGCTCGGGAGACATAAAAAAAAGTTCGTTATTTTGAAGTGTTTGTAATACTGAATAACGTACGAATCACCATACTATCACACCTATTCATATGCAAAACAACAAACTCTTTGTATTGTTCATTCATGTACATTTTATTGTTCGATTGTACGAATAAAAAACTTTAAAAAGCATTGCTGTTGTGTCATTGTTCAAGTACATGTAATGTTCAAGTACATAAATAAAATGTTCAAGTACATGTAATATTCACCGAATGTTCAATTTACTGCGTGAAGAAACTGGTAATCTTGGATTGTTTACTCTTGGAGGTGGCGTTTTCTTTGCGTGCATAAGATAATAGCTGACAGAGCTGTAAAACTTTAATGCTGTCGACTGGTTGCCCTTCAAACCAGGAAAGTGCTGTTTCAAGTCCGGCAATTACATCAGATGTTGCTGGAACTTCTTGTGGTTCATTGGTGTCATCAGTCACTTTCGATGTCACACTGCAGTGTTGTTTCACGAACGGAGGCGATAATTTCTTCATCGGTTCTCTGGAAAGGTTTGCTGCTTTCTCACCAAGACAGACGATCAATGATACGGAGCTTGTCTTCAACTGACAAGATCTTGCGTTTACGGGACGGTGTAGCCATATTGATTTGCCTTACGTTAAACAATAGAAGCTCATTAAATATGCGGGGGACAGGAAGTTCGCTCGTTATATCCGGAAGTTCGTAATACTGGTGTTCGTTATAGCGGGGTTCCAGTGTATTTTGCACAAATTTATTTGTCGTGTTTGTGATATAACATTTTATAAGCAATTTAGGTTGAAAAAAAAAATTCAAAAAAGAACCCTCAGCACAAACATACGGAAAACGTCATAACTCTGTTTATTTCGGGGTTTATTTTAGGGAGTCGGGGTTTATTTGCTGATCGGCACATGTGCGGGCCCTGTCGGTGGTAGTTAGGCGGGGTTTAGCCCGAACGGGAATGTTCTGTGGTTCTGTCGGCAGTTATGTCGATTATTGTTGTTGTTGTAACGAGGGTTTTATGGCCGGCCTTGTTGTAAAAAAAAAAAAAAAAAAAAAATAGGGAAAAGCCACAGGAGGCAATCACAAACTGGGGAAAACCAACTTTAATCTCCACCAGGTTAACATAGCTCCACCCCTCATGTGAAGACACAAACAATCTTCAGCTCCAGTTTCCCTACTTGATACATTGAGATGTCTCCTACGCATCCACAGTCCATGCTACACAATCCTATCTGTACTATGGTATTTCATCCTCTACCCCCACAAACATAACAATATATATATATATATATATATATATATATATATATATATATATATATATATTTTTTTTTTTTTTTCTATACTGAATCGAGGCTCGTGAAAGAGCTGACAACCACGAGGGAAAGACAAAGACAGCACAGGGGGACCACGAGGGAAAGACAAAGACAGTACAGTGGGACCACGAGGGAAAGACAAAGACAGCACATGGGGACCACGAGGGAAAGACAAAGACAGCACAGGGGGACCACGAGGGAAAGACAAAGACAGCACAGGGGGACCACGAGGGAAAGACAAAGACAGCACAGGGGGACCACGAGGGAAAGACAAAGACAGTACAGTGGGACCACGAGGGAAAGACAAAGACAGCACAGGGGGACCACGAGGGAAAGACAAAGACAGTACAGTGGGACCACGAGGGAAAGACAAAGACAGCACATGGGGACCACGAGGGAAAGACAAAGACAGCACAGGGGGACCACGAGGGAAAGACAAAGACAGTACAGTGGGACCACGAGGGAAAGACAAAGACAGCACAGGGGGACCACGAGGGAAAGACAAAGACAGTACAGTGGGACCACGAGGGAAAGACAAAGACAGCACAGGGGGACCGCGAGGGAAAGACAAAGACTATGTAATTGGTCTATGTAATATGTAATTGGTCTATGTAATTGGACTATGTAATATGTAATATGTAAAAGACTATGTAACTATGTAAAAGACAGTACAGTGGGACCACGAGGGAAAGACAAAGACAGCACAGGGGGACCACGAGGGAAAGACAAAGACAGCACATGGGGACCGCGAGGGAAAGACAGCACATGGGGACCACGAGGGAAAGACAAAGACAGTACAGTGGGACCACGAGGGAAAGACAAAGACAGTACAGTGGGACCACGAGGGAAAGACAAAGACAGTACAGTGGGACCACGAGGGAAAGACAAAGACAGCACATGGGGACCACGAGGGAAAGACAAAGACAGCACATGGGGACCACGAGGGAAAGACAAAGACAGCACAGGGGGACCGCGAGGGAAAGACAAAAACAGCACATGGGGACCGCGAGGGAAAGACAAAATCAGCACATGGGGACCGCGAGGGAAAGACAAAGATATACATATATTAATTACATAGTTTGAATGTTGGTTGCCTGTCTATTAATTATGTACGTCTATTACATACTGTTGGTGGATACCTTTCGACCCTTTAGACTGCTGAGACCCCTTAGACCGTTGAAGACCCTTTAAGTCCCCAAAGACCCTCAAGACCACCAAGACCCAGAAAGACCCAAAATACCCCAAAGACCCAGAGGATCCATAAGACCCTGAAGACCCTTAAAGACACTGAATACCCCAAAAAGCATCAATGCCCTACAATACCTCATTACCTCAAAGACCCAGATGACCCAAAAGGCCAAAAAAAAAAAAAACAGAATACATAAAAGACCCCAAAGATCAAGAGGACACAACAGACCCTTCAAGACCCAAGAGACCTCAAGGACCCAAAATATCCCAAAGACCCTAAAAGATCCCGAAGACAAAAGACCCTGAAGACCCAAAAGACCAAGAGGACCCAAAAGACCAAGAGGACCCAAAAGACCAAGAGGACCCAAAGGACCCAAAATACCATAAAGACCATTCAAGACCACGAAGATTCTTAAGACCCCAAAGATCCATAAGACACTTTAGACCCATGAGACAGACAGCTTGGACCTTTGACCATTTAGAACTTTACACAACTTGGACCTTTTTTATTACAAATAAATTGCAAATAAATAATAACACCAATATTACAAATAAATTTATACAAAAGAAATGTTTGTATTTTGATTGGTGTAAATCAGGACAACACACCAACTCAAGTTGTCAGGTCATTATCCTCAGTTAAAACAAGCCCACGCCTCTGTGGGAACATGTGGTGAGGCGAGCGTAGCGAGCCAATCCACAATAGTATATAAAAATCTAAAAATAAACTAGGAAGCTCAAGCTAATTGAACTATTGGGATAATTCCACTTTCCATGACTTTCCATGACATCAATTTTAAATCACTTGAACCTTACACCAATCGGATTCTAGTTTTCAGCCTCTCCACTTTGGTCTTGCTCAAACATTATCCTGGGAATAGAAAAGCAGTTGCTAGTATATATATTGTATTAAAAAAAACAAAAAAAAACACCTTTAGTGGCCATTTTTCCCCGCAAAGCGGGGGTTGGCCTTTTTCGGGGACTGTGGTTGTTGTTGTTTTTTGGTCCCCTTTTTGAAGCAATGTTTTACGGCCGGATGCCCTTCCTGCCGCCAACCCTTTTTGTCGCCTTTTACGACAAGCAGGGAATTACCAGTGAACTGGTACTCAATTAGCTGACCTCGGAAGGATGACAGGCTGAGTCAACCCCCCTGGCGTTAATTCAGCGATCGACCGGGATTCGAACCCAGGATCCTAGGATCCTAAGCTGGCACCCTAGCCGCTGGCCCAACACCAGTATATATACTGTATGTATGGATTAAAGGCCCGAGAAGAGAGGATCAGACGATAAGATAGCATTTTGGTATTGTGCATGTACACACCGCAGCATCTTAAAATACAATGTTCCTTTCCCATCATTCCCAAGAATGAATATTGTTGTGGATATGAGAATGGTTTGTTTTTTTTGTTGTTGTAGTGTAAATTGTTGTAAAGATCACCCTTTGTAAATGTCATGATCCTTGTAAATACCTCCGTAGTGTAAAGGTCAAAGGGCGTCTCGGTAGTTATTCCATGAAACACCACATTGCAGGACCCGATAAAACCCTTGTTCAGTAGCTTATATCTTATTATGTGTCTTAGGGTAAGGCTGTGTCTCCCATTAATTTAAATACTCCATTGCACCAAGTGAAATAAGAGTAGATCCCCTTTCATTTCATTTCAATGGCCAACTGCATTTTGGGCGGTTTTCTTCAACCACCATTGACCACGAGGCAGGGTTGGGGAAGAAAGGCGGGTCCCCACCTCGTCAGAGAGGGGAGGAGTGAGCCAGCCCCACTCGACCAACCATGAACAAGGGGTTTGGCTTGAGAGGGCGGAGAGAGAACGTTTGGGGGAGGTTAGAAAAGGTTGAGGGGCGGGGCCTATATAACCCGCGGCGGGACGCCCCCACGAGAGACAAGAGATGAGTCCAAGGAAAGAGCTGGGTCGTCAGAACAGAGCGCGTAGAGAGGTCCATGACAAGAGCTGAGTTGGTCGTCAGGGGTGGTCAGTGGTTGCGTTGAGTGGTTGCGTTGAGTTGTCGGTGGAGAAAGAGTGGTTGGACCAAGAAAGAGAGAGGAGAGAACCCGTCACGCCAGACCCCCCACCAGCGCGTCGGCTCCACCAAGCAGCTCCGACCCGTGATCCCGCGCACACGACAGGCTCGGTGGCATCAGCGGCCGTCGAGGTCCAGCCCGACGTCCCGTGCGGGATCAAGCTCCAGCCAGCTCCGTGCCGTCCTCCCCCTCCAGCCACACACCTCCTTCCAGCCAATTCCTATCATCATTCCCCGTGTGAGTCGTCTTTGTTTGTTCTGTCCTGGGTAGATAATTAAGTCTGTATAAGCTAGTATTTTCCCTGTTTCTAAAAGCTTCTGTATATTATTTTCTTATCTTTCCTTCTCCTTGGTTACTTTGAGCCTGTAAATAGTAATAAATAGTAATCGTATTTCAAACCTTTCTTTGCCTTCGTCTTCCTTTTCTTCACATCCGTGTCGTCTTAGTCTTTTCCCGATTGAATAGCGGTGGCGCGATACGGCCAACGTTTTGGGTGAATCGGGTGAATCGGGTTTAGTCAGGGAACAACTGTTCGGCCGCGGTTATACCTCCGCTCGGTAAAATAACATCTAATCCGCGGACCGCAACAAATTGGTAGTCAGGAGTTGGGATTCGAACAATTAAGCCCAAATTTTGGACACCAATTGTGTTATTACAGCAACAAATTGGTGTCGGGGAGTGAGATACGAGGCCCGAAGCGCGCTTAACGCGCTCAAAATTACAAGCAGCTGGAAATTGTTTTGTTGTATGGAATGTATGGAACAGGTGTATGGAATAAATGGTTGTGTGGAATACATGGAGTGTGGGATATATGGCGTATTGGAATGGATGGTCGTGGAGTGAGTATGGTGGAAATTGTGGAGTGGAGTGGATGGTGCGAAGGTGTGAATGGGGGAAGAGTGGACCCCCATCACGAATACCCGGGGCGGGTAGTGTAAGTGTTAGGTAGAGGGTATAGGTAAATTGTGGTTGGATATTGGCATCTGTGGTGCGGGTGGAAGAATGGTATTTGGATGGGTGCATTAGTGTTGTGGAAATGGCTGGGCGTGTAGCCTGTTAGTGTGTGTAGTTGGTTTGGGCACTCCACCACTGTGAGGATGTCGGCCAGGTGAGGCCGCAGGTGGGCTATGGGAGCCGGTAGCGTTGTTGTGGATGGGGCCCGAGGATCCGGAGGACGGACCCGGGTAGCCCAGTGCCAGAGGGCACTGAGTGGGGTGACAGAGCCAGGAGGGGCCTTCCCCAGTTAGTTAGGTTAGGGTGAGGAGCTAGGTAAGCTCGGGTGGCAACTGCAGTGGTGGAGGTGTGCAGGTGGGTAGACCTGCTGGGAGAGCTACACGTCACAGCCCAGAAATTGTGCAAGGGCACCGGGAGATGAATCGGGGGAGTGAGACCCCAAATTGAGAAGCACCACAGTTTGGTCAATGGGAATTGGTTTTTAGAACCCATAGTGTAAGTTGGCCAATGGATTGGCAGGGAAAGACCCCGGGTAGAGTAAAGTGTGTTAAAGTCATTTAGAGGATAGTTAGGATTGGAGTCTCCTCGCACCATCTGCATCCACTCACCTGAGATGACGTACCTCCACACCATGCCATGTTTGATTATTTTTTATGATGCAGATGTTTGGAATGTGAGACGCATCATGACGTGGGTGTGACATTGTGCTTGATGTTCCATCTCTTCCTCCTTATGAGGATTGATGACGAATTGGGTGATGGCAAATTTTAGCTAGAGGGATTGTGGTGACGAATTTGGAATAGAAGAAATATGGGGAAGACGTGACAGTAGTGACGAATTTGTAAATGTGTAGATTTTGTACATATGGGGTAAGGGCAAGGGTAGTGTAGGTGACAGGGGGGTGACGTACGGTAGGGACGAGCTTTCTCACTTCGCTCTCCGTACGCATTCCGCCTTGCATTGCCTTATTGATGTGTACCCTTGTGACCTTACCCCTCGCTCATTTGTCTTCCCCCTTTTGTCTCCCACATGACCTGTGCGCCATTGGGCGCCGAGGGGAGCGTGCGTGAGTCGGCCATTGTGCGCCCGAAATTCCCAGAACCAGCTGTCTGCATCGATGCACCACATTATGGACCACATGCCTGTGGCCGAGCACCACGTATGGACCCCATGGGTTGGGGCATGGCCCCTCTGCTGGAACCGGCCATGAAGGCCCGAAATCTTGCTGGCGGACCTTGGCCACAGGGCACCGATGCCCCACAGGTGAACCACACTAGTCGGCCCTGTGGGCCATAAATAAAGAAAATAAAAGGGACACGTTGGGTGCATTTTACTTTATTGCAAATAGGCCGCCAGCAAAGGAAAAAGACAACATCTGGAAGAAAGTAAATAGCCAGCAGAGAGAGCCGAAGAGCAAGAGACCACCTGCAGGGTTAGGGGTTGTTGATTTTATTTTTATTTAACTGTGGTGACTGCACCGATTGGTGCTTGAGGGTGTGTTGGTGCGTTATAGGTGCTTTCATGGTGCATTGATGCAGAGCAGACTGTCTCCCCCCCAGAAAGAACAATTACAGGTCCTGGGTTAGTTTTGTAAATAAAAGTAGTGTCAATTGTAAATAATGCTCCCCACCGTCAATGTATAGTTTGAAGACCATTCCGCAATTCGGTTAACTGTGGGCGTGTCTGTTAGGCAGGGTGCAATGGAGCAGCGGGACACATTTATTTATGTTTTAAAACTGTCGCACTCAGGGTCAGGTTAAAAGTAGAGGGAACTACACCTACGTGTCACACTAAATAAAAGTTGTAGGCCCGGGCTGTGCCTAAGAGGAGGAGGGTGCAGTGTTGTGGATATGAGAATGGTTTTTTTTTTTTGTTGTTGTTGTAGTGTAAATTGTTGTAAAGATCACCCTTTGTAAATGTCATGATCCTTGTAAATACCTCCGTAGTGTAAAGGTCAAAGGGCGTCTCGGTAGTTATTCCATGAAACACCACATTGCAGGACCCGATAAAACCCTTGTTCAGTAGCTTATATCTTATTATGTGTCTTAGGGTAAGGCTGTGTCTCCCATTAATTTAAATACTCCATTGCACCAAGTGAAATAAGAGTAGATCCCCTTTCATTTCATTTCAATGGCCAACTGCATTTTGGGCGGTTTTCTTCAACCACCATTGGCCACGAGGCAGGGTTGGGGAAGAAAGGCGGGTCCCCACCTCGTCAGAGAGGGGAGGAGTGAGCCAGCCCCACTCGACCAACCATGAACAAGGGGTTTGGCTTGAGAGGGCGGAGAGAGAACGTTTGGGGGAGGTTCGAAAAGGTTGAGGGGCGGGGCCTATATAACACGCGGCGGGATGCCCCCACGAGAGACAAGAGATGAGTCCAAGGAAAGAGCTGGGTCGTCAGAACAGAGCGCGTAGAGAGGTCCATGACAAGAGCTGAGTTGGTCGTCAGGGGTGGTCAGTGGTTGCGTTGAGTGGTTGCGTTGAGTTGTCGGTGGAGAAAGAGTGGTTGGACCAAGAAACAGAGAGGAGAGAACCCATCACGCCAGACCCCCCACCAGCGCGTCGGCTCCACCAAGCAGCTCCGACCCGTGATCCCGCGCACACGACAGGCTCGGTGGCATCAGCGGCCGTCGAGGTCCAGCCCGACGTCCCGTGCGGGATCAAGCTCCAGCCAGCTCCGTGCCGTCCTCCCCCTACAGCCACACACCTCCTTCCAGCCAATTCCTATCATCATTCCCCGTGTGAGTCGTCTTTGTTTGTTCTGTCCTGGGTAGATAATTAAGTCTGTATAAGCTAGTATTTTCCCTGTGTCTCTAAAAGCTTCTGTATATTATTTTCTTATCTTTCCTTCTCCTTGGTTACTTTGAGCCTGTAAATAGTAATAAATAGTAATCGTATTTCAAACCTTTCTTTGCCTTCGTCTTCCTTTTCTTCACATCCGTGTCGTCTTAGTCTTTTCCCGATTGAATAGCGGTGGCGCGATACGGCCAACGTTTTGGGTGAATCGGGTTTAGTCAGGGAACAACTGTTCGGCCGCGGTTATACCTCCGCTCGGTAAAATAACATCTAATCCGCGGACCGCAACAATATTGTTGCGGATATGAGATTGGCATCCATCCATATCCGCTTGTAAATATTCCCCTATTTCCTCCATACTTCCCAACTATCCCCAATCCCCCATTCCCTAGTCCCATTTCCTGTAAACAACACTCTGTAGACCCGACCTCCCCCTATTTCCCCCATTAAATGTCGCATCCAGGTCCACCGCATCTCACGTAGACAACTATAGGACATCTTCCTAGTTATTCTTAGTTTATGTCAGTTAAGGACTCGTTTCCATTAACTCTGACTCTTCGTTGCACCAGAATGTGATTGTATGGCACCGTTAGGAAGTTTAGGACCTCCCAATACCTCCCCGCAGCTCTTCCTCACGGTTCAGCAACAGCAACAACAACAGCAACAGCAACAACAACAGCGGCGGCGGCGCGGGGAGTGCGCGTCCTCACTCCGGCTTGGTTGGTAGGGGGTGTTGGGAGGGCACCAAGCCTTTCCAGCGAGCCGCCATCGACCATGTGCTCGACGGGGTTACCAAGTAGGGGCTCGCTGTCAGCTCCTCGTCAAGGGCGGAGCCCGGCAACCCCCGCACCCAATAGAGGTGGCGGACCGATCCCATCTGGGGCGGAGCCAACGAGCCGAGGGCGTGTCACCCCCCGCTGAGCATGCGCAGGAAGAGGGAGGTGACGTAAGATGCGCGCAGAGCTGAAGGAGAAAGGACGCACCCTCCGAGCGCCGAGAGACCTCCCAAAGACTGAGCTGTATCCTGTCCCTGAGCCAAGGTGCACCTTGTGCTATCGACTGCCTGTCCTTCCCTGCCATCAATCCTTGTGTAAGTCAGTCTTGTTCCGTTTGTCTGTGGTCTGTCTGGGATAGATAAGATTGTGTCTAAGTGCCTATCTCTTCTGTGCTTTACCTCATACCTTGTAATCTACCCCTTTTCTCCACCACCAATTATATCCTCCTCCGGAGGTCTTGAGAACTGTACCCCTTGTGTCGTTTCATTTATCCCAGTCGTTGTGTCCTTTCCAAATCATTGATTTAGCATAGCGCGACTTGGTCAACGTCGGGTGGAATCGGGTGAGTTGGGGAAGAATCGGGGGAATTGTTAGGTCGCGGCAATACCACCGCTCGGTAAATAACATCTAATCCGCGATCCGTAACAACTGATGTCGAGGAATGAGATCGGACCCGAAGCGCGCTTAACGCGCTCAAAATTACAAGTAACCGAAATTTGTTTTGTTTTAAAATAAAAACCCGAATTTTGAAAGTCACGCTATGGCGGATCAAGACGGCTGGGTTCCGGTAGAGGAGAGTGAGGCAGGGTCGATCCAGGACCAAATTGAGGGACAAGAGGAGAGCGAAGCAGTGAGGGCGGCAGGTTCGCAAAATGGCGTCCTCGCGCACGAGGCTTCAGGCGCGCAAAGTGGCGTCCTCGCGCACGTGGGGGTAGCGGCACCAAATTTTGCCGCGCCCGTGACCGTAGCAGCGGCCGCAGCACCAATGAACTGGGGCCTATTCATGCAGCAGATGCAGGCCTTCATGGTCAAGGCAGATGAGGAGAGGGAAGAGAACAGGGGGATGAGAAACCAAATTTTAGGAATGGGGAACCGGATGGATGCTCAGAGTGAGCAAATGAGGGCTCAGAGTGAGCAATTGGGGGTAATGAGGGACGAAGCGAGGGGTACCGGTGAGGGGTTAGACAATGGGATAAAAGAGGTAAAGAATGGGTTAATGGGGGTAGAAAACAGAATGGCCGCTCAAGAGAATCAAATAGAAGGGGTGAAACATGGGTTAACGGGGGTAGAAAACAGAATGGCCGCTCAAGAGAATCAAATGGAAGGATGCAAAGGGGGTTAGAGGGGTTAGAAAACAGTATGGAAGGCAAATTGAGGGACATGAGGGACCAAGCGGAAAGGGAAGTTAAAAAGATGGGGCAGCAGATAGAGGGGGTCAGAATGGGGGTAGAAACTAAATTGGATGCTCACAGGGAGGAAATGGAGCAGATGAGGGTGGCATCTGGGCAGGAGATGCAAGTGATGGGAGAGGAGATCAGAAGAGGTGTGAGTGAGGTCGGAGGAGTGCGCGAGGAGGTGAGGCACTGTAAGGAGCGCATGGAGAAAGAGGTGAGAAAGGGGACTGTAAAATTGCAAGGTGGCATAGAGGAGTTGACGCTGGAAGTGGAACAGCTGACGGAGGGACAAAAAGAACTAACGGAGCAGGTTCAAAGGAACACTGCGGTACTAGGAGGGTTAAGAGCGACACAAAACGACATAAAAAATGACTTGATAGCGACACAGAGGCAATGTCAGATGGTACGTGAGGGACTGACAACGAGGTTGGACGAGGTGACAGAGGTAATGGAGACGAAGGACCGGCAGGTGAGGACGCACATGGAAACGGTCAAGGTAGCCTTAGAGGACGAACTTGAGGAGACGCACCGGGAAATAAAAGAGGTGAAGCAGAAATTAGAAGAAGTGGAAGAAGGGGTGAGCGAAATTAAGAAGCGACGGAGAGGGGATAAGAAAGAGATAAAAGAGGAGGTAAAATAATTGGTCCAAAGTCTGTGTTCGGATCGTGATGATGTGCTCATTAACCGGATGAGGGATTCGCAGGTGATGGAGGAGAAGCGAAGAGAAAGAGGACCCGGTGTAAGTGCTGACCAATATGGTCGTGCGTATGATGCGCCAGGTGATTTAATAAGCTTGGGGGTCGAGAGGGACCCGGGTGTTCGTGAGAGGCCGTTGGTGAAGTGTGCGACAGGTCTGGTGTGCGAAAAAGGGGGTGTGCGAGAAAGTCCGACTCTGGGGTGTGTGAGGAAAAAGTGCGTGCCAAGGAGTGAGGGTGCTGTCGAGAGTGAGTCGGTCGTAGCGCGTGTGCGAGGGAGCACATGGAAGCGCGTAGTGAGGAGTGTTACGGAGGGTGTAAAGGGAGAATGCACGCCTGTGGTGAGTGTTACAGAGGATGTAACGGGAGAGGGTGTGCGAGAAAGATGTGTGACGGACAGGTGCATGGGGAAAGAGTGCGCTGTCAAAAGTAAGGAAGAGTGTACACCTGTGGTGAGTGTTACAGAGGGTGTAACGGGAGAGTGTGCGCGAGAAAGGTGTGTAACAGACGGGTGCATGAGGAAAGAGTGCGCTGTCGAGAGTAAGGGTGAGTGCGCGACCGAGAGTGGAGGTGAGAGTAGTGAGAGTGACATGGAGCGTGAGTTAGTTGTGACAGGTGAGCGAGGATGTACACCTGGAATGGAAGGATGCACACCTGGAATGGTAGAGCGTGTGTGGGAATGCACACTTGAGTTGGTCGTGAGGCACGTGGTTGGGTGTGCGAGTGAAAGCACACCTGTGATTGTCACAGAGGAGGTGACCGAGCAAGGGGCGCGAAGAGGTGTGTTGGTGAGGTGTGCGAGCGACGAATGTGTGCCAAAGTGTTCGGTGGTCAGGTGTGTGACCAAGTCTGTGAGTGGAATGAGTGTAGCGAGGTGTGGAAGGAAAGGTACGAGGAGCATGGGAACAGCTGGAGGTATGAGCAAGAAAGGGGTAGCGTATGCGTGTAAGCATGCAGGTGAAGCATCGACGGTAACCGGGTTAGCGGTTAGAGCGACTTATAGCCGAATCGGGCCCTCGGTGCGTGCCGGGCTTCGCGTGCCGCGAGAACCAGCGGGGATCCGAGCCACGGCGGGTTCGAAAGGACCGCCGTACGCGATCCACGCTGGGCCTCGCTTTGAACGGCCGCGTCCGTGCTCCACTAGGCGGAGCGGGCAGCCCGATAGGAAGGGTCGTCATGGCGACCACTTTTTGTTGAGGCATTCCGGCAGGTCGAGATCGGGCCATGGGATGGCTCCGTGCCGAGATGGTGCGTGGGACCTCGGCCCGGGTAAACCTCCTTCCCTGCACCGAATGCGGGATGTATCCAGCCGCTGGCACCAAACAACCCGCATTCATGGCTTGGCTGTACGAAGCCGAGCTTTAGAAGTTAATTGGCACACCGAGAGGCATTAGTAAGGAGACTGTAATGATGAGGTTAGTGTTTTGGCCCCGAAATTAGAAAAACAAAATTTGATGATTGGCAAAGGATTGGCAGTAATGATTGGCAGATGATGAGTAGTGATTGGCAAATTTTTGATTTGTTGAAATTTGATGTGCAAAATTGGTAGTGGGAGATGCCCGATGTGGTGGGATGGCAACTCTGTCATCCCTCACAAACTTGGGGGCAGATGCGCACTAGATTATGGGGTTTATGGCAGTGAAAACTAGCCCGGGTGGGTTAGGATATTGTGTGTAGGGACCTAGAAGATGACATTATGTAACGTTAAGGTTTAGTGAGTGACTGATACCTGTAGTGGGGACGCAGGTAGAGTAGAGTGGATGATAATGACGTGGGAGCGCAATAGTTTAAAGGGACGACTGGGAAGCGCAAGTTTCAGAGGGGAGTAGTTAGATGAGATGATGCCGTGTGTTTGAGGATTGAACAGGTGTGATTGAACAGGTGTGATTGCACAGGTGTACAACTGAACAGGTGTGTGGAGCAGTGTATGAGTAGTGAGTGTTGTGGATCAGCGCGAATGCGCTTGGGGGAGAGAAGGGTGCAGGTGGCACCAAGTATGAGAGCACAGGTGTGCAAGTACAGGTGTGTGGAATACATGGAGTATTGGAATGAGTGGTGTGGAGAGAGTTGGAGTAAGTGGTATGGAGTGGTGTGCATGGTGCGAAGGTGTGGATGGGGGAAGAGTGGACTCCTCTTCACGAGTACCCGGGGAGGGTAGTTTAAAGAGTAGTTAGAAGGTATAGGTAAATTGTGGTTGGATATTGGCATTTGTGGTGCGGTTGCAGAATGGTATTGTGGATGGGTGCATTAGTGTTGTGGAAATGGCTGGGCGTGTAGCCTGTTAGTGTGTGTAGTTGGTTTGGGCACTCCACCACTGTGAGGATGTCGGCCAGGTGAGGCCGCAGGTGGGCTCTGGGAGCCGTTAGTGTCAGTGGGTGCCTGAGGATCCCGGGTGTGGATCGGGCAGCCCGTGCCAGAGAGGGCACTGAGGGGGTGAGAGTGCGAGAGGGCCTTCCCCAGTTAGTTAGGTTAGGGTGAGGAGCAGGTAAGCTCGGGTGGCAACTACAGTGGTGGAGGTGTGCAGGTGGGTAGACCTGCTGGGAGAGCTACACGTCACAGCCCAGAAATTGTGCGAGGGCACCGGGAGATGAATCGGGGGAGTGAGACCCCAAATTGAAAAGCACCACAGTTTGGTCAATGGGAATTGGTTTTTAGAACCCATAGTGTAAGTTGGCCAATGGATTGGCAGGGAAAGACCCCGGGTAATGTAAAGTTGTTAAAGTCATTTAGGAAATAGTTAGGATTGATGAACCTGTCGCACCATACGCAGCCACTTACCTGAGGTGATGATGATGACTCCACACCTGTGTTTTCTTTGTTTTGTGTTGCAGGAAATGAGAATTGCTGTGTGGATTTGTGAGACGCATCACGACGTGGATGAGACATTGGGGTGATTCCATCTCTCCCTCCCTAGGAGGGACTGATGATGAATTGGTGATGGCAAATTTTGATGTTGAGTTGGAGATGGCAAATTTTGATGAGAGTTGGAAATGGCAAATTTGATTGGTTAGGAGGGAGAGAAGACGAATTTGGTTTATGGGAGGAACGGGGAAGACAGTAGGGACGTTTGTTGATGTGTAAAGTAGATGTTTATGGGTAGTGTTGTGTTTTGTGGATACAGTAAGGGGTAAGGGAGGGGCAATGTAGGTTACCTGGTGGGGGGGGGGGGGGCGTACGGTAGGAACGTACCCGTCTCACCTGGTTCCCATGTGCCCCCAGTGTGCATTACCTTGTATTGCGTGCACTTTTGCGCCCTTACCACCTTACTCACTTGCTTTCTTTTGTCTCCCACCTCCGAGGATCTGGCTTTGGGGCAGAGAGAGAGGAGAGAGAGGTGCTGGCTCCGCAGTTGTGGGCCTGTACTTTTGCTGCTTGCTGCCTGGATCGATACACCATATGGACCGCAATTTTTGTGGCCGCCCACAATGGACCGCATTTCTGTTGCGGGCAAGCACCACCCGTTGATGGACCTTTGGGGCAGCGTGGCACCTATGCCATACAGGTGAACCACTTTTAGTTGGCCCCCCTGACGGCCACAATTTAGAAATGGACGCGGTTGGCGCCTTTCTTTATTTTTAAAGAAGCCAGAAGGCCAAGTGCACTCAAAGAAGGCAAGACCAGTGGCAGAACATCGGCCGGCTGCGACACCACCGGTGACCATGGACACTTAATTGTGCATTTTTATGAACACTTTATTGGTGCACCGGATGGTGCTGACTGTGTGTATGGGGTGGTGCTTTTGGTGCTTGGACGGGGTGCTCTGCACATTATTAAAGGCCGTAGGGCCACAGGGCACTCGTGGGTTGGTGTATCGATGCTGGCATGCGTGCTCTCTCTCTATGCATAACATCTGCATGTGTTCCTCAAAGAACAGGTCCTGGATCGTAGTGTAAATATCAGTCTTGTGTAAATAATGCTCCCTACCGGCTGTATGTTTAGTTTGAGGATGCTTTCCGCGATTCGGTTATCCTGTGGGTGTGTTTCTGTGAGGAGAAGGGTGCAACGTCGCAGGGGGACATATTTACTCATTTGTGAACATCTGTAAAACTGTCGCACTCAGGGTTGAGTTAATAGTAGAGGGAACTACATCTGAGTGCCACACTAAAGTAAGTAAAAATTTATCGGGTCGGGACGCCCCGAGGTAGAGAAGGGTGCAATGTTGCGGATATGAGATTGACATCCATCCATATCCGCTTGTAAATATTCCCCTATTTCCTCCATACTTCCCAACTATCCCCAATCCCCCATTCCCTAGTCCCATTTCCTGTAAACAACACTCTGCAGACCCGACCTCCCCCTATTTCCCCCATTAAATGTCGCATCCAGGTCCACCGCATCTCACGTAGACAACTATAGGACATCTTTCTAGTTATTCTTAGTTTATGTCAGTTAAGGACTCGTTTCCATTAACTCTGACTCTTCGTTGCACCAGAATGTGATTGTATGGCACCGTTAGGAAGTTTAGGACCTCCCAATACCTCCCCGCAGCTCTTCCTCACGGTTCAGCAACAGCAACAACAGCAACAGCAACAACAACAACAGCGGCGGCAGCGCGGGGAGTGCGCGTCCTCACTCCGGCTTGGTTGGTAGGGGGTGTTGGGAGGGCACCAAGCCTTTCCAGCGAGCCGCCATCGACCATGTGCTCGACGGGGTTACCAAGTAGGGGCTCGCTGTCAGCTCCTCGTCAAGGGCGGAGCCCGGCAACCCCCGCACCCAATAGAGGCGGCGGACCGATCCCATCTGGGGCGGAGCCAACGAGCCGAGGGCGTGTCACCCCCCGCTGAGCATGCGCAGGAAGAGGGAGGTGACGTAAGATGCGCGCAGAGCTGAAGGAGAAAGGACGCACCCTCCGAGCGCCGAGAGACCTCCCAAAGACTGAGCTGTATCCTGTCCCTGAGCCAAGGTGCACCTTGTGCTATCGACTGCCTGTCCTTCCCTGCCATCAATCCCTGTGTAAGTCAGTCTTGTTCCGTTTGTCTGTGGTCTGTCTGGGATAGATAAGATTGTGTCTAAGTGCCTATCTCTTCTGTGCTTTACCTCATACCTTGTAATCTACCCCTTTTCTCCACCACCAATTATATCCTCCTCCGGAGGTCTTGAGAACTGTACCCCTTGTGTCGTTTCATTTATCCCAGTCGTTGTGTCCTTTCCAAATCATTGATTTAGCATAGCACGACTTGGTCAACGTCGGGTGGAATCGGGTGAGTTGGGGAAGAATCGGGGGAATTGTTAGGTCGCGGCAATACCACCGCTCGGTAAATAACATCTAATCCGCGATCCGTAACAATATGAATGAATGATCGTTTTAAGGCCATTTTTCCCCGCTAGAGCGGGGGTTAGCCTTGCGGGCCCCATGACAATCATGGTTCCCTGTTTGAGGCAATGTTTTTATGGCCGGATGCCCTTCCTGGCGCCAACCCTTGGTCACGCTCTTACGATGCGCAGGGATACAGTGTGCCTATTCTGAATCGGGGTACACACCGTGATCATTCATCCCAGCAAGCTGGTACTCAATTTGCCGACCTCGGAAGGATGACAGGCTGAGTCAACCCCCCTGGCGTTAATTCAGCGATTGACCGGGATTCGAACCCAGGATCCTAGGATCCCAAGCTGGCACCCTAACCGCTAAGCCAACGCCAGGCATCATTCCCAAGAATGAAATGTACAAATAGCAACAAAAAATGGAATGAGTGTGAATGTTATCACAGATAAATCCCCCTTACTCTTGCGTTTTGGATCCCCATGGGGTCAGGTCACACAGCATGTTCAAGAAAGTTGGGTTACCAGAGTACTGCGTGATCTGGCGCTTTGTGATCATCTGCTTGCACTTTGGATCCATCATCTCGTTGTTCTTGTTTTGCTTCAAGCACTGCATCAGGGACTTGGTGTCTGAAGTTGAGCAGAACCGCTACACAAAATAAAACAAAAATAACAGAAAATTAATTTCATATTCAGAATGATGACCAAATTATAAACCAAAGGTATCAATGGACGTTCCAAAGAATGCTACTGATATGACAAGGAAAGGATAACAAGCAATTGTTGCGCTTCAGAACATGTAAATTACTCAACAGGCAGGACTTTATATGCGAGTTCAGCAATCAAAATAAAATATTTTAGGATTCATTTTAAAACATTATCAAAAGCACTCATTTATTTTGGGTTGCTTCACTTGATTTTTCTCAACACAACAGGGTTTTTATATCAAAAAAAGCAGGATCGATTGAAGATTACAAATTATCGTGTGTGATCTGCCAAGTCAACGAAAGAAACAAACAATCATCAAGTTTTGTGCTCAAATTGTTAGTTTTGCAGATTACGTTCAACAGTTATCCGTGAATGAATGAATGAATGTTCGTTTTACGGCCATTTTTCCCCGCTAGAGTGGGGGTTGGCCTTGCAGGCCCCATGACCTTGTGGGGCCCTGTTTGAGGCAATGTTTTTATGGCCGGATGCCCTTCCTGACGCCAACCCTTAGTCGCCTCTTCGATGCGCAGGGATACGGCGTACCTATTATAAACCGGGGTACACACCGTGATCATTCATCCCAACAAGCTGGCACTCAATTTGCCGACCTCGGAAGGATGACAGGCTGAGTCAACCACCCTGGTGTTAATTCAGCGATCGACCGGGATTCGAAACCAGGATCCTATGGTCCCAAGCTAGCGCCAACACCAGGCTCAACAGTTATCCATGTACCTATATATTTAGTTTGCGTTATTTCGATCAATTAATAACGTCCATGTGCTCTCAAAAATAAAAAAGAGCTAAAAAAAAAGAAAAAAGGAAAGAATAAGAACAATGAAAGAAAATAAAAATTATGAAAGGTAAGAAAAAGAAAAATGCAACAAGAGAAATGAAAGGTAAGAATAAGAACAATGAAAGGTAAGAATAAGAATAATGAAAGGTAAGAATAAGAATAATGAAAGGTAAGAATAAAAATAATGAAAGGTAAGACAAAAAATAATGAAAGGTAGGAAAAAGAAAAATGCAACAACAAGAGAAATGAAAGGTAAGAATAAGAACAATGAAAGGTAAGAATAAAAATAATGAAAGGTAAGAATAAGAATAATGAAAGGTAAGAATAAAAATAATGAAAGGTAAGAATAAGAATAATGAAAGGTAAGAATAAAAATAATGAAAGGTAAGAATAAAAATAATGAAAGGTAAGAAAAAGAACAATGAAAGGTAAGAATAAAAATAATGAAAGGTAAGAATAAAAATAATGAAAGGTAAGAATAAAAAGTAACAAGAGCAATGAAAGGTAGGAATAAGAACAATGAAAGGTAATAATAAGAACAATGAAAGGTAAGAATAAGAATAATGAAAAGTAAAAATAAGAATAATCAAAGGTAAGAAAGGTAAGAATAAGGTAAGAATAACAATGAAAGGTAAGAATAAGAACAATGAAAGGTAAGAATAAGAACAATGAAAGGTAAGAATAAGAACAATGAAAGGTAAGAATAAGAACAACGAAAGGTAAAAATAAGAGTAATGAAAGGTAAAAATAAGAATAATGAAAGGTAAGAATAAGAACAATGAAAGGTAAAAATAAGAATAATGAAAGGTAAGAAAAAGAAAATTACATGCAAGAATAAGAACAATGAAAGGGAAGAATAAGAACAATGAAAGGTAAGAATACAGAAAAGAAAGGTACAAATAAGAATAATGAAAGGTAAAAATAAGAATAATGAAAGATAAGAAAGATAAAATTAAATGTAAGAATAAGAATAATGAAAGGTAAGAATAAGAATGACATGTGGTGCAGAGCATACTTCAACAGGCTGAACAATTTACGTTTTATATCCCACTGAAGGGCTGGATTTGGTTGTGGACATGAATCAAAATCCAACTGGCTTGTTCTTGTTACCTGACAAACTCATCCACCGAATTTTGTGACAAGTTGTCCACCGTTTTTTGACATATTATGGTATCTATCATTTTTGGCCATATCACTTAACGGTGAAGAACCACTATAACAATTAAAAAAAAACCAATTATTGTATTTGGATCTTCAACAAAATCGAATTGATTCGTCCTCGTCACACACACAACCTGTCCACCAAGTTTTCTCCAAATCCATCCACAACTTTGAGATATCATGCTATATATCGTTTTTTGCCTTATCTCTCAATGGTGAAGAAATACTTTAAAAAATTCTCGGATCCAAATCCGGATCCGAATCTTCACCAAAATCCAATCATTTCGTCCTCGGAACATACTCAACTTCTCCACCAAATTTCATTCAAATCCATCCACAACTCTGAGATATCCTGCTCACAGACAAACATGCAAGGGTGAATACATAACATCCGTCCACCTTTGGTGGCAGAGGTAATAACATTTGATAAAACTCACTTTTATCATCTGCTTGCAAACACGTATCAGGTTGAAGTCCATCTCCGGGTCAGACATCTCCATCTCCTCTCGCCTAAAAATCTTTTCATGGCACTTGAGAGACAGGGACTTCCTCTTCTCTTTCAGGCATTCTAATACCTGTAGAAAGTAAAATAAACATGGTAAAAGGTTTTTTATTTATTTTTTAGATTGGACTCCAGAATGAATGAGCCTGAATGTTACAAATGGATCTGTGACGGTGAAAACCAAAACCTCCTCCTCATTTGTCTTTAAATCATGACCCCCTTTCAGAGTTGGCCATTTGGATTTTCCTTCTCCATATCGCTGTCTGTTGGCTCTTCCATCCTCACACCCTCCCAGCTAAATATCCTTCAAAACATCACCCCCACCTCCCTTTTCAATCCACTGGGTTCTCCCATACAGTTCTTATTGAGTCTTCATCCTTCTCAATGCGTCCTCCCTGAATATTGACGCTTCAATTTTTTCCTGATACAGTATATTCCTAACACCCAACTCGTTCATAAAATACACAGGGACCTCCATATTTGCCAGGATTACATTCCAGAAAAACCTCACGAATGCAGAATCCTCAATTATGGATAACTTTTTAATGGGGAAAAAGAGGGAATGGTAAATGTTTAGGAATGATGATTAAAATAAATAAATTGACAGTATAATGAACAGTGTGTTTCTATTAATGTTTGATGATGATGATGACGGTGGTGGTGGTGGTGTTGGAGGGGAAGCCAGAAGGACAATTCATGACCACTGTGGACACACTCGCAACCACAACCAGCCTGTCTTAGACATTCACACTTTCTCACTCAAATTTGTCACTTTTATCGGGCGCATTCCAGCAGACTCACCTTCCCGACTCATCTTTTGCTTCACCGTAACTGAACTGGGTGATTTTGCTGAGCTTTCCTGACAGGGTATGGGGGTCAGGGAAGGGGGGGGGGGGGGGGGGAATCCCGGGCCCCCTCCCCCAAATCAAATTTCAGCCGTCGATGGTCCGATGAACTTGAAAATTTGCGCACGCGTAGATCATCACATACTAAACGCGATCGTAAAATTTTTTCATAATAATGTTAATTTGTCGAATTAATGCCTAATTAGTTATGCAATATGCTAATTTTATGCATTTATGTGCAAGATCAAAATGTCCGCAAGACCCTAGGGAAAAAAGAAAAAAAAAACGAGAGGAGAGTTCCAAATGCCCAGCGGTTGCGGAAAAAGTCGAGGGGGGTCCTCCCAGCCTCCTCCCTAGGGCAGTTAGAGGTAAAGGTCATGACTCATGAGTAATGGTAATGACAAGTTCAGGATAGCGAGTCGTGAGGGGCAGCGAGGTGTTTACGGTTTGATAATCAAATACTGTATTGTACTGTACAGCATCAACATCTGCGCACCACACCTAATGTCTCCGGAAGGACAGGAGGGAGGCGACACAGGTGTAGGGTGATGGGGGCTCACAAATTCGGGAATACTGGAGGTCGATAGGTCATGATTTAGGAATCGGCATACATTTACCAATTCACAAATACGTGGAACTCACGAATAAGGAACTTGCTACTTCTTGTTTCCCTCAGTGACACATGAGCAACCCACCAAAGCATCCTCATTTTCATCTTACTATAATGCCTGGTGGTATATAACTTATCCCTGGTGTTGGGCTAGTGGCTAGGGTGCCGGCTTAGGATCCTAGGATCCTGGGATCGAATCCCGGTCGATCGCTGAATTAACGCCAGGGGGGTTGACTCAGCCTGTCATCCTTCCGAGGTCGGCTAATTGAGTACCAGTTCACTGGTAATTCCCTGTTTGTCGTTAAAGGCGGCAAAAAGGGTTGGCGTCAGGAAGGGCATCCGGCCGTAAAACATTGCTTCAAAAAGGGGACCGAAAAACAACAACAACCACGGTTCCCGAAAAAGGCCAACCCCCGCTTTGTGGGGAAAAATGGCCTCTAAAGGTGGTTATTTTTTATTTATATTTATATATAATGCACCAAATGTCTGTCTGTCCGTTCGAAGGTACCGTAAAAACAGCTGAACCGATCGCAAAGATATTTTGGGTGGATAATCCTGGGATCACCAGGAGTAAAATAGGCTATTTAGTTTTCCCAATTTCAGCTTTAGTCTCCAGCATTCTCAGGTTTGGACTCCCGCATAACATTCGCGTTTGCATGACGTTCATTGTGACGTCTTCTTACGTCGAGAAACGGTACCCGCCCTATGAGCGGGGCTTCAATTGGGAGGCCCAAATGAAAAGGCTAAATATCGGAAATTGAAGGCTTTTTTTTCTTTTAAACGATTTATATAAACATCCGTTAAATCTCGATCGGTGCAGCCGGTTGTGCGGCACCCGGGAAAATAACGTCATGCGGGAGCAAGTATCAGCAGGATGTGGCAGTGTGGGAGTCCACGTTTGCACCGATCGCTGCACCGTGTGCCGCACAAACGGCTGCACCGATCGCTGCACCGTGTGCCAAACGACTGCACCGATCCCTGCACGGCTGCATCGATCGGATGTGGCATGAAGGAGGATCTGCACTTCGTCATGAAGGACGATCAGATCTAACAGATCGCTGTCTCCATCGATCTTGCCAAGGCCATAACACCTATCGGCTCAAAATCCTTTTAACTGTCGATTTGGTACAGTTATACGTTTCGGGAATTTGGTACACGTATCGGGAGTACATACGACATAGCGATTATGAACACGATTATCGATCACGATTCACGATCATCACGATCATCGTGTATCGATCACGATTTGAAACACGATGGAATAATATTTACCGATATGAACAGTGATTTGACTTTTATTGAAATTCAAAAGATACTGTTTAGATTTTGATGATTTGCGTGCGATATGATTCAACGGATGTTTATATGAATCGTTTAAAATAAAAAAACCTTCAATTTCTGATATTTTGCCATCACCATATGCAGATTCGCCACGGACCCACGATCGATGTTTCTCTACGTGAACGTACCCGTTTGTTTGCGAACAGGTACGTTTTTCATGGAAGTCCTTCATGAACCTGCTGTCCATGTCTGACGTCCGACTGAAGGCGCTACAGGAATGTGGAATTTATTGGATTCATGCTTTAGCATTCGCCGTATCTGCATTGCCCGTTTGCTTCTGGCCTCCCACCCGTGCATAGCACGGGTATCTCTCTAGTTCACGACAATTTAATTTCCTTTCACAACGTCCACGTCTTGATGTATACATAATAACAGGTTGCACCTGGTCATCTTATACACTTTTACCTTCAATATCTAGAGGCATCCGTTTGTCGCATAGTACCCAAGATTCTTCCCATTATTTTTGCCATTTTGCTTTCACTTATTCCTGGTCTCCTGTTCACAACCACATTATTTGCAAAGTGCAGACACAAAATATTTAAAATTATCAACAGGCCTCAGTCTCTCTCCTCTCCGGTCCGTTATATGCAACTTTAGACCTCTGCATTTCAGACGCATTGCCATCTGACCAATATCTACTGAAGTTCCTCGGCATCTAAATCATTAGCATCCATCAATTCCCACAACAGCCCTCTCCTAACATCTTCACTTCACACACACACATAAATGAATGAATGAATAGCAGAGGATCCTTCATGTGGTCCCACTATACTGTACATTGTTAAATAGCCTAGATTGGATCATAAACTTAGACCTTTACAAAAACATAAGCGAAAAAACTTATGTTTCCAGCAAAAAATAAGAATGCGAGAATATGTAGATCTAGATCAAAATGGTCTGAAAATGGAGAATGGAAGATCATAACTGAAAAGTAGAGTGAAGTCGTCGGCCCGCCATCGCAAATCCCCATGATTCCCACCTAAAGCAAAGTTGACATATGACAAAAGGTTCCACCAGGTATTACCTAATATCAAATTTAGACTTAAATTTTTTTCCTGTTTTGACCCATCACACCAAGTCCCCACACCCTGGGTCATGAACTGGGGGGGGGGGGGGGGGGGTCAAATCAATTTTCTAAGTAAAACGTACCATGTATTCCCCAACGGGACATGTATTCCCCAATGTTCATTGCATGTACAAAGTTTCATTGAAATGTTATAAAATGTGCCCATAATTAAACTTCTTTGGTATTTCAACTTTTGACCCCACCACGGGGGGGTAAGGGGCTGTGGTGCCAAAATTATACGGATCTTACACCTTAAAATTACCAGGAACAAATTGAAGTGCAACATTATACGGATCAAGAACCAGATGGAAGCAAACAGTGAAGAAAGATGTATTGAAAGGTGGAATTACGAAGGAAGAAGGATATGATATGAAGGATATGATATGAAGGATATGATATGAAGGATATGATATGAAGGATATGGTGGAGAGCTGTGGTTCAAGCCTAATGCTGCGTAGCACCAGGTAGACAAATATAAAATAATAAACTCCTTCTTCCACCGCCTCTCAAGAAACCCTATCATAAGCCTTCTTCTTCATATCAACTGTGGCAACATACTTTTCTATTACGTTGCTTTGCTTTCTCCTGCAACTATTGAAGAATTTTCTCCTGCAAATACTGCCTCATCACAGAAATAATGGAAACCGCTCCTCCACCAGGCATACCGAACTGGATGTCATCCAACTTTATTACTTCCACTGAACTTACTCCATAACCTTAAAACACAAACTTCATCAATTTTATTCCTTGGTGGTTTTACATAAAAAGAGAAAAATGGACGGTAAAAATAAATAAACGAACGTGTCCAAGTACCATCCACCCCCATCCAATTCTCTTCAATAAAACCATACCTGGGCACCACCAAATGACACATCTTTACAAAATCTTTTGATGTCAGAGTTGCAGTTGTTCAGCATGTCGGGATCAAACCTGATATCCTCCGACTGGAAAATTTGAAATAGAACACACCAAATTATCACGAGTGAGAAGGGAGGGGTGGGAGGAGAGAGCATCATAATACTGTTTGAAACCCATCTAAGTATTATATATGCAAATGCTGGAAGGAGGCTTGGAGATGACAATGAGAGAGGCCATTTGGAAGGAAAGAGAAGGGGAGAATGGAAAGAAATGAAAGAGGGAAAGGCGAAGGCAGGGGGGTAGAAAATTGGGGAAAGTGAAGCAAAGCTGCACAGTTTTAAACACATGTAGAAAGTTATGTGGCGTTTTTAAAACTTCTGCAATTGCCAAACATCTTCATCTATGTCTAACTAGTAACGAATCGAAGCACAAGTCTTGCATTAACAAACGTGGTCATTAAAAATAAAAAACAAAGTTAACATGCAACGACATTAGACAAAATGGAGGAATTCATGCCATGGAAAACAACACAAGAGGGAATAGTTCAAGGTTCATGTGGATTGTTCATTCGAGATAATCAATTAGTGGAGAGATGTTCATGAAATTTCACCCAATCCTCAAGGTAGCTCATTGATATATGGACACACCTGTGTCATCGATGTGATCCTTCACATAAAAAAGGAATACCAGAGAAAAACCCCCGAAACATGCACCTTGACATTGATGCTCATATCCGGATGGAATATTTGCGATGGCTACGCAGTCCTTTCAAGATGTGTGATTCTACGACTTCATAATTAAAACTTTATTTTCACAAAGATGTTTAAATTTTTTGAGCACGAGTAATCGTTTTTTTTCAGGAGTTGTAGCAGATCTGAATTACGAGGTGAGTCAGAAATCCATGGGGGATGGAGAATGGTTACACTTGTCGTTTGGGGGTGAGCACCTTGGCATACCTGTTCATTGTCTGAATGTTGCTCATCTGACTTTGGCGAGTAACAAGTCGCTGCAGTTGTTCCCCACATTCAAGATATTCCGTGGTGATTAAACCGATCAGGTCCCAAACTATAACTGGGAAAAGTTTCATGGCGACGGCTGAACCTCAAATATTTTTGGGTGGTGGAGACCAAGAATGTGTGCACTCTTTACTGGCTCGCTTTGTTGAAGACATGGACAATGACCGATGGATCGATGTCTAATCAGATGTAACAACCTTCTTCAAAAAATCATCTCCCTCAATTTGTTAGCATTATACAAGCTCTGCTTACAATAGCCACACAAGTTACCTTTTGATCCAACGTGAACTCTCTATTTTTTGGGGAGTGGGTACCCACCCGGTATTAACCAAATCGAATGTTGAACAATGATGAACGCTTACTTCCAAACATGGAAACCCAATAATTGTGCAATTTACCATCTGGTAATCCAACGATTCTCCAAAATTACCTGTTCAACACATTTGTCTGCACGAGTGACAACAGGTGGGAGAATGCTCAAGATTACTCAAAGACATGGCCACGTTTGAACCCGATCCACCATTTAAAACAACCACATGACGTGTATCATCAAAATGCTCATGCAGTCCCATGTTCATTTCAGATGGTTTGACGTCCTCCTTCACAAGAAATGCAATAATGCACTTGCGTTTCAAAACACATGACCATTAGCAAACATGTAGGTTTTACCCAGAATGCTTTCCCAGCATGAACATCACTTTCTGTACACCTAGCTCAGAGTAGACAACATCATTGCACAAAACGTGAGCATCTAAGTATTATTCTTAAATGTTCAGTAGTAGAAAGTCCACATCAACCTTGAACCACCCTCGACTACAATTTAAACATGGGGGCTTAACACTTGTTGCAAACAGGTCGGTGGTCTCTGTCTCCGACCACATCCTTTCTGGTTTCGTACCCTCTTCCCTTTCTGTGCTCAGCCCCTCCACTCCCCACTCCCCCCTCCAAGTCTTTGCAGGGCACATGGTCCACCAGTAACTCCCATCTAGTGAAACTCCCAAAATGCAGGATCACTGCTCACCTACACTCATTCGTTCCTCTTTTTCCCCCCACCTATGGAACCAACTTCCTTAGTCTCTTCAATGGCATTCTTCCCTTCAGGGCTTCACAGACAGCTGTTCACCACCTTTTCCGATCATCCCCATCTAAAACAATGATTTTCTATCCTCCCTCTACCCCATGCCCCACACCTCAGCTCTCTGGGTTTTCAGGTTTTCCTCATACTTCAGTGATCGAGAGCTTGCGGCTGTACCAATCACCCCGTATCCTTCCCTTGCTCTCATTCGTCATGTTCCTCATTTCTCAAAGTCTACCTCTACTTTGTCCCTCTACCTTAATGTTGGTGTTCCCTGCACTCTCTCTACTCTGTTCGTTTTGTTCCGTTACATCCTGGTCCGTTATGTGTCCCAGCTCCTCCACGGGCCTCGACACTATTCAATAAAAACATAAAACAAACCACCATTGTGTACAAACAAGTACCGGAGTAAAATGATGATACAGGCAAGTCTCGAGACATGGTGCACATTTCCAAACAGCTTGGCCTCGCCAAAAACAAGCACAACAGACAAGGTATTCCTCGATTCAAGAGGTCATGAACTTACCATCTCAAGTTCATCCACTCGGAGCTGCCGTTGACATTTGAGTGACACGCGTGGCTCCTTCACTTCCTGGAGCGTGTCATTGCGCACCATTGTGCTCAGGCAGATAACCACGTCGGCCCTGTACATACAGATATCAAGCACAAATCAAGCTGGAGCAGCAATTCTTATTTCCAAATTCCAGCCTGACATTCTACCAAGTGTGCAACGGCACATTGGGAGGACCTGTCCATCGTTGAGTAAAAAAACAACAACGGCACCTGCTGCAGTGTGATCACCAAAGAGCAATTTTCGCTGGTGTGATTTGCATTAAATCCTAAAGCATGATTTTAATCATACTATCTTATGCTTTTTTTGTGGACCAAGACGACTTTATTTATTTTGTATGTCATATGTGTTTTGAGAGCAGGATAATCATGTGGGTGTTCAGGCTAGTCTGGGTTGTCCAACCAAGTTTTGACCGAATCCTTCCATAACTTTGAGATGACTGACGTGCACAGCCACAGACACACACAGTAGCCATAAAGTCTGGTATTTTGTATTTTCTGTTGCAGGTTGCATAGATTTGACAAAATGCATACAAGTAATACTGATTGGTGTCCGTGGTCATATCGAAGGGAAGGAGAACATTTCAATGAGCTTCACTCACAAAATGGTGGCACAGCTAGTAACAAAATCCAATGCTACCAGCGGTGTGGTAGACAAATCCCATTCTGGTCGACCTACCATATAAGATAAAGCGTAAATGTCCTGGCTAAGGTACAAGCAAGCCCAAATACGTCAGTATGCACAACATCATGTGAAATTGGAGTACCTCACAGTACTATGCATAAAATTCTGAAGGAACACTTTCACCCGTATGACATTTGATGATCCTGATACAATGATGATCCTGATGACCCAGATAATCATTTGGAAATGTGCATATTGTTCTTGGGACACTTGAATGAGAGTCCCACCTTCACCAAAGACTGTGTGCTCTTGATTGATGGAGCTACTTTCGTTTTCAGCTTGCCAAGATCGTTTTCTTGAATTGTCCATGCTTCCAGAATTTATGGCCACCCTGTGTATGTATAAATATATTGTTGCGGTTCTCTCGCCAGCCTTCGCCCCCTTATCAAGGGGGGATTAATCCCCTTGTCTTTACTGGCCTGGCGCGAACCGAGACTTATTACGTCCTTTCCGGGCGAGCGCAAAATAGGGTTTCGGGACCAAATTCTCGCTCGTACCCAAGTACTCGCGCCGCCACGGAAACGAGCAAACAAGCCTCACACGAACCACGTGTGATGGTAGCACGCCGAGCGGTTTGCGTACACGTGATCCGCACAGTCTTAATTAATGGAACCCGATTTGAGCGATCTTATTCGTGCCACGCTTAGCCAAATGGAGAAATCATGGGAACGATCGAATTCAGAAGAAAGGAAGAACAGATAGGTTTAATTATTATTACACGTATATACAGTTCAGGATGAAGAGACACAGAGAAATCGTTATACAGTCTTAATTACCCCAGAGACAACGGGCCCGTCTCACTCACACTCACATGGGGTATTGCAGATCAGCAGGTGTTCCCCAGCGCGGCCAAGGATGGTCCTCGTCCAGCTCTCCACGGTCCCCGGCACGTCCGCGAAGATGGAGATCGGCGAAGGCAGGGCCACGTAGCGTGTCTATCGAGCAAAGGCGATATATTGGGGCGAACGGTAGGGAGGGCTTTTACGGCAAAGGGCGGGACGGCTTTTACGGCAAAGGGCGGTTACTCAGCCTCGTTCACTCGCTTGGCTGAAATGCGCAAGTTCGTTATAAACGTGCCTGGCTGCGCCCGCGTACATCTAGCGACCAACTCTTCTTCCTCAATTCACTGGGTGTTGGTTAGCGCGCGCGTTCTTATGCAATAGTCAAGTTCATCAAGCGGTACAATGCGAGTTCTCTCATCACAAGCTCCCCGATGCCAGTCCTCCGCTTTTTTCCTCTCTTCCCTCTGCAAGTCCTCTCGAGGGCTTTGTGCATCGGGTTATATAGGCACGCCCCACAAACCTTCTGGAACTCACCAGACTCTTCTCACCACGCCCTCTGATGCCACCACCCCTGAGCTCTGATTGACGGCTCATTCTTACCGTCATCGCCTCTGCCGCTCCGACCTCAACGCCGCCCCCACCTTTTTCGGCTTACCTCGTGTTAACTCGACTAGTGAACAACCAATGGGTAGCAAATTGGATTCCGCCTATAAAGGTAGAATGGTTTGCAGAAGTAGGACCTATTCTCCTGTCTTTACACAACGCAGAATTAACACTGGAAAGGGCCTACTCTCACACATACTAAGAAATAACTATACTACAAATGAGGCTACATGTTGCTCATGTGACTATCTATGGGGGGCAACCTTTAACCTTTATTCTCACTTTACAAACCTCAAAACCGTAGCACTGCGCCCCCCCCCCCCTCCCTCGTCAGACTCGTCCCCGAGTCGAACCTACACAAGTGGGAACGACCGGTTTTGAGCAAGACTTGGGACTAACTTTTAATTACGTGTGACACTTAGATGTGGTTCCCCCTAACATTTAATCTAACCCCGTGTATGCGACAGTTTTACAACACTAGATATGTCCCACCTACTGCATTGTGTAACTAACTCTAACAGACTCACGCCCACAGCTAACCGAATTGCGGAATTAATTTCAAACTACACAAAGCCAGTGGGCAGCATCTATTATTTACAATCACAAAACCTAATTATTTACAGTTCTATAACCCAGGACCTGTTCTTTGTGGAAAGAAGATTGGAGGGGAGAGAAAGCACATCATAGCACCAATACACATCTCAAAAAAAAGAGTTCACATTTGCTGCTGGGCTGCTGCATCTTGCGTCTTTGCTTCCTGCATGTCGCATCTTCTGTGTGCAATAAAGCTTACCGTTCTTCTTTCCTGGCACACCAAGAATAAAGTGTACAAAAAAAACCCCGTGTTCGTTTTTATTTAATTCCTGGCCAAGCAGGGCCAACCTTATGTGGTCAAACTGCATGACATTGATGCCACTCAAACCACGTGGTCCGAAGATGCAAGGTAAGTTTGCAGCAAAGTGTAAAGCCACAAAACATGTGGTCCATGTGTATTGTGGTGCAGCAAAGTGTCTGTGGCAGCAAATGCTGTACACGTGCAGCAAAGTTATAATAAAGAATACGGCAGCATAGTGCTGCGCAGTTCATCTGCATGGGTGTAGCAACATGCAGCAGGGGTGCTGCACAGGTGTAGCAAGGTGCCGCTGCACAGTTCGATGTTGCTGCAAAACTCCTCCTCCAAAGTGGGTCCATGGGTGGGGAGGAGAGACAAAGCACAGTCAGCAAAGCAGAAGGGCACAAAGGTACACATCAATACAAGGCAATGCAGCATGAGGGGCACGGGGGAGCGAGCAGAGCAAGCTCGTCCATAACCGTCCGTGCCCCCCAACGTCGCTTACACTACCCTTGCCCTTCCCTGTATTTACAAATTCGTCACTACGTCCTGTCTCCCATATCCCCCTCTATACCAAATTCGTCGTCCAATCCCTCCCAAGAAGGAAGAGATGGAATACCACACAATGTCACTTTCCGTCGTGATGCGTCTTACTCACTCCAATCAGCCACTTGGTGCAGGTGCGGAGCTTTGTCACCTTGGTGAATGAATGTGGATGGCGCGAAGGGGATTTCTCATCCTAACTACACTAGTTACATTAACTCAGTTAAACTAACCCGTGGTCATGCCCTGCCAATCGGCATCTTTAAACTATGTGGTTCTAAAAACCTGATTCCCATTGACCACCTGGTGCCTACCAAATTTGGGTCTCACTCCCCAATTTTTCACACTGTGCCTTTGCACAATTTCGGGGCTGGGTCGTGTGGCTCCACTAGCAGGTCCAACTACGTGCGCACCTCCGCCACTGAAGTCACCACCCGAGCTTACCTTGCTCCTTGCGACTACCTAAATTGGGGAAGGCCCCTCCTGGCTCTCACCCCCTGATGCCTTCTCTGGCATTGGGCTACCCGGGTCCTTTCCTAGGATCCTCGGGCCCCACTGAACACTACTCATAACTCTAACTGGCTCCCGGAGCCTACCTGCGGCCTCACCTGGCTGACAGACTACCAGTGGCGGAGTGCCCGAATAACCATACGCACCAACAAAGCCCACACGCCCAGCCATTTCATAGACTCATGCACCCAACCAAGCACTTCTTGCTACTTCCCGCACCACAGGTGTCAATATCCAAACAATTTACCTAAGCCCTCTGTGGTGAAAATGTACCAAAGTTGAACCCAGGTGAGATGCTCACTTAAACCGCTGAGCGGCGTCTATAAGACCTCAGACGTCCGCGACTCGAGGCCACTCCTGCGACATTATACAATGACATGTAGAATTGAATGGTACGTACCCACTTATATTCTAGGCTTGCTTGCATTGACTGATATATTCAATCTTTCTCATATGATGCCTAGATCCTGACATATATATTGCATGATGTATTTTACAGGATGATGCAAAGATCTGATTGAGATTAAACCTACATATGGGACAAGTTGTGGACTTGGTTGATTTTCACAACACCCTCTACCTGGCTTTAAACTACCTACCCGGGGTATTCGTGAAGGGGTCCATCTCCCCCCATTCACTCCTTCGCACCATGCATTCCACACCTTTTACTTCACACCAAGCATTCCACACCAAATATTCTCATGCACACCAAGTTCTCTTGCACGCCCCTTGTGCTCACACACCTGTTCCCCACTTGCACACCATGCAAGTCAATTCACACAATGCAAGAACAAACACAATTCCATTTGTCTCCATACACAATTCCTCACACACACACAGCAATTCTCGACCAATTCCTCATTTGCTCAAGCTCAATACACACCGTGATTCTCATTCAATTCCTCATTTGCTCAAGCTCCTGCTCTGCTCTGCTCTGCTGCTCTATCTCACCCTCTCTCTGTTCTCTTCACCCTCTCTTTTGCTCAAGGTCAACTGCCATCTGCTCGGAAATCAGCCAACATCACCGCTTTGCACAAAAAAGGTGCAAAAACAGATCCTAGCAAGTACAGACCAATCAGCCTTCTCCCAATTATCAGCAAAGTCATGGAATCCATCATTGCTTCGGATATGAAATCTTTCCTCTTCTCCAATGGCTTGATCTCTGATCATCAATTTGGTTTCAGACCAGGTCACTCTACTCTGGACATGCTGCTTCTGCTGTCTCAACAATGGATGGAGGTCCTCAATGCCAAACAGGAAATTAGAGCTGTCTCCCTCGACATATCACGTGCCTTCGACACGGTCTGGCACCCCGCTCTGCTCACCAAACTCTCCTCCTTTGGTATCCATGGAAATCTCCACGCATGGCTGGCGGACTTCCTCTCTAGTCGTCGTCAACGTGTGGCCCTGAATGGGTTTCTCTCACCTCCTCTTCCTGTTCAGGCTGGAGTTCCCCAAGGCAGTGTTCTGGGCCCCGTGCTTTTTCTGGTCTTCATCAATGATCTCTCTGACTCTCTCGAAAATCCTCTCTATCTCTTTGCTGATGACTCCACTCTCTGCCGCTCCATTCCTCTTCCCTCAGACCGGCAGTCTGCTGCCTCCTCACTCTCTGAAGACCTGGACAAAATCACAGACTGGTCAAACAAGTGGAACATGTCTTTCAATCCTGACAAATCTCACACTCTTACTATGTCTCTCCGAAAAGATCGACTGGACAACCCTCCCATCTACTTTCTCAACAATCCTCTCCAAGAAGTTCTGTCGCTCAAGATTTTGGGTCTCACTATCTGCCATGATCTTTCTTGGGAAAACCACATTTCCAAGCTGGCCTCCAAAGCCAGTCGCCGACTGGGCATCCTCCGTCGTGCGAAGTCCTTCCTCGGCACACCTGAGCTCCTCACCACATACAAGGCTTTCATCCGCAGCTCAATGGAATACTGTTCTCCCCTATGGGCCGGTGCTCCTGCCTCACACCTAGCTCGGCTTCACGCTGTTGAAACCAAAGCTTTCAGAATTATTGGAATCTCCCACGATGAAGCTATCTCTGAGGGCCTTTCACTCACTCACCGCAGGCAGGTAGGTGGTCTTTCTGTCTTCTACCGACTCCTCTCCGGCCTTGCACCCCCAGCTCTCTCTGTGCTCTGTCCCCCAAATATTCCTACAGGTCGCACAAGATCTGCCAGCAACCCTCTGATGGTTAAACTGCCGAAATCTCGGCTCTCTGCTCACCTTCACTCTTTCATTCCTCTTTTCTCCCGCCTCTGGAACAAACTCCCTCACTCCCTTCAATCCCACTCCTCCCTCCAGGTCTTTAAAACAGCTGTTCACCACCATCTCTTATCTTCCCCCATCCAAAACCTTGATCTTTTCTACCCCCGCTAATTCACCCCAGATCCACCTTGTTTGAAATTCCAACTTCTTTCCTGGAAGTCCTGGCAGTGTCCATATGTTTTATACCTCTCCCACCGCCCCCTTCCCATGCCCCCCCCCCCCCCCCCAAAGCCCTCGCCCTCTCTCAGATCTCTCGATGTCTCCATGTCTCTCGGTCCCTGCTCTCAAATGTTGTGTTTGTGTCCTTCCCCCTCTCTCCCCATCTTGTCTACCACTCCCGATGTTATATGTTTTATGTGTCGGTTTGTCTTTCTGTGTGATTAATGTTCGCTCTTTCACGAGCCTCGATCTTGTATACAAAAAAAGAAAGAAAGAAAAAGAAGAAAAAAAAAGCTCAATACCATCCTCACACACACAGAATCATCTAACTAACTACTTCCACTACAACTCGTGCTTCCCCGTCTTCCCTTACACTAAACACTTCCCTCGTCATTAACAACCAGCTAATCTAACTACGTCCCCTCTACCTGTACAAAAGTCACTACTTAACGCTCATGTCCTCTACTGTCAGTTCTAAATCCCTAACAATTATCCTAGCCCGCCCACGGCAAGCTTCGGTGCCCCATGGAGGTAACCATTGCTGGCACCTCCATGTGCATTTCACTGCCATCCCCCTACTCGAATGCTCATGTGCCCCAAAAACATGTGAGGAATGGCGAAACCACCACTTCCCCACGCCAGGTACCATTCGCCAACACTATCGGCATTTGTCCACTCCACTTAAGCCTCTCGGTGCGGAAATACATCGTCATAGCCCGGCTTCCAAAAGCCGAGCAATGCATATGGGTGGTTGGTCACCTATTGGTTGGGTCCGTCCGGCATTTTCGATTCAGGGGAGGAGGCATGCTTGGGCCAAGGGTCAAGGGTCAAGGCGCCATCCCTACGTGGAGCCTTGCGGTCCCATGCACGATGGCCCAACCGCCCACGGTTGGAGCACCGCACCCGCCAGGGGGCGCGGCTCCGACCTCTCCTACACCCCCCCCCTCCCCCCCATTGAACCGTGCCGATCGCCTTTCCCGCCAAGGCGCGGCACCGACCATACAGGGCGGGGCCCGGCACGAATCGTGCACGCCGATCCTTGCGAGACCGCCGCGGCACCGATCCCCGCTGCACACAAAGCACACCATGCACCGAGGGCTCGCGTCGGCTATATGTCGCGCTAAACGCTACCCCGGTCTGCGTCGATGCCCGGGCAGGGCAGCGTTCTCACCCCACGCGACCCGTTCCTCACTCGCACAACGCGGTGCTCCTGTGCCTCTCATACACTCCATACATTTTGTTACTGCACGCTCTCTCTGCACACGGTCCGGTGTGCATTCTTTCTCGCACTCTTCTTTGGTACACTCTGGTGCACACCGCCCAGGCGTACTCACGCCCCTCACACACTCCGCTACACACTTTTCCTCCACACACTCGTTTACCGCACACCCTCGCATACACTCTTTTGTTACACACTCAGTAACAACCATGGGTGTGCACTCTTCTGGTACACACCCAATCACGCGCTCTGGTGTGCATTCTCCCTCACTCTCCTCGGCCATCGCACACTCTGTTTCACACTCGTCTCCGACACACTCTTCCCACTCACATTCCATCATACACTCGCGCTCTGGTGCACACTTTTTTTCTCACACGCGCGCCATTCGCTCGCGTACACCGTACCAAGGACCTTCCACAAGCGCCCGGGTTCCGTCTCGATCCCAAGCGCGCCAAAAATCTTTTCCCGCCATACACACCCCTACTCACCTTAGGGACCTTCTTCTCTGGCAACCGCACCTGCAAACCTTTATTGGGGTTAGCAAGCCCGACATAACGGTGCAAATGCAGACTTTGAGTACAGTCCATTTCCTTCTCCCGTGATATATTTTCTAACTCTGCCGTCTCTTCGGCCCCAAATTTCAACTATAATTTATTTTTCTTTATCTAGCTCGACGACCGCCGGTGTGCATAAAATTTTATTTTCCAATTCGGCGGCCGTCGGCTTTTCCACACCCCGAGTCGCGATTTCTACTCCCTCGGTCCATGTAGTCGCGCCCTGCTCCACCTCGCTCTCCATGCGTTCCTCGCACCGCGTTACATCATCGCGTACCAATGCGACCTCTTTGCTTCGCAACATGTGCCCAATGTTCTCCCCCATTTCCTTTATTCCCCAGTGTATTTGTCCCCCATTTCTTTCAATTGGCCACCCATTTTGTTTTCCAATTTATTTAACCCGTCTTTCAATTCCCGGGTGGTTTTGTCACTCTGGGTGTCTATTTTGCCGTTTATTTTATTTATGTCATTATTTTGGGCGTCCATTTTCGCATTCAGTTCGCTCTTGTTACACCTTGCTTCGTCCCTCATTTCTT
The DNA here is from genome assembly GCF_964187855.1 of Myxine glutinosa. Classification (NCBI taxonomy): domain Eukaryota; kingdom Metazoa; phylum Chordata; class Myxini; order Myxiniformes; family Myxinidae; genus Myxine; species Myxine glutinosa. The sequence goes on from NC_136270.1 coordinate 134,566,854, forward strand.
TTATTTGAGCCAGGAATAGTTGCATGTACCTCGGCATTGCGGGCTCGGCTTCCGCCACCACGTGCGAGGCACCGCCATTTTCTACCCCTGCTTCCGGCCCCTCATCAACGTCCTCCTCTTCTCCCAATTCTTCCCGGGGGTCCTGGGTCATTGATTCCTCGTTATCTACTAGTGTAGGCTGGTATGTCTTTAAAATGGCTGTCGTGTTTTTTTTTTGTTAAAAGCAAAATTCCACTTGATTCCTTGTCTTTGGGGTGTCACATGTTCGAAAAAATAGGTTGTTAATTTTTTAAAACGGATTAAGGGTGTCAAATCCAAGATGGCCGCCAAAATATATAAATTCCGTTAAAACTGGTATTCTGAACACAGTATGAGGTCCAAATTAATGATAATACCCATAATTTCAATACCAAGGAGTTCAAAAACAATTAATTTCAATATGGCAGTCAAATTCAAAATGGTGGAAAAATCCAAGATGGCCGCCACTTCTTAAATAACCACAGTACAAAAACTTAATGTTCTTGATAACACAAATTGTGAATGATGGAAAAGGTCCATTTGGTGGTAATACCCGCACAAGCAATGCTTAGCCGTTGGGGAAATATGTTACCGATTCGTTGAAAACGGTGGATGGCCGCCATCTTGAATTTTAAAATGGCTGCCATTAGAAACACAGGCCGATCTTATTATTTGAGTGAGTGAAAACGTCTACATCCTCTACCAGTATTACAATATTGATTATAATCTTGACATTAATGTACAAAGCACTGTTTCTATTTTAGGTTGCTATGCTGTCAACCATGTCCATCCCCAGATTTTGAAGTTCAGGACAGATTAGCAAGCAAAAAAGTTGTTAGCTGTACCATGGTAGGAGTCCTTACCCACTCAAGATATACCGTATCTGAACAAGCGTTTTGATAGTAGCCAGGTTAGTGAGTAGTATTGGAAAATGAACCAGAAACTTAAGCAACAAAACAAGAGAAACTGAATATCAGAAAACAATTTGCATTGACTGTAAAGGCGGGCAATGGTCCTTCAATGATCCTTTTTATACATCCACGGTATGTACTGATTCCTGTCATATTGTATTATATCTGTAGTGCATTAAACACTAGTTGTCCTATGTACACATTTGCTGTTATACTTGTAGGTTAGAACGCCCTAAACCCTGTTCCTCCCCTTCTCCAAAGTTTGAACAAGCATCTCGTATCAAAGTTGATAAGAAGCCACGGGTAGAAGCCCTGACGACAAGCACAAAACACAACGTAGTGAATTTATTGCCAGGTTAGTGGTGGATTGTTCAGTGTAGTTACAGTTATATGCAGCAACATTGGATACTTATTATGACGAGTTTGATTCTACATTGATAGTGTTACTGAAACAAATATCAAAAGCTGTTAATACATCAAATAGTGATATCTTTTTAAAATGGTGTCACTACAACTATCATGATGTATACCTCACTCTCCTTAATTTGAACCTGTAGGTGAGGTTGATACCCGTGATGGAAGCTCTTCCCCCCGACAAGAGGCCAAAATCCGTGGATTTCAAGCTGTGTTTTATTTGCCAGACTGGTGTTCGGCAAGCTGACTACAAAAGCTATGTAGCAAAACCTGCATTAGATTCCATTCAGAATATCATTGACTCTGCTCAACTGCGATATGGATATGGAGACACAGAGTATGCTGAACTGAATGCCCGTGTTCAGGACTTTTCTGCAGACAACTGATAAATGAGGGTGTTTCCTTTCACAAGAGATGCTATGCAAATGTAACACACAAAGGTAACATTGACAAGGCAAAGACACCATTCAAAAAGGCAGCATTAGTGGGAGATGTTGCTGTCATACGACAGAAGAAGATAGGACGTCCTTCTTGTTCTGCAGCGGATTCTCCTTCGACGTCCGTGAGAGGTAGAAGAGAAAAATATACTGACAACATCAAATGTGTTCTGTGTGCTGAAGACACAAGAGTCAAGCTCCATGATGTTGCAACCAAGAATATGGGATCCCAGTTTATGGAAATTGGCCGAAACACAAATGATGTAAATCTGAAGGCAAGGCTAAGTAATGTTATTGCAGCAACTGATCCTCTAGCAGCAGTTGCTTATGATATCAGATATCATCTACCTTGCTTTGTAAAAGCAAAGAGGGATATTGCAAGAGCGAAGGAACCCAGATCAGCAAAAAAATTTGGCCAAGCCATATCTGACCTTGAGATACTTGAAGTAATAGCAAATGAACTGAAAACTAGAGAAACTGCTTTGAACATGAATGATATTCAAACAACGTACATCAACATATTAGAAGGAAACGGAGTGCCCTTAACTTCCAAACAAATGTACAAACCGTTCCTAAAGCAGCTGATTCTGGATAACATCCCTGATGTGCACTTCAACAGACCACCAGACAAGACTAAACCTGAACAAGTTCTTCCAACTAAAGTAAAAGAAGCAGCTCTGTCAACTGCCCTAGAGACAGAAGATCTCACAGGAGAATTGAAGATCCTGTTGAAAGCAGCCACAATAGTAAGACGAGATATTGCCAATTCACCCAACTGGAAGTTCCGTGGGACATTTCAAGACTATGAACCACCTCCACTGTTGTACACATTTTGCAAACATGCCATCCAGGGACCAAGACCAATTCAAACTGAAAGGAGGAGAACATCTGTAGATCAAAGTGCCTCCGTTTTAGCACAGCACTTTGTTCAAACTTACAAATCTGACAGACAGGTGTCGTTTACACCAAAACACTTAGGGAGTGACTTCAGAAACCTCTGCGAAACTCCTCTTTCAGTGGGCTTGGCCTTAGACGTGCACAAGAATACAAGATCGAAGACCCTTGTATCAAAGTTGGAACAGCTTGACATTGGCATCAGTTATTCCAAAGTTATGGAAATTGAGACTGGCATCGCCAATACTGTCAGAAAGCAAATGGATTCAGTAGGTGGACTTTGCCTACCACCTTGGCTAGTTAAGGATACATTTGTTTGGTATGCCTTAGATAACATTGACTTTCTGGAAGCCACGCCTTGCGGTATGAACACGCTCCATGGAACAGCAATAGCTGTTTACCAGTCCACAGACCACAACAAGCCAGCAATGTTGCCCAAAGTCGAAATTGACCGTACATCAGGTTCTCAAACATTGGTTGATGCCGTAGAATGTGAGTATCTCACATGCAAGAAGCCGGAGATTATAAAGAAGAAGTTTCCGTGCAAGCTAAGCAGCTCTCATCCCATCACAGATATGAGCAAGAAGACCGATATGGCATGGATAATTGGCTGTTTAGATCTCGAGGAACATAGCGATGAAACGCAATCACAAACCACTTCGTCAGAAACACAACTCAGGGAAAGAGATGACGAACCTCAAGCACAAAACGAGACTCCAGAAACACATCTCGATACAGTTGAAGATCCAACACAAGCAACACAAGCAAAATCAAAGTCTCAAGGAACATGGGGTGCTTTTAACTCCCTGCTGTCTTCTTCAGCGAGCCGAACCAATGTCTCTTTAGTTCCACCACTGATACAATCACCACCTACAGACTACGGAACCCTTTATACTGGTCTGATGAGAGCACATAATATGACAACTCAGGTTCTTGGAAAAGACAAAATAACAGTGATGACACTTGATCTCCAACTCTATGATATGGCAATGAAACTATGGGTAGAAAGAGATGAAATGAAGAAGCAGTTCCTGTTTCGGCCTGGTGAGTTGCACGTAGTCTTCTGGGCATTGGCGGCATTAGGCAAATACGTGGAAGGAAGCGGCATTGACCAGGCTTGGGTCGAAGCTGGACTATATTCTCCAACAACCGTAACGCAAATCCGAAATGGAAAACATCTCTACAGGTCCCTAGAAGCACATACTGTAACATTGCTTGCTCTATACCATCTCTACTTTGACAGGTTCCTAACAAAAGCACCAGAAGAGAAAGTGTTCCTAAGTGAAGCGTCCATTGATTTGGAAAAAGCATATCAGAAAGATATCAGCATGAACACAGGCAACCGTCAAAACCTCAGAGATGCCGTCAGAGAAACCATGACCATGTTCGAATCTAGAGATATCCTCACAAAGTTGGGACAGTTTTAAAGCAATCCAGCACCAATTCAACACTACATCCGTAACTACTTGAGGCAGTTTGAAACTGTCCTTCAGTATATTAGAGCTACCAGACAACGGGACCTGCTGCTGCATATGGAAAGCACTGATAGTCTAGTAGGAAGACTAGGTCCCCCTGCACCCCTCGGAGATATACTTCTAATCAGTGTTTCTAGATTGGAAAAAATGTGTAGAAAATGACTAGCTATGGCCCCAAGCTGAAAAAATGTCCCACATACCATTTTTATGCAAATTACTGCTGCCATTATCAAAAAAACGATTTTTGACATATCTCAGCCAATATTGCAGATAATTGAAAAATGAAGGTGTCTAGACCCATGTTTTGAAGGGCATAGATCATGATAGAACTATTCATAACATGATTACATGTGTCTATGGTATACTAGTATGCATATTAATGCTGTAATTACAAAATAATCAGTTTTACAAATGATAAGGATACGTTAATACTGCAGATAACTTAACATGGTACATAAGGGGTCTAAACCCAGGTATTTTCAAGGTTAAATGTCAACAAGATGCTCCTGAGTCTTGCATAGGGGCGGGACATTGGCAGTAACATTGGTACCACTCAACTTTTCTTCCCACCATTGACTTTGTATTGCGAGAGATTTTCACTTGCTTATTTAAAGGTTTCTCACCCAGCCCACGTAAAATCTACCAACTCCTGCTGTTAACTCCCAAACATATTTTTTTATGTTATCCAATCACAGTGCAGAAATGACAGACTAGAGATCCAAATTAGTGCTGCTATAGCTGCCATTTTACATTTCCATCCATGTAACATGCGCGCTCGCGCGCTCGTATCAATTGGTAATGTCGCGCGCTCGTATCAATTGGTAACGTTGATGTTATTGAATACCTCAGTTGAAAGTTCAGTCTTCCATTCCATCTGTGTGTTGTTCTTGGTATTCATCCTCCAATCTAGCCAGGTAAGATGCTAACTATAATGTTACTCACACTCTTGACTTCAGTTTCTGCATGAAATCATAAACAGGCAGAATAACAGCTGAGCCAGCTAGCACCATGTTAGCTAACGTTAAAGCTAGCCTCATCTATGTACAGTATGTTCCTAATGTCGGTGTAACTTAAACTTTTGTTAATGCCAAACATGAGACATATCTGTTGACTTCTGTATATGAATTGAACCAGAAAGAGGCACGACAGCTGAGCTAGCTACAGTAACTTAGCACAATGTTTCATTGGCCTAGATAGCTAACGTTAGTGTGGAAGAATTTAGATGTTTTAGCTATTAGCACTTTTGATGCCACTAAACATGGTTTAGTCAGCTAAAAAGTACCCTAGTGTAGAACATGACTCAGAACCTCTGTTACCTCACTGAAAACTCAGAGCCTCCTTTCACAGGCACTTTTAACATCATTCGTGATTTCTTATTTGTCATTTAACAGTGATGGTAGACATCGACAGCAAGCATGCCCAAAAGAAAACGGAGTGTAGAACCTGCAGCCCAAAGCTCTCCTCCTACATGCATCCTTCATGTACCATCCATGTCTGATCATGGGGATTTCACGCCCCTCCGTAAAATTAAAGGATCTGCTTCAGAAAAACTGCAACTGCTTCAAAAGATCCGGGATAGACGTCTCAACCAACCGCATGACTCCCCATGTCGTATGCAATCAGTATGTGATCAGATCCCGGCAACTCTTCCTGATGACCTAGAAAGAGTAGGATATCACAGCAAGTGTTATAAGCACTTTGTCCGCCACTTTCATCGTCTGGGAGATGATACAGAACCAGGGCCATCAACCTCATCATGGCATCACTCTCCTCGTAAACCAGGAGGTTCTGCTGAACCCATCTTCCCGCCAGAGTGTATATTTTGTGAGAAAGTTGAGACCAAAGATGCTCATCGCAATACTGAGAGGCCTACAACCTTCCCATCCTTTAAAAACAAAGAAAATGCATGGGAGCAAATCGAAACACGGGCTGAGAAAATGGGTCTCTATCGACTCCATCGAAAGGTGAAAAACAAAGACCTCTTTGCATGTGAGGCCAAACACCATCCGTCATGTTTTAAAGCTTTCCGCACAGCATTCTACAACTATGAGCGTGCGATTCACAGAGCCGAAGCACCAAAGGAGCAGGCTTGCATGTCAGCCGCCCATGAAAAGGCATTCAACTCAGTACTGGAACACATTCAAACCCAGGTCATCCAGCAGAATAAAGTTCTACAGCTTTCTTCCTTGCGCTTGCTCTATGTCGAGGAACTGAAACTGAATGGATATGAGAACTCAAATTATCGGTCAGAGAAACTACTGAAACGCCTACAGAATGACCCAATCAAGGAGCATATCCACTTCACGAAGGTTGATCATGACAAATGTGATGTCATTTCTTTCTGGCTTGTGCACAGCTCAAACATAACAGTTTCCAATGCTCTCGCACGAGCATTCACACTCGGAAGCACAAACAAGAACCAAAATGTTGCCCTCCAACTTCGCCAGGGTATTCTACAGGCTTTCAGAGAGTGTAAAGACCAACCATGGCCACCAACAGCTGAAGACATGGAGCTCAATCCTGAAGACATCCTACCTCCAGACCTTGTCCGCTTTCTCAGCGTGCTAATGACTGGCAAGGAGGGCATCGAGACAGAAAAGGTGAAGCGTCTGGTCTTCTCCATTGGACAAGATCTGTGCCGTGCAGTGTCAGATGGAAAATGGAAGTTACCAAAGCACATTCTCCTCTGTGTGACTGTAAGGCACCTGTTCCGAAGCAAACAGCTCACCACAATACTACACAGGCTTGGACACTCTGAGAGCTACGATTTCGCCTTGGAGTTGGAAACTGCTCTCGCCAAGGTCCTGGATGAAGTCTCAACTTATCGTACACCACAAATTGTGACAGGAGAGGGCAACCTTGTATTCCACTGTGAGTGGGACAACTTGAATAAAACCACTACCAGTGTGCACGGCAGCAACATTGTAAACAGTGCTGGAGGAATCATGGTGCAGGAGGTCAAGCCCGGGTTCGAGAGCAGCAAGGACCGAATGCTACCTACCATCAATAGGTCACAACAGCGTAGCCTGAAGGTCGACACACCAAAAACTCTCCCACCCTTGCACTTTACTCGCGTTGGCCCGAAGTTCCCTGAAGGCTCATCATTCACACCGCCAGCAGAGAATGACACAGTCTATGCCACTACGATGCAAGAGTACTACATCTGGCTCTTCATCAGATACATCGGAAGCTGTGGCCTGCAGCCTGTGCCTGGGCTAGGGGGTTTCACCTCTGCAACTGGTTCTCCCCCACCCAGCAAATCAACAGTCGACTACTGCACGCCTATCCACCAACCGATCACAGACAACGCAGTTGTTCGTGAGCTACTGAAGCGTTCCGAGGCAGCAACTGCTGAGGTGGGTCAGAGATGGGTCCTGAATACATTTGATCTGGGTGTCTGCATGAAAGCCCTTCCCATCATCTGGCGCTGGCCAAATGAATTTGCTAGTCATGTAGTAACGATTGGACCCTTCCACACATCCATGAACTACATCGGGATGCTCACTGGACACAAGATGCGTGGTTCTGGATATGCAGAGATTCTCTTTGAGGCACAACTAGTAACAAGTGGATCTCTCAAAGGTGTTCTCAGTGGAAAGGCCTACGCAAAGTCCCTCTTTTGCCTCAAAACAGTGTGTGAGGCAATGGAGAGGCTGTTGATGGAGAGATTCACTGAGGAGGAGAACATCATGATCTCTGACCCTGCTGTGCTTCTCAGAATGACCCAGTCTTGCAACCGAGAGCACCTCGATGAAGCCCTCAAAGACCCCTCAACTCTACTCCTCATCAAAAAGTACCATGCCTTTGAGGAAAAGGTGCGCAAGGGCCACCTGGGGAAGACAGCTGCCTTCTGGATGTCGTTCATTACCCACTGCCATCTTGTCTTCATGCTCCTCCACTCTGTGAAGACCAACAACCTCCAGCTGTTTCACAAGTGTAACGGAGAGATGGCAGATATCTTCTTCGCCTTTGACGGACACAACTACTCCAGGTTTGTGTAGCATACATGGTAAAATGTATAACCATCACTGAGTAGATTTTAATTGATACTTGGGTTCATGTATTATGAGAGTTCATGTATTAATTATCTATTATTTCGTAAAACTGTGATTATTTTGTAAATAAAGCACTAATTAGCATACTAGTATACCATAGACACATGTAATCATGTTATGAATAGTTCTATCATGATCTATGCCCTTCAAAACATGGGTCTAGACACCTTCATTTTTCAATTATCTGCAATATTGGCTGAGATATGTCAAAAATCGTTTTTTTGATAATGGCAGCAGTAATTTGCATAAAAATGGTATGTGGGACATTTTTTCAGCTTGGGGCCATAGCTAGTCATTTTCTACACATTTTTTCCAATCTAGAAACACTGATTAGAAGTATATCTCCGGGGGGTGCAGGGGGACCTAGTCTTCCTACTAGACTATGAAGCTCTTATCAAGTACTTCTTTGCTCACGACCACCTGAACTACGCACGTTTGCTCCCTTTGTACCTGTCAACAATGCAGCAAACAGAACAAGTTTTTCCAGATGTCTGGGCAGAACTCCTGAAAGGAAATTTCTGTGTGACGAAGGGGATTGCTGCATTCACTTCAATAGGTCCAGATCACGGAATTGAGCAGGAGAACCGCAAACTCAAGGTCATTGGAGGCATTACTGGAATAACCCAAATTGAGAGAGCTCTAGACCGTTTCTTCCTGATTGCACCTGACTTGTCTAATCTAGTAGAGGAGTTTCAAAGAGAATATGGCATGGAAGGTGCTGATACCAGAGACCAACACCACGAGATCACAGGGGGAAAGTCCACCCGAGTAATGAGAAATTCCGCTAGATTGACAGAGGTATTTGTTGTTCATGGAGACCCATTCGTAACCGATGAGAGTGACCTGTGTAACCTTCTTACCAAGAAAGTAATTGATGAAAAGGTAACAAAGGACATAGTCGACCCCGATGCCATTGGACAACAGTTGTTCCAGACATTTGTCAAAGAACGCCTTACAGAAGGAAAACTTTCAGTGTGGGATCCAATGAAGAGAAAGAACATAGGCACTTTCAAAAGTGCCAACACAGTGAAGAAAGTGAAAGCAGGTGACAAACTCATTAAAGTCAAAGAAGAACGAGGACTCCTACAGAGGTTTATAGTAGCATCAAGAAGCCATCCAGACCTTGATCTAAAGGACTGTATTGGGAAGTATGAATTTGGAATTGTTCCACGTGCCCTTTTCGCTTCGGATGGGTCACTTCTCCTAGCATATGACAAGGCTAAGGTCCTTCATCATCTTGAAGCGCTAGTTACCAAGGAGCAACCTAGCCCAACAGAAGCCACAAGCAATCCAGCTAATGCCATACCGAGTGTTTCTGGCGACCAAGTATTGAGTGAAAACTCCCAAACTGAAGTACCTCCCCAAGCCGAGGCGCCTGAAGTACAAGAAGCGCAGCCTGAGCAAGAAGCTTCAACTGACATGTCCGACATGTCTGAGAAATTTAAAGTTGTAGTCATAGATGGCATGGCCCTCGTTAACTCCATCTCCAAGACAGACAAAATGAAAACATGCAGTGATTTTGCCATGTCATTTCTTGAAAAGCTTATCAGGATTGCAGCTAACTACGACGAAGTAAGACTGGTATTTGACAGATACGTCGAAAGTTCTCTGAAAGAGCAAATGAGAAAAAGAGAACAAAGGGAAACTCGACCTACTATCACATCCAAGATAGTACACTGATCCAGAATATTTCCTTGAAGGACTTCCTTTCAAGTGTCAAAACCAAGGCAGAACTTGTAGAGTATTTAGCTGCAAAGACTCTGGATCACAGCAACAGCTCTGCCAACAAATTAAAGAAGTTCATGGTAACCTTCGGCACTGAGACAAAAGGCAATGTAAGTGTGCCTGATGAATTGGTAAAACACGGTCATGAAGAAGCGGATACGTTACTCTTGCTCTATGCCCTAACAGTTAACGGCGATGTAGAACTTGTAATAGACTCTCCAGATACCGATGTCTTCTTGCTGATGATCCACATGTATCCACAGCTACCTGCTGAGACATATTTCCTTACCGGAAAAGGAAAACTGAATAGGAAAATTGCAGTCAAACCTATCTTTGAAAAGTTAGGAGTTAACCGCGCCTCAGCTATTCTCGGGTTTCATTCTTTCACAGGATCAGATATGTGTGGCAGGTTCGCCGGCAGGACAAAGGACTGGTGTATGAAGGTGTTCATGTCCTGCGATGATATGATACTGGATTCACTTGCTTCACTTGGCAAATCTGCTGCTACACCCTCTCCAAACGCAATTGACCAACTGGAAAGGTTCGTTTGCTTGTTGTACAGATCCAAAACACACACCAAAGTAAATGCACTACGATGGTTCTTGTACTCAAATCGACAGGCCGAGGGAGAGAGTCTGCCTCCAACCTCTGGATCATTGACACCACACATTCTGCGAGCACATTATATTGCAATGATATGGATGCAGGCATGCGAAAGTCAACCGTCCCTTCCTTCTCCCACTGACTACGGATGGAAGTCAGAGGAAAATAGATTTCTTCCGGTGATGTGTTTGAACCCTCCAGCACCAAAGGCCGTGACTAAGCTGGTAAAATGTGGCTGCAAATCAGGATGCAAAGGAAACTCCTGTAGTTGCCGCAGCAATAAACTCCCATGCACAGAGGTCTGTAGCTGTTTGAACTACGGCTGTAGCAACAATGAACAATCAGGTCAGAACATTGTGGGAGATGAACACGAGGACTTGTAAGGTAAAACGGATGATTGTGAGACAGGAATATTTAAATATGGTCAAACAGGAAATTACATTACGCTGAAGGAGCTGGGGCTCCCACGTCGATCGGAAGAATGGACGCGACAAAAAGCTGGAATTCATCCGAGTTGCTTTAATCAAACCAAACACTCAGGCACTCTGAAAAGCCCGTTTATCGGGCAGCAATATATATACATATTATCCCGGAGCGTTTGCCCAGGAAAGGCGAGAGGGGGCGTGGCCCAGCGGGGGGGGGGGGGGGGGGGGGGAGTAATTCTCATTATGATTTTCCATTAGACCAATGTCTCAAGTGTCAGAAAAGGTGTGATGGACATCTGAGAACGGTAGCTTAGTGCCCGGATGGACGCCATCTTTGAAACCACCCAGCTCGAAAATGCCCATTTGGTGGGGTACATTGTTGCACGTGTATCTGGACTTCTATACTAGCTATCGATGTGCGGTTGACGACTAAATATACGTCCGATGTGTACCGTCTAAATAAAAAATAATATTAAGCATTTTGTTTTAGATTAATTATTATAAAAATCAATTATCGAAAAAAAATCATATATTTTTCAATATTTTATTATTAGACTTGTACTTTTTTTAGTGAAACAACACTGGTATGATTTTCCAAATTATGCATTGTGCTACACCGTTTATCTGTCTATAAAAATAACTCAAAAACTAAAACATATCATCCACCACGAGTGTACACAAAAAATATATGAAAAGGCATGCACTTTCCACAAACCGAAACTATGTCAGTTGGAATTTCCCGCCGATAATCAACCCACAGAACCCAGTGCCGAAAGTGACGTCAGTCTATTCTATATCTATATTCTATATTCTATATCTCAGTCTGAGATTTGTTGCGGTGACCTGATTAATTTCTGAGGGGGGGGGGGGGGGGGTGGCTTAAGAACTAAAAGTGAACATGTTAGATGGCGCCACATACAACTCTATTATAGAGTTGTATTGTGGCGCCATCTAACATGTTCACTGACTTGGATGAGTATGTCTATGTAAGCTGGCGAGCTTTTCGGATATCGGAGTAATCTAACGTCAGTCTTTTTGTTCTTTCAGCTGAGATGGCCGGTGTCGAGGCAAAACGGGCGAAGATTGAACCTGAGTCCGGAACGTGCATCCTGTGCAGCAAGAAGTCGCCACTCTCTGAACTAAGCAAGGCAGCGGGCAACAGTTCTTGGAAGACATTGTGTGACGCAGCCGCAGTTAGAAACTTTTATCCAATTCTAAAGCTAGTCCAAGAAGGCGCAGTTGAACTTCCTAATATTCCAATATTATACCATAGGGCTTGTAGATCAGACTTCACTCACAAAAACCACCTAGCTACTTTGACCAATGCAGCTAGAAGTTCTTCAGTTGATACTGGCGATGCGGTGCGACGGCGATCATCACGGGAAGAGACAGGATCAACTTCAACGGTCTACGATGATAAATGCATTTTTTGCCAGCGTGCTTCAAAATTCATAAAAGGCAGTCGTACCCATGAAACAGTTGTCTTGGCTGTTGAACTTCGAGCAGATAAGACAATAAGAGATGCTGCGACAGCTCGCAATGATGAGAGAGTTTTGGCATTGACTACACGAGATATGGTTGCAGCTGAGGCTCACTACCACTTCTCCTGCTATAGAAACTACACACGGCCCCAAAAACCTCAAGTAGAAACTGACATTGAAGATAATATCGAGAAAAAAGAAATGATACAATGTATATTCAATTTCATTCGCACTGACTTGTTCTTGAACCCGAGGATTGTTCCAATAGTTGATGTTGCAACAGATATCCTGTCTTCAGATACATTTTCAGTTGATGTTCGTGACTCCATCAAGAAGAATCTGCAGCGCACATTACAAAGAGAGTTTGGAGAATCGCTCATCTTCTTCAATGTGAAACACCGTGTATACTTGATGCCCGATAATCTGACAAAGCGAGAGATTGCTGCAGAGTGCGTAAACCTGAAAGCAGAAGTGAAAGCATTTGAACGAACGGATGGTGAAAGTAACATTGTGCGTGCAGCTACTTCACTGCGACACCAGATCAAAGATGCTCATTACAATGAACGTTGGCCGCCTCAGCCAGCAGAACTCACTTCAGATTACGTGAAGATACCAGATTCTCTTCGTGTATTTCTGCATACTTTGATTTGCGGGAGTGGGGGTAGCTCTGCGCGTGCCGACACACTGGTATGGTCGATGGCTCAAGATATCATCAATGCTGTACACCGGGGTACCATCAGAACATCGAAGCATGTCCTACTTCCGTGGGTCATGAAAACGCTCACCGGTAATACAGAGGTCATCAGAATATTGAATCGACTCGGGCACGGATGTTCGTACACAGTTCTGGAAGAAATCGAGACAGCGCTATGCATAGACAAATTAGCAAGTGTGGAGAAAGATACAGTACCACTTCCGTCACATGTGCACCCTTCGGTCCCGACTGTATTAGCATTCGATAACATCGACAGGCTAGAGGAATCGCTGAGTGGTGGCGGAACATCGCATCGCGTCAACGGTATCATCGTCCAACCGAAGTCGCAGTCGTGTTTGCCGCCCCAACCTCCATCGGCAGTATCCAAAGCAGATAAGAAGCGATCTATCCCGTCAGCCAGCTATTTAGTTCCAATATACAGCGGTGGGAAACGAGAGGGCCCACCTGCAATCAAGCCTGCAGATCTTTCTGACACTCTTGCAGGCGCAACATCCCTTGCGCAGCGCCGAAATCACGTATGGATTATGACTCGCATGCTGGAACCATGCGACCAGACAATCAGTTCGTGGACTGGTTTCAACATCATGACTAGAGATCGTGTTCAGGTGACGGAAGATGTAGTTGGCTACCTGCCGACTATAAACGCGCCTGCCACAGATATGGCAACAGTGCAAGAAATCCTCAGAGAAGCTCTGAACATCATGTCATCACTTCAGCTTGAGCGTATACCGGTGGTGCTAGACCAGGCACTATTTGCTAAGGCGACCGAAATAGCATGGAAAGATGTCGATCGATATGGAAGAATCGTGCTCATGATGGGGAACTTCCATACCATCTGTAACTTCATGTCGAGCATTGGGAAAATGTTTGGAGATGCAGGCCTTCGGGATGTAGCTGTTGAGTCAGGAGTAATCGCTGAAGGTTCCATCAACAGGGTTCTGGAAGGCAAGCAATACAACCGTGCTGTGCGACTCCACAAGTTGATGTACGAGGCACTAATGCGCATCATTTGGAAGGGCTTCCAGGTGTGGATAGAAAGCAATCATTCTGACAAGGAACCCCAGATTCGAAGCACTGACCTCAAAATTCGCAGCATCAAGGAGGATGTTTGCCACGAGACTCTCGCTGCTGCTCTCGATGATGATTCATGTGTACAGAGCTTTGACATGTTCGCGAAATACCTACATTTTCTGCGAACCAAACATGGAGACCTGGCTCGCTTCTGGATGATGTATATTGATATGGTAGAGACCCTGCTGGGGTTGATTCGTGCGGATAGAGAAAGCGACTGGATGCTTCACTTGGCTTGTGTCAGAAGAGTGATCCCTTGGTGTTTCGCAATGAACAAGGTGAACTATGCTAGATATCTACCAGTGTACTATGCACAGATGACGCAACTCCACGAAACATGCCCCGAGTTGTACAGGCATTTCAATCAAGGCTACTTCTCCGTACAGCTTAGACCAGGGAATCCATTTGCCAGAATCGCTGTTGATCAGACAACAGAAGAAACAGTAAACAAAGATACGCAAACAGCTGGAGGAACACGAGGTTTTAGTCTTCGACAAGGGGCTGTGTCACGATACTATCTAACTGCAGAAAATCGGGCTACTGCACTGAGGCAACTACGAGAAACTATCCTTGTGAATGGCAGCGACACATCTCACGCCAAGCACCCTGACTTGTCTACTTCTCGCATCAAACGTGATGAGTCTGGCGTCACAGCTATCTGTGATCTACTGGAAAATGACTGGACCAATCTATTCGCCGATGATCCGTCATGTCTTCTCAGTATATCTACCGGAGCGGCTGCGAGGGAGGACGTTTCTAATGACCTACTCAACACCCTGCAAAAGGGGGAAGCGGCGTATCAAAGCTTCCAGAAACGTCTTGAAGAGGGAACAGGCTTTCATGACACATTGAACAAGCTAAACTTGAAGACCTTTGGTAAGATCAAGCAGAAAGTTGTGAAGGGCACAAACAAGGAGATCGTCCTGAGAGCTGACAGACAACTGTTTGCCACCATGATACTCATCGCCAAGACAAGGAACCTCGACATGCAACTTGTCCTTTGTCACCCACTAGGGCCGTTACCATGGTCTTTGGCAAACGTTGATGGGTCAATGAAAAAAACGAACAAAGCTGCACTTGCGAAACACATGGAAGGTCTTGTGGAACCAGCCGAGAGCGTTGACAAGCGAAGTGCAACAATTAATTGATGCGATGGCTCTCATACAAAAGATGCATGGCGAGAACGACACGTTCGAAGAACTATCTGACCGCATCCTTGCTGCAGCGCTTCACGCTGGTCAAGGCAGTGAGCGCATCGATGTTGTCTTTGACACATACACAGAAGAATCCATCAAAGCAGCTGAGCGTGTGAACCGCGGTTCAAATGAAGGCATCAGTTTCAGCGAGATCAGACCCGCACACAAAATCATGAACTGGCGGCGTCTCCTTGCTTGCAGCCAGACAAAGGAGAAACTGGTTGTGTTTCTGGCGGAGTCGTGGAAACATGAAACAAATCGCGAAAAGCTAGGCAACAGAACACTGTATGTCACCTGTGGTGAAAAATGTGTGGTACTGACCCGCGATAGGTGGAAGTTGGTGCAAGCACTCGAATGTAGCCACGAGGAAGCAGACACGCGTATGTTTCTCCACGCAAAGCACGCCGCTACCCACTACAAGACGATCATCTTAGTGGCAGATGACACCGACGTTCTGATCATCAGTCTTCATCTCAGCAGAACCATCGATAGTCAGCTCTTCATCAGACGAGGAACAAAGGTTCGAGTCAGAATGATCGACGTTGGAAAGTTGGCTGCGGTACTGGGGTCTGGAGTTTGCAGTGCATTGCCAGGGCTTCATGCATGGAGCGGGTGTGACACTGTGAGTGCTCTGGCTAGTCAAGGAAAGATAAAGGCTTTGAAGCTTGTGCAAGCGAATGAGCTGTATCTTCAAGCATTCACAGATCTGGGATCTTCGTGGAATGTACCAACAGACGTCTTCAATAGCATTCAGGCCTTCACGTGTCAGCTGTACGCCAAGAACACGAAGATCGTCGGTGTTAATTCGCTCCGTTATCACATGTTCTGTGCAAAGAAGGGCCAGATCGAATCTGGACAATTGCCGCCTTGTGAAGACTCCTTGATGCAGCATACGCTTAGGGCCAACTATCAGGCGGCTATCTGGCGACGCAGCCTTGAAAACCTACCAGACGTCCCAACACCATCAGCAGGACATGGTTGGGAACTCGATGATGGCGGTTCGCTCACAATCCGATGGATGGCGGGTCTACCAGCTCCAGATGTCGTCTTGAATCTCATCTCATGCACATGCAGAAGGACGTGTCGACCGTCAGATTGCTCCTGCATACTGAATGGGTTGAAGTGCACTGTTGTGTGTAAGCTGCAGGGATGCTCCAACATGGTGCAGGATGATGCTATCGTGGCTCAGGATGCCAATGACTCTGATGGCGACTCTGATGATTAACTTTGTGTGCACTGTATATTGTATAGCATATGTTGTTCTCTATTATAATGCAGGCCAAATTGCCTGAAAATCTTTATAGACAGATAAACGGTTTAGCAAAATGTATAATTTGGAAGATCATACCGGTGTTATTTGACTAAAACATGACATGTTCAATGATACCTCCGCTTGCTTATTAGGAATATACATCGTATGGTGTTAAAATCAGCTCCATACGTCTTTCCAAACTCTAGTAATGAATAATTAATATAATTGGCGGCCATTTTGAAATCCAAGATGGCCACCAAAGTGCAGATTTCCTATGTAACAATTTCCGCCTGCTTATTAGATATCGTATGGTGTTAAAATCCTCTCCGTACGACATTCCTAACTTGCGTTATCGTCAGAATAGATAATGCCAGCGGCGGCCTAAGTCATTTTATGCCTCTTTACATTTATTTGTTGTAAACTCGTGGTGGATGATATGTTTTAGTTTTTGAGTTATTTTTATAGACAGATAAACGGTGTAGCACAATGCATAATTTGGAAAATCATACCAGTGTTGTTTCACTAAAAAAAGTACAAGTCTAATAATAAAATATTGAAAAATATATGATTTTTTTTCGATAATTGATTTTTATAATAATTAATCTAAAACAAAATGCTTCATATTATTTTTTATTTAGACGGTACACATCGGACGTATATTTAGTCGTCAACCGCACATCGATAGCTAGTATAGAAGTCCAGATACACGTGCAACAATGTACCCCACCAAATGGGCATTTTCGAGCTGGGTGGTTTCAAAGATGGCGTCCATCCGGGCACAAAGCTACCGTTCTCAGATGTCCATCACACCTTTTCTGACACTTGAGACATTGGTCTAATGGAAAATCATAATGAGAATTACTCCCCCCGCCGGAGCATTACTTTTGGTCTGGCTCAAGGACTAACCGAGGCCTGGCAAGTTGAGCGCGGGCCTGCCCGGGCGTCCTGGACGAGCCCGGCATGGTGATCGCTCCGCGTCCTTGATAGGTGCAAGGCGATTGTGAAAACCCAGCGGTAGCCGCTACACACGTCCCCCCAGAATCGACTTGCACCGGCAGGGTCAATTTGAGGGGGGTCCTGATGACCCGGCCGAAGCGACCCCTGGCGGGTCGTGGGAGGGGGTCCGGTGTGGTGGTGGGCGGTCGAGTGGGGGGCACCGTGGACGGGGGGCGGCCTCGCCGCGGCGGAAGGGCCACCCGTGGTGGGTGGTCGACGTCCACGTGCGCCGGCTTGAGGCGGTCCACCGCAATCCGGTCCGACCTGCCGCCGATGTCGATGACGAACGACTTGTCGTCCCGTCGCAGCACCCGGAAGGGCCCGTCGTATGGCGGCCGGAGTGGCCCCCGATGTGCGTCGTGATGCACAAAAACATACTCCGCTGTGCGAAGTGCTGGGGGGACGTAGGACTGGGGGTCACCGTGGTGGGATGTTGGCATGGGGGCAAACCGTCGGGCGGCCTCCTGGAGGTCCGAGCGCTGGTGAGCTGCGGACCAGGGACTGGTAGCGTCGGGCACGAATTCGCCCGGGACGCGTAGCGCCTGGCCATAGACAAGCTCGGCGGTGGATGCCTGGAGGTCCTCCTTGGGGGCCGTGCGGAGGCCCAAAAGGACCCACGGCAGCCGGTCGGCCCAACCGCCGTCTTGAAGGCCGGCCATGAGCGCGGCCTTCATGGAGCGGTGGAATCGCTCGCACAACCCGTTTGCTTGGGGGTGGTAGGCCGTAGTACGGTGGAGCTTGACCCCCAGGTTGCGGGCGACCGCGCCCCACAGCTCGGAGGTGAACTGTGGTCCGCGGTCTGACGAGATGTCCGCCGGTGCGCCGAAGCGGGCGACCCAGGTGGCGATGAAAGCCTGCGCCACGTCGGCGGTGGTGGTGGAGACGAGGGGAACGGCCTCCGGCCACCTGGTGGTCCTGTCCACCATGGTGAGCAGGTGTGTGAACCCCCGTGACGGGGGGAGGGGGCCCACCAGATCCACGTTGACGTGGTCGAAACGTCGTTCGGGCACGGTGAAAGGTGCCAGCGGGGCCTGGGTGTGTCGGTGGACCTTGGCCCGTTGGCAGGCCGTGCAGGTGCTGGTCCAATCGCGGACGTCCCGACGAAGGCCGTGCCAGACGAATCGCGCTGACACCAGCTTCTGGGAAGCTTTCCGGCCCGGGTGGGAAAGGCCGTGGAGGGAGGCGAAGATGCGGCGTTGCCAGGTGACGGGCACGATGGGGCGAGGCTGGCCTTGGGAGACGTCGCAGAGCAGGACAGTGTCTGCGAAGGGGATGTCGGCCAGGCGGAGGCCCGTGTCCGCCGCCCGGAGGGCTTGCACCGTGGTGTCGGTGGTTTGGTCCGCCGCCATAAGCGCAAAGTCCACGCCCAGGTGGACCGCGTTTGCGCTGGACCGGGAAAGACAGTCGGCCACGGCGTTGTTTTTGCCGGCGACGTGCCGGATGTCCGTGGTAAACTCCGACACGGCGGAGAGGTGGCGCTGTTGGCGGGCCGACCACGGCTCCGTGACCTTGGCCATGGCGTAAACCAACGGCTTGTGGTCGACGAACGCCGTGAAAGGTCGGCCCTCCAGGAGGTGGCGGAAATGGCGGACGGCCAGGTGTAGACCGAGGAGCTCCCGGTCAAACGTGCTGTATTTGAGCTCGTTCAGCCGCAGCTGCCGGCTGAAAAAAGCGAGTGGCTGCCAAACCCCGTTCACCCATTGCTCATGTACGGCGCCCACCGCGTAGTCGGAGGCATCCGTGGTGAGGGCGATGGGAGCGTTGAGCACCGGGTGAGCGAGCAGTGTTGCGTCGGCGAGGGCCCGCTTTGAGCTTTGGAAGGCCGCATCCATTGCTGCGGACCAGGCGATGTCGTGCTTGGCCGGCTTGCCCCGGAGGGCTTCGTAGAGGGGCCGCATGAGTTGAGCAGCGCGGGGCACGAAGCGGTGATAAAAATTCACCATTCCCAGGAATTCCTGCAGGGCCTTTATGGTGCGGGGACGCGGGAACGTGGTGATGGCCTCGACCTTGGTTGGCAGCGGCACGGCCCCGTTCTTGGTGATGTGGTGGCCCAAAAAATCAACGGCCGTCGTGCCGAAGTGGCATTTGGCCGGGTTGACGATGAGGCCGTGCTCGCTGAGGCGCCCGAACAGTGTTCGGAGGTGGAGGAGGTGCTCAGCCCGGGACATGCTGGCGACGAGGATGTCGTCCAGGTAAATGAAAAGGAACGGCAGGTCACGCAGCACGCCGTCCATCAAGCGCTGGAATGCCTGAGCCGCGTTCTTGAGACCAAACGGCATCCGCAAGAATTCGAATAAGCCGAACGGCGTGATGACTGCCGTTTTAGGGACATCGGCCGCCCTTACAGGTACCTGGTGATATCCCCGTATGAGATCAATTTTCGAAAAAATGACCCGTCCCGCCAGACGGGTGGAGAAGTCTTGGATATGCGGGATCGGGTACCTGTCGGGGTGGTAGCGTCATTGAGACGGCGGTAGTCGCCACACGGGCGCCATCCACCCCCCGGCTTTGGCACGATGTGCAGTGGCGAGGCCCACGCGCTATCGGAGCGCCGCACGATGCCGAGGTGCTCCAACGCGTCGAATTCGGCCTTCGCCACAGCGAGCTTGGCTGGGTCGAGGCGGCGGGCCCTGGCGTAGACCGGCGGGCCCGTGGTTGGTATGTGGTGCTCGATCCCATGCCGTACTGCGACGGCCGAAAACGTCGGCCGCGTGAGGGCCGGGAACTCCGTGAGCAGGCGAGCAAACTCGTTCGCCGCCGGGACGGCGCATGCCAGCTCGGTCGGCACGGAGCTGCTCAATGTGCATACCAGGGAGCTGAAGGTTTCGGCGTTGATTAAACGACGCCGTTGGACGTCCACCAGCAGTCCGTGTGCGCAGAGGAAGTCGGCGCCTAGCAGAGCCATGGGCACGTTTGCGGTTACAAACGTCCAAGCAAAGCGTTGGCCGCCGAAGCAGAGGGTGACGTTGCGCGGGCCGAAGGTGCGGATGGTCGATCCGTTGGCCGCAACCAAGGAGGGGCCGCAAACCGCGGATTGCCTGTCCTGGTCAGAGGTGGGTATGACGCTCAGTTGGGCGCCGGTGTCGCACAGGAAGCGCCGTCCGGACGCTTTATCCGTGATGAACAGTAAGTTGCCCGTGTGGCCGGCGCTCATGGCTGGTAATGAACGCCGGCCCGGCCGTTTCCCGGCCTGCCAAAGGTGCACGGGGGTCGGCATGTCCGGGCCTTCTGTCCGAACCTGGCATGATAGTAACACCACGCTTGGTCAGGTGGAGGCCCCGGTCGTCGTGCTGGAGGTGGTCGGCTCGGTGTAGCGGCCGCCAATTGCGTCGGCAGTTCGGTCGTCGACCGTGCCGGGTGCTCGGGCGCCATGGGTGTTGCGTCGGACGGGGGTGGGTCCCATGTCGCCGCTGCGATGCGCTGTCCTGCGGCGGAGATCTTGTCGGCTTCTCTGGCAAGGGCCCGGGGATCTGTGATCGTCGTGCTTGCCAGGGCGAGGCGTACCGGGTTAGGCAGCTGACGGAGGAACAGCTCCCGGAACAGGAATGCCGGAGAGTGCTCGCCGAGCAGTGAAAGCATGTAGTCCATTCGCTCGGAAGGGCGCGTGTCGCCGAGCTCGGGCAGGTCGAGCAGGCGCCGTGCGCGTTCCGCTGATGGGAGGGCGAAAGCGTCGAGGAGAAGCTTCTTAATCGCGCCGTATTTGTCAGCGGCTGGCGGGCTCTCGAGGAGGCTCAGGGCGTGGGCCGCGGTGGCCGAACCGAGCGCTGCTACCACATGGTGGAAGCGGGTGTCGTCGGCCGTGATGCCTCGCAGGGCGAACAGGGAATCCGCCTGTGCGAACCAAACCGCCGCGTGAGCCTCCCAGAAGGTAGGCAGTTTAAGGGCGACTGCCGTGTCCATGTCGGTAGGTCACCAATGAAGGAGCTGGGGCTCCCACGTCGATCGGAAGAATGGACGCGACAAAAAGCTGGAATTCATCCGAGTTGCTTTAATCAAACCAAACACTCAGGCACTCTGAAAAGCCCGTTTATCGGGCAGCAATATATATACATATTATCCCGGAGCGTTTGCCCAGGAAAGGCGAGAGGGGGCGTGGCCCAGCGTCCTGGCTGCGGCCTGGCAAGTTGAGGGCGAGCCTGCCCGGGCATGCCCGGGCGTCCCGACCGAGGCCTGGCAAGTTGAGCGTGGGCCTGCCCGGGCGTCCTGGACGAGCCCGGCATGGTGATCGCTCCGCGTCCTTGATAGGTGCAAGGCGATTGTGAAAACCCAGCGGTAGCCGCTACAACGCTATCATTGTTATAGCAATGTGGACCTTTGTGTAAAACAGTGGTAGCCATATTGGATTTTCTCACTATTTCTCACTATGGCTGGCATCCACCGATTTCAACGAATCAGTAACATGTTTCCCCAACGGCCTAGCATTACTTATGTGGGCATTACCACCAAAATGGACCTATTTCATCATTCACAATTTGTGTTATCAAGAACATTAAGTTTTTGTACTGTGGTTATTTAAGAAGTGGCGGCCATCTTGGATTTTTCCACCATTTTGAATTTGACTGCCATATTGAAATTAATTGTTTTTGAACTCCTTGGTATTGAAATTATGGGTATTATCATTAATTTGGACCTCATACTGTGTTCAGAATACCAGTTTTAATGGAATTTATATATTTTGGCGGCCATCTTGGATTTGACACCCTTAATCCGTTTAAAAAAATTAACAACCTATTTTTTCGAACATGTGACACCCCAAAGACAAGGAATCAAGTGGAATTTTGCTTTTAACAAAAAAAAAACACAAAATGACATAACAGCCTACACTATACCTCCTTTTCCTCATTTTCTATCCCCACCGGCATTCGACCGCTTTGGCTAGCCATGGCACGAATTTAATTTTTGGATCTTAAAAACTAAATTTCGGTCGCTCGTAATTTGAGTGCGTTAAGCGCACTTCGGGTCCTATCCCAAAATCCTGACACCAAATGTTGCGGCCAATATGTACAATTGGTGTCCAAAATTGTCTACAAATTTTGTCCCAGGTTCCAAATCCCACTCCTGACACCAAATGTTGCGGTTCTCTCACCGGCCTTCATCCCCTTATCAAGGGGGGCTTAATCCCCTTGTCTTTACTGGCCTGGCGCGAACCGAGAGTTATTACATCCTTTCCAGACGAGCGCAAAATAGGGTTTCGGGACCAAATTCTCGCTCGTACCGAAGTTACTCGCGCCGCCACGGAAACGAGGAAACAAGCCTCGCACGAACCACGTGTGATCGTAGTACGCCGAGCGGTTTGCGTACACGTGATCCGCGCAGTCTTAATTAATGGAACCCGATTGGAGCGATCTTATTCGTGCCACGCTTAGCCAAATGGAGAAATCACGGGAACAATCGAATTCAGAAGAAAGGAAGAACAGATAGGTTTAATTATTATTACACGTATATACAGTTCAGGACGAAGAGACACAGAGAAATCCTTACACAGTCTTAATTACCCCAGAGACAACGGGCCCGTCTCACTCACACTCGCACGGGGTATTGCAGATGGGCAGGTGTTCCCCAGCGCGGCCAAGGATGGTCCTCGTCCAGCTCTCCACGGTCCCCGGCATGTCCGCGAAGATGGAGATCGGCGAAGGCAGGGCCACATAGCGTGTCTCTCGAGCAAAGGCGATATATCGGGGCGAACGGTAGGGAGGACTTTTACGGCAAAGGGCAGGACGGCTTTTATGGCAAAGGGCGGTTACTCAGCCTCGTTCACTCGCTTGGCTGAAATGCGCAAGTTCGTTATAAACGCGCCTGGCTGCGCCCGCGTATATCTAGCGACCAACTCTTCTTCCTCAATTCCCTGGGTGTTGGTTAGCGCGCGCGTTCTTATGCGATAGTCAAGTTCATCAAGCGGTACAATGCGAGTTCTCTCATCACAAGCTCCCGGGTGCCAGTGTTCCGCTTTTTTCCTCTCTTCCCTCTGCAAGTCCTCTCGAGGGCTTTGCGCATCGGGTTATATAGGCACGCCCCGCAAACCTTCTGGAACTCACCAGACTCTTCTCACCACGCCCTCTGACGCCACCATCCCTGAGCTCTGATTAATTGGCGGCTCATTTTTACACCGTCATCGCCTCTGCCGCTCCGACCTCAACGCCGCCCCCACCGTTTTAGGCCTACCTCGTGTTAACTCGACTAGTGAACAACCAATGGGTAGCAAAATGGATTCCGCCTATAGAGGTAGAATGGTTTGCAGAAGTAGGACCTATTCTCCGGTCTTTACACAACGCAGAATTAACACTGGAAAGGGCCTACTCTCACACATACTAAGAAATAACTACACTACAAATGAGGCTACATGTTGCTCGTGTGACTATCTATGGGGGGCAATCTTTAACCTTTATTGAGCCCACTTAACAAACCTCAAAACCGTAGCACTATATTTATAATGAAACAGGAAACCATTTTGTGCATGAAATTAATTGATGCGACAGGCATCGTCTTTATGTGCCCATTTGGCAAGTGTGTAATCGATAGCAACCTCTGATACTTAAGGAAGCAAAGACAGGTGCAGTCATTCAATTTTTCCAAAATCACCTGACAGTCTGCGATACCGAAATGGAGACATTTTGGTTTCCTCCATCCCTTGTGAGAGCCGCTCTTGCTGCGGTTGTGGCGAATCTGAGGTGGCAACGCGCTGCTTCACGCGGCTTGAGTTAGGTCAAGAGCGACTGCTCAGCTAGTTTTGTGAGAGCGGCTATGGTGGCAGCCAGGTCTGCTAAGGCATCTCCACTATTGCCTTTTCAAAACAGGCACAGTATAGCTGCTGCCGAGACCATTCTCGCTACAAAACGCAATTCAGATTTAGTATAATGTCTCTTTTTACCTTAACCTCCATACACCGAGCTGTTTTCACCTGTTTGTCTGTCTGTCTATCTATCTATCCGCAAGGACGATATCAAAACGTTATGGAAGGGTTCGGAGGAAACCAAGGCCAAATCGATTTGATTTTGGTGAAGATCCAGATCTGGATTTGGCCCATCAGTGGGATGCAAAATGTAAACTGTTCAGCCTGGTTGAGGTACGCATTCTACAAAGTGTCATTCCAGGTGCGATTGTGATCACCATTATTATTACTAGAAGCACCTGCTCCCTACGGATGTGGTCATGAGGGGAGGTGGTCATGCTATTATCTTAATGATTATTAATATCATAGCAGAGTACCCGCCCTTCAGGCCATCTTGTTCCAGTTGTGCAACACGTTTGTCTGACACATCCCTTTATTCGGGCGGTGTATAGGAAAACACATCGCTGCCTCAATCGCTTCCGAAAATAAAAATAACCTGGGTTACATACATGAAGCAAACACATGCCAATGCTTATGTGCGTATATTATACATCATGGCTTTTCAGCTCGGATAATCCCAATTGCACTTTTTTCGCAATAAATGAGTAATTTGTGTAATAAAGGAAGGGTTTTGTGGGTAATTTAGGTTTCAGCACGTGTCCAAGGTTGAATAGTGTGAAAATACAGCAGGGTCGCCCTGACGGGCCTTTCTGGTAGTTTTCCAAATAAAACCACATTGAATGAATGAAATAAAAGCACAATCTGATGTCATTAGTAATGTTTATTTTAAAACGTACTTCTTGCGGATGTTTGGGCAGAGTTTCAAAACATCTTCTTTACAGGCCGTCTTGAACTTGAAAGAAAAGCGAAAATCCTTCATTTGAATCTAAAACAGAAAGGACAAGATGGCAGCGATAAGCCACAGATCCCTTGGTTCAAGTCTGTTTATATTATGAGGTGCAATACCTTAAAGGGCGTGTCCAACAGGTGTTTGTCATAAAATAGTTAGGTTTGAGGGGGTAAAGGATGAAATACCATAGTGGAGATAGGATCGTATAGGTATAGCATGGACCGTGTACAAGCAGGAGACATCTCAATGTATTTCAAACAAGGAAACAAGGGGGGGGGGGCATAGGGGAGGGGGATCTAAAGGATCTAAAGCTAGTTTCTCCTAGTATGTGATTGCCCCCTCTGACCTTTTCATACATTTTTACAAATTGCAACAATGCCGGCCATAAAACACGTTTTACAACAATAACAATAACAAACGTTCATTAAATCATCACCACCACCGACAGTGCCGGACATTGCCAATCGGCGAGTAGCCACTCCTTAATGACGCTCACGCCAAGCAAAGCCAGCAGACCACGCCCCGAAGTTCGTCATTGGCCGAGAGGACATGGGGGTGTTTTGAGAGAGCCCGGCCGATTGATCGGCATGACGTCATGCAGAAGGTGCTGGCAAAAACGACCGTTGGACAAAGAATCGCTCTCTCAGTATTTTTGGCTGGAAGAGGAAGGTCGCACTCTCTGTCTCTCTCTGGCTTTTGTCTCTCTCGGTCGGTTCTGGTGCTTGGGGAAGGAGCCAGTTTTTGCTCTGTGCACGCTTCCAAGAGGAAAACAGAGTGAGCACTTTGGATAACTTTACAAAGGAAGAAGAAGAGTGCATCTCTGTCTCTCTCTGTCGGATGGTTCTTGCGTGAGTAAGACGGGCATGATATTGCTCTTGGTTGTGTGGACTTTTGGCGCTTCGGAGGAGGAAGTTGTTGCTGCCATCAAAGAGGAGCAATAAGGCGGTGGTTTGCGGCGCTCTTGGCGCTTCGGACGGAGAGAGAGCAAAAAGAGGGCCATCTTCACAGCTCGATCGACGGCTCTGTGCGCGTCGCCATCGACGGCTCTGTGCGCGTCGCCATCGTCGGCTCACGCTATATATTGGGCGCTCAGGCGTGGGAAGCATTGGACTAGGCCACCCTGTACTGCCGACTTCATTCAACGATCTTGTTGAGCAAGCTGAGTGCCAGCCGACTAAAATAAACAATTTAGTATATTTTATCATTCCCCTGTTGTGTAATTGTGTCTGATGGGAGACGTCTCAAATTAGGATTTAGTTTTAGCTCACCTTTCATTGTTATCGCATTACATTTACTTTTATTAAATGATTTTCGTGGTACTTTCATTTGTTTTGTTGCGTTATTTATTTGTTCTGTGGGTTTAGAGAATAAGCCCGTGTGGCTTCCATCTAAGTTCAGCGCTTCGGTTCCCTCACTCGAGTGCTATGATTCAACCGCCAGCTTCGGCTACACACCTCGGAATTAAGGACCGTTTCGGCTTATTCGTCACCCAGCGGTGACGGGCTGACAGGACAATACCAATCTGGAATATATCATCGCATATATCTTACATCATCCCAGTGTTTACCCCGGTTTAGAATAGGTACACCGTATCCCTGCGTGTCGTAAGAGGCGACTAAAAGGGTTGGTGTCAGGAAGGGCATCCGGCCATAAAAAAAACATTGCCTCAAAAAGGAAACCATGAATGAATGAATGAATGAATGACAATTACAATTACATATGGGCAGGGTACAGCCCGAAGTACCCCGTGGGGGACCTCACTCCCTCTAGTCAAAACTCAAGGTGGGGAACCCAAATGAAGCAAGGGTGGAAATCACTCCATTTATGACGGTGAAACGTCTGATGCAACACGTGGAGACCGGTTTCTGAGGTTTGGGACATGGAATGTATAGACAATGACAGGGAGATCAGGAGAAGTGGTGGAAGTATTGGTCAGAAGAAGTGTTGACATAGTCACGTCAAAAAGTAAGTACACCCCATGTAAAGTTTTGACTTTTTCAACATATTTCAACATACAGCTATTTGATCTTCATTTCAACAATATTGAAAGATAAAGGTGATATAATATAACAAATATCATAAAACATTTACATTTTGTAGTACATTGTATAATTTAAATAAACATAAATGCAAATTTCGCATGTGGAAAAAGTAAGTACACCCCTACATTCATCACGACTTCAAATACCTAAAAATTAGAATCAGGTGCACCAGCTCAGGTGCAAATGATTTGAACATCGTTAGAGAGGATCTTGGAGGAACCTGTCTTATTTAAACCTCAGACATTAATTTGGTTTGCTCTTTGTTGTTGAAGTGTGCGGCATCACCATGCCTAGATCAAAAGAGCTCTCTGAGGCCTTCAGAAAGAAGGTTAGAGATGCCTAGGAGTCTGGGAAGGGATTTAAAAAGATCTCCAAACTATTTGAAATCAATCATTCGACTGTCCGGAAGATCATCTACAAGTGGAGAAGATTCCAATCAACTGCCAACTTGTTCAGGCCAGGCCACCCCAACAGGTTCAGCCGGAGAGCAGACCGCAAGATGCTGAAAGAAGTCTCGAAGAACCCCAGAATATCATCACGGGACCTACAGGTAGTTCTTGCCACTGTCGATGTCAAAGTGCACGAGTCTACCATTAGAAAGAGGCTGCACAAATTTGATCTACATGGGAGGTGTGCCAGGGGGAAACCTTTGCTGTCCAGGAAGAACATCAGGGCAAGACTAAAGTTTGCCAATGAACACCGAGGCAAAGACCAGCACTTCTGGAACAATGTGCTCTGGACAGATGAGTCAAAGGTAGAGCTATTTGGCCACAGTACCAGAAGACATGTTTGGCGGAAACCAAAGACAGCATTTGACCACAAGAACCTGATACCAACTGTAAAGCATGGTGGTGGAAATATTATGGTTTGGGGCAGCTTTGCTGCATCAGGGCCTGGGCAGCTCACCATCATAGAATCCAATATGAATTCTTCATTGTACCAGAGGATGCTTGAGGATAATGTGAGGCCATCTGTCGGAAAGTTGAAGCTCAACCGAAGGTGTATCTTGCAACATGACAATGACCCTAAACATACCAGTAAATTCACCAAGGAATGGCTGAAAAGAAAGAAATGGAGGGTTCTGGAATGGCCAAGTCAAAGCGCGGATCTAAATCCCATCGAGATGTTGTGGGGGGATTTGAGACGAGCTGTGCTTGCAAGAAACCCCTCAAACATCGCACAGCTGAAAGAATTCTGCATGGAGGAGTGGGCAAAAATTTCTCCCAGTCGGTCAGAGACTGGTAGACAGTTATAAGAAACGCCTACTTGAGGTTTTCTGCCAAAGGGGGGCAATACCACCTATAGAGCCAAGGGTGTATTTACTTTTTCCACATGCGAAATTTGCATTTATGTTTACTTAAATTATACAATGCACTACAAAATGTAAATGTTTCATGATATTTGTTATATTATATCACCTTTATCTATTAATATTGTTGAAATGAAGATCAAATAGCTGTATGTTGAAATATATTGAAAAAGTCAAAACTTTACATGGGGTGTACTTATTTTTTCACGTGACTGTACGTTGTGTGCAGGAGACGAGATGGAAGGGAAGTGGTGTGAGAATGGTGAAGGGTAGACAGGGACAGAAATACAAGTTTGTGTGGCAAGGGTGCCCAGAAGGCGTGTATGGTGTTGGTGTCCTGTTTTCTGAGGAATTTGTAGACAGTGTGGTAAGTGTGACTAGATTGAGTGAAAGGTTGATGATGGGGGAAATGATGATTGCAAAGCTCTTGGTGAACGTCATCTCGGGATATGCTCTGCAGGTCGGTCGGAGCGATAAAGAGAAGGACAAGTTCTGGTGTGCGATGGAGAAGCTGATGGAAAACGTGAAAGATGAGGAAGCTGTTGTGGTAGGAGACCTAAATGGACATGTGGGAAGGAGTATGGATGGTTTTGAGGGAGTTCATGGGGGTTACGGATATGGTGTGAGAAATGAAGAAGGTGAAAGGATTTTGGAGTTTGCTGATGGAGCTGATTTGTTGATTTGTAATACTCAGTTCCAGAAAGAGGATAATAAGGTTGTTACATACACGACAGGTGGGTCAACGACAACCGTTGACTGCCTGATGGTGCGTAGGCGAGATAGGGGGCACCTCCGGGACACAAAGGTGATCCCGGGGGAGGAGGCTGTTTCACAGCACCACTTGGTTGGGTGGAACCCTGTAGAATGCTTTCTCCAGATCAACAAACCCAAGAAACATCTTCTTCCTCTTCTCCATGTACTTCTCCTGCAACTGCCTCACAATAAAAAGTGCGTCTGTCGTTCCTCTTCCTGGCATAAATCCAAACTGCATTTCGTCAATCTTCACTTTCTTCCTTATCCTCCTCTCCAACACCCTTTCCAATACCTTCATTTCATGCTCCAATAACTTTATCGCTCGATACGAGCCACAGTCCAGAGGGTCACCTTTCCAATTGTATAGAGGGACGAGGGTACTCAGTTCCCAATACACTGGAATGCAGCCTTCTTTCACCACCAGATTGCAGATCTCTGTCATTCTCTTCACACCCCAATTTCCCGCTGCCTTCAACATATCTCCCACAACTCCCGTCGGCCCTCCCGCTTTTCTACTCTTCATTGCTTTTATCACTTCCTCAACTTCCTTCTCGGTTATCTTCTCTGCCGGTCATAAAACTGGGTTACTCTCTATGTTGCCATCCGATTCATTCTCTGCATTCAACAGCATTTCCATATATCTCTTCCATCTTCCTTTAATTCCATCTGGGTCTACAACGATTTGTCCCACTTCATCCTTCAAGCAACTCACCCCCATCACATCACACCTCTCTTTCGCTATCTGCTTTGCAATCCTGAATACTGCTCTCTGACCCTCTTCCGAATCCAAGCATTCTCCGAACATTTTACTGCATGCCTCCTGCGCCTTTGCTACCTCTTTCTTTGCAGCCTCCTGCGCCTTTTTTTCTAACTTTTTCTTTCAGATCGTTGAGAGAGAGGAAGACAAATGATGAATTGCGAAAGATGATGGGAATAGAGCCTGTGATTGATGCTGTGCAGAGGATCAGGTTGAGATGGTTTGGTCATGTGTTGAGGAAGGATGAAAGCGACTGGTTGAGAAGAGTGATGGAAATGAATGTAGAAGGAAGTAAAGGACGGGGAAGACCGAGAAAGACTTGGCTAAAGGTGGTGGAAGAAGAAATGCGGGCAAGGGGGTTCACAAGGAGAGATGCAGAAAATAGGGCATATTGGAGAAGATTGTCAAGGGGCCCGCAAGGCTAATCCCTGCTCGAGCAGGGAAAATGGCCTTAAAATGCCTGTTGTTGTTTGTTGTTGTATATATCTTACATCAATGCTTAGATTTGCTTTAATCAAGCAATGATGTTTGAAGTTGGGTTTGCAGGTCATATTTTCATTAATGTATCATATGAACATGCATATACAAAGCTAAGGCCTCACACGGCCTCACAGAACATTGTTGTTGTGAACGAATAATATTGGAATTTACCCAATTGGTTTATAACCAGGAAGGACTCCGCACAGTTTCCAGTATTTATGCTTTTGATCCCTTTCAAGGCAGTTGGTAAAAATGAAATGACTCAGCCCTTTCACTGGCCGAATGAATGCCCTGCACGCTTCACCCTGTGTTGTACATGTGTCCCAGTGAAACGACTCAGCCCTTTCACAGCCCGAACTAGAACGGCACTCAGTAGAGAGCATACCTCTGCCCGGTTGGCGATAATCACTCAATGGTGAAGAATTAATTAAAAAAATTATACGAGCTGGATCCAGATCTTCACCAAAATTCAATCGATTCTTCCTCGTCACACACATCCAACCGATACACCAAGTTTCGTCCAAATCCGTCCACAACTTGAGATCTCCTGCTTTATGTTGATTTTAGCCCGATCACTCAATGGTGAAGAATAAATTAAGAAATTGAATAATTCTCATATCCGAATCCATATTCAAATCTTCACCAAAATCGAATCTATTTGTTCTCGTCAGACATTCCACCGGTCCACCAAGTTTCGTCCGAATCCATCCATAACCTTTTGAGATATCCTGCTATGTATCGTTTTTGGGTCCATCTCCCAATGGTGAAGAATCGCTTTAAAAAAAAAAAATTCTTATATCCGAATCCGTATTCAGATGATCACCAAAATCGAATCGAATCGTCCTTGTCAGACACTCAACCTCTCCAACAAGTTTCGTCCAAATCCATCCATAACTTTTTGAGATATCAAATATCAAATACCAAATCCATCCATATCAACTTCCGTAAGCTAAACGCTCTTTCACCTACCTCATTCTCATCCACCCTCTCTGAAAAAATGTCCACTTCTCCCTTCATTGACCTCCACACCCCTTCCGACCTCACTGACTACTACAACCACACTCTCTCCTCCTGCCTTGACCAGCTTGCGCCTGTAAAAACCAAAACAGTTTCTTTCACCCATTCTGCTCCCTGGTTTACCCCTGAACTCCGCCTGATGAAAACTCGTGCTCGCCAACTTGAAAGACTCCGCAATAAAACAGGTCTCACAGTTCACTCCCAAGCCTACAAGGACCACCTACAACACTACAAAGCTGCCCTCTCCCACGCCAGCTCCGTCTACTACTCTCAAATTATCCACTCTGGCTCCGGAAACCCAAAAGCACTCTTCTCGACAATAAACAAACTCCTCCGCCCCCTGGACACCACCACCCAGTCATTCACAGTAGACAACTGCATCTCCTTCCTTTCTTTCTTCCAACGCAAAATTCACAACATCTACAACAGCTTGACCACCGCCGCACCCGCTCCCCCCCTTATCCTGCCTTCCCCTGTCTCAATTCTCCCCGGTCTCCCCTACTGACCTCTCTGAACTCCTCAGAGGAATGAAAACTGCCACCTGCACTCTTGACCCCATCCCCTCCAGCTTTGTCAAGGCCTCCCTCCCTGCTCTCTCTCTACTTATCATTGCAACAATAAACTCCTCCCTGTCTACAGGCATCATCCCACCATCCCTCAAAATTGCTGCTGTTACCCCCATTCTAAAAAAAACCTGGTCTAAACCCTGACACCCTAAATAACTTCAGACCCATCTCCAACCTACCCTTTCTGTCAAAAGTTTTGGAACGCGCTGTAGCTGCTCAACTCAAACATCACCTCTCTGCCAATAACCTGTATGAAACATTCCAATCCGGATTCCGCTCCAACCACAGTACTGAAACTGCTCTCCTCAAAATCACCAACGACCTTCTCCTCTCCTCTGACGCTGGCAACCTCAACATTCTCGTCCTCCTCGACCTCAGCACTGCCTTTGACACCATCGATCACACCATCCTCCTCACCCGACTTGAATCCACCTTTAATGTTACCGGCACTGCCCTCTCTTGGATTAAATCATACCTCTCTGACAGACGCCAGTTCATCTCCATCAATAACTGCAAATCCCCCACTGCTCCCCTCCCCCAAGGTGTCCCCCAAGGTTCAGTTATTGGCCCCCTCCTCTTCGTCCTTTACCTGTCCCCCCTCGGTCACTTAATCCGCCGTCATGGTCTCCAATTCCACTGCTTCGCCGATGACATCCAGCTTTTCATCTCCACCAAGTCCGTCTCCACCTACACCCACTCTATCCTGACAAACTGCATCTCTGAAATAAAATCCTGGCTTCAAATCAACTTCCTCAAACTTAATTGTGATAAATCTGAAATAATCATCATTGGCCCAAAAACGCTCACAAAATCCACCCATAACTTTGCCCTCAACATCGACGGTATCCCAGTATCCACCTCCCCTCTCATCCGGAATCTTGGCGTCATCTTTGACCAAACCCTCTCCTTCGACAAATACACTATACAGATCACAAAGACAGCCTTCTTTCACCTGAAAAACATCGCCCGTCTCCGCTCATCCCTCTCCTCCACGGCTGCAGAAACCCTCATCCACGCCTTCATCACCTCCTGTCTGGACTACTGCAATAGCCTCCTCTATGGTTCACCCTCAACAATCACCAATAAACTCCAATACATTCAGAACTCCGCTGCCCGTCTACTCACCCATTCCCGGACCCGTGACCACATCACCCCCGTCCTTTACAAGCTTCACTGGCTCCCCATCTCCCAGAGAATCCAGTACAAAATCCTCCTCTTGACCTACAAAGCCCTCCATAACCTGGCCCCATCCTACCTGGCTGACCTCCTCTCCAGACACACTCCCACCCGCAACCTCCGCTCTGCTGGTACCAACCTCCTGACCCCCCCCCCCCCCCCCATCCGGACCAAATTCAGATCCTGGGGGGACAGGGCCTTCTCCATCGCTGCTCCCACCCTCTGGAACTCACTACCTCACACCATCAGAGACTCCTCCTCACTCACCACATTCAAAACATCACTAAAGACCCACCTGTTCAGCACTGCATTCAACATTCAACCCACAGCATTTAACCCCTGACTATCACTTCTCCTTCTTCCTCCTTTTGCTTTAAATATTTCCCTATTGATTCTTGTCTTTTCGCAATTG
This sequence comes from Myxine glutinosa, assembly GCF_964187855.1. Lineage (NCBI taxonomy): Eukaryota > Metazoa > Chordata > Myxini > Myxiniformes > Myxinidae > Myxine > Myxine glutinosa. Next base: position 134,600,713 of record NC_136270.1, read on the forward strand.
TTGTTTTCATGTTTTGTTATGCATTATGTTTTGCACTCTGTCAAAGCGCCTTTGGGCTTCATGAAAAGCGCTATACAAAATAAATGAATTATTATTATTATTATATCCTGCTATGTATCGTTTTTGGCCCTATCTCCCAATGATGAAGAATCACTTAAAGAATTCTACTAGCCAGATCCGAATCCGGATCTTCACCAAAATCTAATCATTCCGTCCGTGTGACATACGCTACATCTCTGCCAAATTTCGTCCGCATCCGTCCACAACTTTTTGAGATATTTTGTTAACAAATAAAGAAACAAACAAACGGACAGACAAACAGACAGGGGTGAAAACATAACCTCCATCCACCTTTGGTGGCGGAGGTAATTACTGCCTTGCATGCTTCACCCTGTGTCATACATGTGTCCCAGTGAAACGACTCAGCTCTATTACAGGCTGAATGAATGCCCTCCACGCTTCACCCAGTGTCGTACATGTGTCCCAGCATGTGAACACATAAAGCATTTCGTTTGAGGGCCTCAAGAACACATGATGAGGTATTAGAAGTATGTTTGTCAAGGATTAGCAAAGTCACTTTCCCCAAGTGCAGTGTGGTCTCATGTACGAGTATGTGTGCATCTTCGCGTGTCTTTGCGTGCATGTGCAATTTGTGATGAATCTCCTCCATGAGATTTCAACCTTTTAAAAAGATAAAAATACATAATCAAGACTGCATACGACATGCAACAATGCCCTGAGTTATTCAGAGATTTAAAGATCTCTATTCTCTCAAATTCAATGCCCAATCAAATGTCACAGACCAATGGATTTCCATTTCTGCAGTTTGGTGAAGAAAACCTCCTTTTGTACCGAACACCAGGTGCAGAAGCCGAGTGAGTGTACACATAGAGTTCTCCATTTCGCCCGCTATCATATGCGAGATTTAGTTAGGTGATAAGTTCAATATCATGGAGCTGCTTCACTACTCACTCCCTTTGACCTATTTACAGCACTGCACCGTTGGCTCTATGGGTTTGGTAGGTCTCACGTGATGCCGACACATCCTAACGATGTGGAACTTCAGGTAAAACGGTTTATTAATGGTCCATGTGACTCTTTTTAACCATTTAATCCATCGACAAAGAGATATTCTTCATAAATGCAAAACCGGTCCCGATTGGTGTATCGTCAATTATATCCGCTCCTCCACATGCTGAGGAAATGGGCCACAACGGCTGACTAAAGCAGTTTGACTAATAGCTGCCAAATCAATAGAACCATCATAGAACCATCAATCATAGAACCATCAATGTAGGCCTCAGGGCATGGCCTTTGACAAGAAAACAGAAGATGGTGTGCATGCAAAGCAGCCTTACCAGTTGGAAATGCATCACTCCAACAGCACATTTCTCATTCATCTCATGCTGATGCTTGTTCCTAATGAGGCATTGCATGAGCTCACCAGTTCCACTTTGGGTGTCGCCTACATCCTGAAAAAGACAACAATGCATGACATTCCTTGGAATGTTACAAATACATATATTTTTTTTTTAAAGGGAAAAAAAAGTCGCGAGCGAAACAGAGGGATCCTGCCTGCTTGCCTCACGCCGGCAGCTGGCTAAGGGTGCGGTTCCGCGCCATCTTGTGCGCTTCCCGCGTGGTGACTGGTTCGACAACCAGCGGGCCCGACCAGCCATTTGGAGATGCACAGCTAAGTGCCAGCCGGCAATAAACGACATATCATTTATTTTTACTTTCGTTTTCCCCGTGTTTGTATGCGAGTCTGAATGGATGGTCCCTCATTTAGGAATTTTAGTTGCATTTCTTTTCATTAAATCATTATGTCAAATTTTACTTTCCTGGTATTGTGGATTTTGCTGTCCCGTCTATGTGTCTGTGGGGATCGGATAACCCCTGCGTGTGTTCCCAATAAGGTAAGACCTCAAACCTTTCCGCGCATGTCACGACCGTCAAGTTGGGTATACGCCTCAGTTAAAACTCGTTTTGGTCACTCGTCCTCTTGGGGTCTTAACCCCAGGGACACGACAATATATATATGGTGGAGTTCGTTTCAGGGCTGTTCTAAATGAGGTTCCAAGTAGTACTCTCGGGAAATATCTGGAAGCTTCTTTTTATTTATTAAAAACGTTTTTTTTGCAAGACTTGGGCTAAGGCTCACAACAGAGCGCGCGCGCGCACGCACGCACGCACGCACGCACGCACGCACGCACGCACGCACGCACGCACGCACGCACACACACACACACACACACACACACACACACACACACACACACACACACACACACACACACACCTGAGCTTTGGGGGAGTGCCGTTTCGACCGTCACTTCTTCAGCGTTTAGGTGTGGGAGGGGAGTTGTGAAGAGCTTCAGCTGAATTAAAATATTTCTATGAACATTGGACAGGTGATGGAAAGATTCTGAAGAGGCTGCTGCTGCTGAGACAGTAAGCAACAACAACAACAACAACAAGCATTTTAAGGCCATTTTCCCTGCAAGCCTTGCGGGAGCTAGCCTTGCGGTCCCCATGACGATCTTCTTCATTTTGCCCTATTTTCTGCATCTCCCCTTGTTAACCCCCTTGCCCGCATTTCTTCTTCGACCATCTTTAGCCAAGTCTTTCTTGGTCTTCCACGTCCTCGACTTTCTTCTACATTCATTTCCATTACTCTTCTCAACCAGTCACTTTCATCCTTCCTCAACACATGACCAAACCATCTCAACCTGTTTCTCTTCACAGCATCCATCACAGGCTCTATTCCCATCATCTTTCGCAATTCATCATTTGTCTTCCTCTCTCTCAACGATACTCCACACATCCACTGAACCATTCGCATTTCCACCCTTTCCAGCCTTCGTTGCTGCTCGACGTTCATTACCCATGTCTCGCTCCCATAAATCATAACGCTTCTCACACATGCAGCATACACCTTTCCCTTCAGCTTCAACGACACACCCATCCTCGTCAGCACGCCACTCAGTTCCCGAAACTTCTTCCATGCACATCTCAATCCAGCAACCGTTGCCGAGTCTGATCCACCTTCTCCATTCAGCATGTCTCCTAGGTAGCAAAATGTTTTCACACCTTCCAGCTTCACGCCGTCTCCAAGATCCAACTCAACATTTCCTCCATTTGCAGCTCCCTCTGTGCACACCTTACACTTGAATGTAGCTGCCACCCTGGTTAATGACCCTCTCAAACCTCTACATTTTTGATGAACCCACTCAGCGCACATAGTACCAAACCACCGTTTAGAGGCCATTTTTCCCCGCTAGGCGGGGGTTGGCCTTTTCGGGGACCGTGGTTGTTGTTGTTTTTTTGGTCCCCTTTTTGAAGCAATGTTTTACGGCCGGATGCCCTTCCTGCCGCCAACCCTGTTTGTCGCCTTTTTACGATAAACAGGGAATTACCATTGTACTGGTACTCAATTTGCCGACCTCGGAAGGATGACAGGCTGAGTCAACCCCCCTGGCGTTAATTCAGTGATCGACCGGGATTCTAACCCAGGATCCTTGGATCCTAAGCTGGCACCCTAGCTGCTAGCCCAACACCAGGGATCATCGCACATTGTACATTGAATGGAATTCACTCCGACACCATTCCTGCACACAGCACACGGCTACTTCCCAGTTCTTTCCACCTCACCACATGCTTTACCACTTGCCATCACCTTTGTTTTTCCGATATTCACCTTCAAACATTTTGTCTCCATACATTCCTTCCACTTGTTCATCTTCTCCTTCAGTCCATCCATATTTTCTGCAATCAACACCAGATTATCTGCATACAACAACTCCCACGGTAAACCCTCCTTTACGTTCCGAGCCAGCAACTCCATCACAGCTACAAATAGTAGTGGACTTAGTACCGACCCCTGATGCACCCCCACCTTCACCACAAACTCACCAATGTTCCCGTCCTTCATCCTCACAGCTGTGCGAGCTCTTTTGTACATTGCCATCACGACTGTGATCAACCATTCCTCCACTCCTAACTTCCTCAATGCCCATGTCACTACTTCACGTGGAACCCTATCGAATGCTTTCTCCAGATCAACAAACCCAAGAAACAACTTCTTCCTCTTCTCCATGTATTTCTCCTGCAACTGCCTAAATAAAAAGCACGTCTGTCGTTCCTCTTCCGGGCATAAATCCAAACTGCATTTCGTCGATCTTCACTTTCTTCCTTATCCTCAACACCCTTTCCAATACCTTAATTCCATGCTCAAATAACTTTATCGCTCGATATAAGCCACAGTCCAGAGGGTCACCTTTCCCCTTGTATAGAGGGACGAAGGTACTCAGTTCCCAATCCACTGGAATGCGGCCTTCTTTCACCACCAGATAGCAGATCTCTGTCATTCTCTTCACACCCCAACTTCCTGCTGCCTTCAACATATCTCCCACAACTCCCGTCGGCCCTCCCGCTTTTCTACTCTTCATTGCTTTTATCGCTTCCTCAACTTCCATCTCGGTTATCTTCTCTGCCGGTCCGAAAACTGGGTTACTCTCCATGTTGCCATCCCATTCATTCTTTGTATTCAACAGCATTTCCATATATCTTTTCCATCTTCCTTTAATTCCATGTGGGTCCACAACGATTTGTCCCACTTCATCCTTCAAGCAACTCATGCCCATAACATAACACCTCTCTTTCGCTATCTGCTTTGCAATCCTGAATACTGCTCTCTGACCCTCTTCCGAATCCAAGCGTTTTCCGAACATTTTCCTACATGCCTCCTGCGCCTTTGCTACCTCTTTCTTTGCAGCCTTCTTGGCTGCCTTATAACTTTCATGCTCTGCTGTTTCTGCTCCCGTACCCTTCGCCTTCTGCCACTCCTTGCACTTCTTCCTCTTCTCGTCAATCCTCTTTCCAACTTCATCATCCCACCACCATGTTTCCGAGTGCCTCCGTGGTCCTTTTGTCCATCCACATACCTCACCAACGGCTCCCAACAGACTAGCTTTCATTGACATCCAACCACTTTCAAGCTCAACCACATCATCCTCTACCAGTCTACCATACTCAGCCTCTCTTTTAATCCCTCCCTCACTGTCACCTCTTTCAACCTCCACACCTTCATTCTCCGTTGGTACTTCACCCGTCGAGCTCTCCTCGCACCTTTCACCCTTATGTCGCAGACAACCAAGTGGTGCTGTGAAACAGCCTCCTCCCCCGGGATCACCTTTGTGTCCCGGAGGTGCCCCCTATCTCACCGACGCACCATAAGGTAGTCAACGGTTGTCGTCGACCCACCTGACGTGTATGTAACGAGCTTATTATCCTCTTTCTGGAACTGAGTATTACAAATCAACAAATCAGCTCCATCAGCAAACTCCAAAATCCTTTCACCTTCTCCATTTCTCACACCATATCCGTAACCCCCACGAACCCCCTCAAAACCATCCATACTACTTCCCACATGTCCATTTAGGTCTCTCCACGAGTACGACATGGCTCATAAGATGATCTACGTGCCTGTCTTCGGTGCAGATCCCCAGGCGACGGACAAGGCCGCCCAACTGACTCATTGGCTGAAAATCTTGAATAATCAGTTCAATGCCCAGGAAGCAGTCACCGCTGAAACGAAGCTCGCTGTGCTGCAATCTAAGGTGCACCATACTGTGAATATGACCATTGAACAATGTGAGACGTACGATGCTGCTGTGGCTGAGCTGAAGCGTATCTACATAAAAAAACGAAGCGTGGTCTACTCCCGACATTTGCTTGCATCTCGTCGACAACAGCCCACGGAGACCTTAGATCAATTTGCTCAAGACCTCCGACGACTACAGAAGGAAAGTACCCCTGTGGTACGCACCCATGAACAAATCTGCGATGACCTTGTCCGCGATGCTTTCGTCTCAGGTCTAAGGTCGCCGGTCGTCAGACAAAGACTACTTGAAGAACCCGACTTAACACTAGCCGAAGCACTTCGGTTATCTCACGTGTACACCGAAGCACGGGAACAATCCGACGCGTATGAACGCCCATACGTAACTGCGGGGATATCTCGACAGACCCGACTGGAGAGAGCTACCGCAGAGATCGAGGATGCCGCCTCGGCACCTCCACCGGAATCGGGGACAACGGATACTCCCGAGGATCCCGATCCGGACTTGACGGTGGCTGCTGCAGTAGGACGCAAGTCAGGAAGTAACGCTAAGTGCTATTTCTGCGGGAACCGGAATCATCCCAGGTCAGTTTGCCCGGCTAAGGATGCGGTGTCATTTGTGCACAAAGACGGGACATTTTGCAACGCGAGGCAAGCGAGCTCGCTTGACGATGAATGCGCTTATCTCCGAGCCCGCGGTACGAACGACGCACCTCGCCCGACCTTGATTGGGATCGCCCCTCTCCGTGGGCCCCGAGCTGAGAGCTCGACCTTGATGAGACTCGCCGTGCCGACTAAACAAGTGTCGCAATCACTTCAGTACGCGGCACGACCGTCCTTGACAGGAATTCTTCCGACACCCTGCCAACTTCCGGGATCGGCCACCCAATCGGAGAACGCTGGCTTCGAAACATGAGCGCCCTCCGGAGGCGGCACGATCGATCCACTACGATCTACATTGACCACACGAAAGCTGAGATCTTCGCGCGTGGCACGAGCGCCCTCTTGCGGCGACACGACTGGCCTACAAGTGAATTCAACGGCACGAAAGACATTAGCTGGCGTCGGATCCACACGCGAGGCTCGAGCGCCTCCCCTCGACGATTCGATAACTACAGGGCCACCTGGCCTGTCTCGTGCTATTATCCCACTCATGATTGAAGGAATTTTTGCAAATGCTTTAATCGACACGGGATCCACGGATAGTTATGTGGATCTTCAGCTTGTGCAGAAACATGGATGGCCGATTCTTGGGACAAGACGCAGAATCTTTATGGCCTCTCAGGGGCTATGGCTTAGCACAAAAGGGGAATGTTGACTGAAGCTTGTAATTAAGGGTCGAATGTTTCCGGATGTGCATTTAGTGGTCTTACCAGCATTATGTGCAGAAGTTTTGTTAGGACATGATTTTCTCAAACGACATGGACGCTTGGAAATGGAATTTGGTGGTACTGATACTCTTGCTGTGTGTGCTCTTGCAGGGATGGAAATTGAGCCACTGTCGCTGTTCCCCAATATGACCACGGACTGTACACCTGTCGCGGTTAAATCGCAACGCTACTCACGAGCTGACACGCAATTCATTGCGGAAGAGACGGCGCAGCTACTAAAGGAAGGTATCATAGAACCTAGTCGGTCGCCATGGCGGGCCCAAGTTCTGGTGGTACGAAGCGAATCGCATCGCAAACGCATGGTAATCGACTATTCGCAGACGATTAATGGGTTTACCCAGTTGGATGCCTACCCACTCCCGGGAATGGACTCCCTGGTTCGACAGGTGGCACAGTATTCGGTCTATAGCACTCTCGATCTATGTAGTGCATATCATCAGATCCCCATCTCCATGGCAGATCGCATCTATACTACGTTTGAATCAGGTCAGAGGTTTTACCAGTTCACCCGGCTACCTTTCGGGGTCACGAACGGGGTCGCGTGTTTTCAGAGGGCTATGGACGACCTCATCACTAAGGAGAACTTGACCGGTCTTCATTTATCTGGATAATCTCACTGTTTGCGGGTATGACCAGGAACATCATGATGCTAATCTGAAGCGCTTCCTCGAGGTCGCGCACAGGTATCGCTTGACTATGAATGAGGCTAAATGTCGCTACTCTGCTCGCACGATAGATCTCCTGGGGTACACCGTGACCCATGGCTCTGTCACTCCGGATAAGGAGCGTCTGCGACCCTTGCTCGACATGGCCCCGCCCTGCGATCGTGCTTCGTTGAAGCGTGCTCTCGGGCTGTTTGCTCATTATTCCAAGTGGGTTCAAAATTTCTCCGTGAAGCTCCGCCCACTTGTGGATTGTGATGCGTTCCCCATGAGTCTCGCTGCCAAGGCCGCTTTTCATGGCCTTAAGTCCGACATCGCTGGCGCCGCTGTGGCGACGATTGACGAAAATAAATCCTTTGTTTTGGAAAGCGATGCGTCGGATCATGCGATAGCTGCAACCCTCTCTCAAGAGGGGCGCCCTGTGGCCTTCTTTTCACGGACTCTCTCCTCCGCTGAACGGAGACATTCGTCTGTCGAAAAGGAGGCGTATGCCATCGTCGAGTCGATCAGGCGTTGGCGGCCCTATTTGCTCGGACGATGTTTCCAAATTATCACGGACCAACAGAGCGTTGCTTTTATGTAAAACACCCAGCATGCTCAACACATTAATAATGAGAAAATAACTCGCTGGCAGATCGAGCTCGCCGATTTCTGCTACACAATCAAATATCGCCCAGGGCGGGATAACCTGGTTGCCGACGCTTTATCACGGCCGGCGATGTGTGCGAGCCTCACCTCTTTTGAGGACCTGCGCGTTTTGCATGACACATTGTGCCATCCCGGGGTGACGCGTTTCGCTCATTTTGTGCGCAGTCGTAACTTGCCCTACTCTGTTGAGGATATTCGTCAGCTCTGTCGCACTTGTTCTGTATGTGCTGAACTCAAACCGCGTTTCTACAACCCTCCTATGGGTACGCTGGTCCGAGCCACTAGGCCGTGGGAGAGATTGGCGTTGGATTTCAAAGGACCACTGCCGGCGTCACCGGCTTCGAGTAACTCTCGTTATCTACTCACGATCGTTGATGAGTTCTCGAGATTCCCTTTTGCTTTCCCGTGCGTAGATATGACAGCCGCCACGGTTATCCGGTGCCTGCAGAACTTGTTTTCTATGTTTGGGAATCCGGCCTATGTGCATACCGATCGAGGCACGGTGTTCCTGTCCCAGGAAGTGAGGAACTTCTTACTCCAGCATAATGTCGCTTCTAGCTATACTACTCCGTATAGGCCGCAGGCGAATGGACAGGTCGAACGCTTTAATGGCATAATATGGAGAGCCGTTACGCTAAGTCTTAAGTCCCTCGGCCGAGGCCTAGACAAATGGGCTTGGTCGCTACCAGTGGCACTGAACTTGATCAGGACTTTATTGTGTACGGCTACCAATCAAACTCCCCACGAACGGATGTTTTATCACCCGAGGAGTTCGGGTAGTACCCGACCTTTACCGGGTTGGCTTGCTGAGCCGGGACCGGCTTTCCTCAAACGTGCAGTTCGCATGAGTAAGTATGACCCACTAGTGGATAAGGTGCAGGTACTCCAAGCTAATCCTGAGCACGCTCGAGTGTCGTTGTCTGATTGACGTGAGTCGACAGTCTCCGTACGCCACCTGGTCCCATGCGGGGAAATTGACGAACCAGTTTACGAGTCCATGGACTCTCCCGTCGATCCGCCTATGGAGTATCTGCCGGCATCCTCACTGCTAAACGCACCACAACCTGTAGGCCCTGTGGTGCCACCGCCGTCACCTGACTTAGGCGGCTACTCCGACGCAGGGGACTCCGGTCTTGGGGATGTAGTACCCGGTAGTTTCCGGACCCGCGCCGGGAGGGAGATTCGCCGCCCCGACCACTATGGTTGGACCGACTGACATGGACGGACAACTGCTGCTCACTGCTATTATTCTGCTGCTATATGCTGCTAGCTTGATTCCTGCCTTAGCGGAAGTGTAGTTTTAACGGCGGGGAGAATGTAATGAAATTGTATCTAAGTTGAACCCAGGTGTTATGCTTTCTCCAACCACTGAGAGGCTTCTATAAGAACTCGGACGAACATCGCTCCGAATCATTCCTGTGACATTTAATCTGTGTGACAGTGTACACTCGAATGGTGCGTATATCGAGAGGTTCCAGGCTTGCTTGCATTGATTGCTAATTGCTTGACACCTCCATGATTATGTAATCCTGATACAAGGCTTGATTATTTCTTACAGGTGTTGCCAGAGATCGAATCTGAATTAAACCTACCATTAGGACAATGTTGTGGATTTGATTTCTTACAACAACCCCAACATCAAATTTTATCCTGGAATCCACACATTACACAGACAGCTAAGTCTGCCTTGAAGAAACTAGGAGTCCTGTTCAGATGTCGAAGATTCTTCTTCTCCTCTCAACAGTTGCTTCCACTATCTAAAGGATTGATTCGTCCTTGTATAGAGTACTGCTCTCACATCTGGGGAGGTTCGAGCTCCACATACTTCCTGGACAGAATTGAATCCAATGTAATCCGACTTATAAAATCTCCCAATCTGACCTCAACACTCAACCCGGTCGAATTACACCGCAAAGTTAGCTCTTTTTCTCTTTTCTACAGATATTACTTTGGTTTCTGCTCCCAAGAACTTCCTGCTTGTGTATCTCCGCCATTAGCGAGACCACGGGATACTCGACAAGCCACTACGTCACATGATTATTGTGTGGCCAATGGCAACTCAAGGGTGGCCCATTACGATGTTTGTTTCTTCCCCTCCACTGCCAAACTATGGAACAGGTATTTCCAAACACGTACAACTTTCCCCTTTTCAAAAAGCAAATTTTTTAATTCCTCAAAAATTTAGACGATTCCCTCTTTCTTCACTTTTTTATCCATGCAGTTCTTTTATTTAAGGCCTGGACTCAATGAGGACTATATAGTCCATGACTGGAGCATTCACATGAACCCACCAACCCACCCACCCCCCTCCCCCAAAAAACCCCTAAAATGCCGAAAAAGATAATCAAAATAATGCAAGCTTACATGACAATAGGTTTGGACAACAGCATCACAGGCCCGCATGAGCAGCACCTCGATCTCGATGTCCTGCAGACACAAGAAGGTCCAGGCAAGTCAGAAGGCGGTTAAAGTTCAAGGCCATCCAAATAAACCCCAAGAGCTGCACCCCAGCACTGCACGTGTTGTCATCTCACCCACCTGTCCCTCAAGCATGGTAAAATTTGACACCATCTGCTTGCAAGGATCCCAGAGTTCATCCATGTGTTCCTGTAGACATTCCAGCTCCTGTGCAGCACAAAGGCCAATTCAAGTTTTATAATTGCACACAATTTAAGTTGAACTTTATGCAGTTAATAGAGTGCAGTTTGAAAAAAAGAAAAACAAGACCAAAAGTCTAACAATGGCATAACCGGGCTTGTAAAATATTATAAACCACAAACACACACGATTAGCTTTTCAAACAGTTGTTAATGCCGTTTCTAACATTAAACAAAGAAATTTGGAGGAATCCCGATATCCGTGAGGTAAGTTTTACTTACAGAACTGAGGGAAGATCTACTGTAATCTATATACCCCACAAGGGTTGGGGTGTGCTCATTTACCAAGCAGCTAGCTAGCGCTTGCCAAGCCAGCCGTTCCTTAATGGTTTTGAATGGAGTGCTTGCTCAAATGCTTTAACCAATTGGCGATCTCTCCACAAGAAACTTGGTAAATGAACACACCCAATGTTCTTGAGACCCGACCATAGATCGACTGTAATCTATATACCCCAAAGATGGATGCTCCTTCCTGCAGCTCCGGTAGTGAGCGGGTGTAGGCCCACTACAACAACAACAACAACAACAACAACAGGCATTTTAAGGCCATTTTCCCTGCTAGAGCGGGGGTTAGCATGGCGGGCCCCATGACAATCTTCTCCATTTTGCCCTATTTTCTGCATCTCCCCTTGTTAACCTCCTTGCCCGCATTTCTTCTTCCACCACCTTTAGCCAAGTCTTTCTCAGTCTTCCCCGTCCTCTACTTCCTTCTACATTCATTTCCATTATTCTTCTCAGCCAGTCACTTTCACCCTCCCTCAACACATGACCAAACCATCTCAACCTGTTTCTCTTCACAGCATCCATCACAGGCTCTATTCCCATCATCAGTTGTCTTCTTCTCTCTCAACGATACTCCAGACATCCACCAAACCATTCACATTTCCACCCCTTCCAGCCTACGTTGCTGCTCTACGTTCATTACCCATGTCTCGCTCCCATAAATCATAACACTTCTCACACATGCAGCATACACCTTTCCCTTCAGCTTCAACGACACTCCCCTCCTCGTCAGCACGCCACTCAGTTCCCGACACTTCTTCCATGCACATCTCACTCTAGCAACCGTTGCCGAGTCTGATCCACCTTCTCCATTCAGCATGTCTCCGAGGCAGCAAAATGTTTTCACACCTTCCAGCTTCACGCCGTCTCCAAGATCCAACTCAACATTTCCTCCATCGGCAGATCCCTCTGTGCACACCTTACACTTAAATGTAGCTGCCACACTGGTTAATGACCCTCTCAGACCACTACATTTTTGATGAACCCACACAGCGCACATTGTACATTGAATGGAGTTCACTCCGACACCCTTCTTGCACACAGCACACGGCCACTTCCCAGTTCTTTCCACCTCACCACATGCTTTACCACTCGCCATCACCTTCGTTTTTCCGATATTCACCTTCAGACCTTTTGTCTCCATACATTCCTTCCACTTGTTCATCTTCTCCTTCAGTCCATCCATACTTTTCGCAATCAACACCAGATCATCTGCATACAACAACTCCCACGGTAAACCCTCCTTTACATTCCGAGCCAGCACCTCCATCACAGCTACAAATAGTAGATGCACTCCCACCTTCACCTCAAACTCACCACTGTTCCAGTCCTTCGTCCTTACATGTTATGTCCTTACTAGGTCTACTAGTAAATTAAAATGTTGGTCGGTGGACTCAGCCGTCGTAATGACATCATAGACGGAATGACGTAACGGACACAAAACTGCCACTACTTTAATATGTAGAACATGATATATTTTAACTTCCAGTACGTTTGCAGTCACTACGAAGGGATTAGTGTTATGATTAAATTTACTATAATATTAACGTTATGTTATCATTACCAGCAACGGTACCCGCCCTATGGGTGGGGCTTCAATTGGGAAGCCCAAATGAAAAGGCAATATATCAGAAATTGAAGGCTTATTTATTTTAAAATATTCATATAAACATCCGTTGAATCATATCACACGCAAATCATCAAAATCTAAACAGTACAAGGCACCCATTTTGAAAAAAGATTGAATTCTGCAAAATGGAAGCGACCGCTGCACATCTTTCTCAGTCGCACATTTATGTGTGAAGAGTGCGCGCTGAATCTGTAACACGGACGCGGCCGCTACACCTGTTTCTCAGTCGCTTTGCACACGCTGCCATGTTACTTCGGAGCCGCACGTTTATATAGGAAGAGTTCGTCAGGATTCGATCTACTCTCTCCTGGTACGTAGAATAAACAGTATTTGTAGAATTTCAACTAAATCCACTTCACTGTTCATATGGGTAAATATTATTCCATCGTTTTTGGAAAAACTGGAAAATTGGAAAACTTGGAAAAACAATATAGCCTATTTTACTCCCAGGGGCCCCAGGAATACCCACCCAAAATATCGGTGCGATCGGTTGAGCCGTTTTTGCGGAACCTTCGAACGGACGGACGGACATTTGGTGAATTATAGTAAGATTGCGAAAATGATATTACTATCAAAAAACCGAGGCGAATTCCTTACTTCCTCGGTTATTAATATTCGTGCCAAAGAACGCTCATTATTGATCATGAACCACACACTGCTTCAATTCATTAACCTTCCATTCACAACATTGGGATTAAAGTGTTATGGTTATATTTACTATATTATTATTATTATTATTACGAAAACGATAAGACTGAAACGGTACACTACTGTATTAACAAACCTGGGCTTAATTTGTCCGAAGTGGTACGAAGATGAAGCATAACGCCGAAGGCCTATACGTACCGTATTGTTGGAAGAGACGCAACGCGGATGCTTTCGATATTTGATGGTCATTTTAACAATCGGTTTGTTTGCGTTTCACACTGAATGAAAAACGTTACGGTAGAGCATGGCGATTGTGATATATGGCAGGTCTGACGACATGTTCGGCTTGAACGAAATTGGAATTAAAATGGCGGTGTGTGGAGTCAGCCCCCACACCACCGTAATGACATCAGACGTAATCACATAATCCTGTCATGAGACGAGATCCTCAGCTCTGATTGGTATACGTTTGAGGGGACATACATACATACATACATACATACATACATACATACATACATACAGTATTCAGACCCCTTCACTTTTTTCACATTTTGTTATGTTGCAGCCTTATGCTGAAATCGCTTAAATTCATTTTTTCCCTCATCAATCTACACTCAATACTCCATAATGATAAAGAGAAAACAGGATTTGAGAAAGCTTTGTAAATTTATTAAAAAGAAAAAACTGAAATATCACATTTACATAAGTATTCATACCCTTTGCTATGACACTTGAAATTTAGCTCAGGTGCCTCCCATTTCTCTTGATCATCTTCGAGATGTTTCTACACCTTGATTGGAGTCCACCTGTGGTAAATTCAATTGATTGGACATGATTTGGAAAGGCACACACCTGTCTATATAAGGTCTCACAGCTGACAATGCATATCAGAGCAAAAACCAAGACATGAGGTCGAAGGAACTGCCTGCAGAGCTCAGAGACAGGATTGTGTCGAGGCACAGATCTGGGGAAGCCGACAAAAAAAATTCTGCTGCATTGAAGGTTCCCAAGAGCACAGTGGCCTCCATAATTATTAAATGGAAGAAGTTTGGAAAAACCACGACTCTTCCTAGAGCTGGCCGCCCGGTCAAACTGAGCAATCGGGGGAGAAGGGCCTTGGTAAGAGAGGTGACCAAGAACCCGATGGTTGTTTTCCAAGAACACAGAATCTTGTTTCTCACAGTCTGAGAGTCCTTTAGGTGCTTTTTTGCAAACTCCAAGCGGGCTTTCATGTGTCTTTCACTGAGGAGAGGCTTCTGTCTGGCCACTCTGCTCTGATATGCATTGTCAGCTGTGAGACCTTATATAGACAGGTGTGTGCCTTTCCAAACAATGTCCAATCAATTGAATTTACCACAGGTTGACTCCAATCAAGGTGGGGAAACATCTCAAAGATGATCAAGAGAAATGGGAGGCACCTGAGCTAAATTTCAAGTGTCATAGCAAAGGGTATGAATACTTATGTCAATGTGATATTTCAGTTTTTTCTTTTTAATAAATTTGCAAAACTTTCTAAAACCCTGTTTTCTCTTTGTCATTATGTGGTATTGAGTGTAGATTTATGAGGGAAAAAATGAATTTAAACGATTTCAGCATAAGACTGCAAAATAACAAAATGTGAAAAAAGTGAAGGGGTCTGAATACTTTCTGAATGCACTGTACATACATACACTGCTCTAGACTGCTTAACCCAATGGGCTACACCTGAAAATAAGGAGAGAGAGAGAGAAGGAGAGAGAGAGAGAGAGAAGGAGAGAGAGAGAGAGAAGGAGAGAGAGAGAAGGAGAGAGAGAGAGAGAGAAGGAGAGAGAGAGAAGGAGAGAGAGAGAGAGAAGGAGAGAGAGAGAGAGAAGGAGAGAGAGAGAGAGAGAGAAGGAGAGAGAGAGAGAGAAGGAGAGAGAGAGAGAGAGAAGGAGAGAGAGAGAGAGAAGGAGAGAGAGAGAGAGAGAAGGAGAGAGAGAGAGAGAAGGACAGAGAGAGAGAGAAGGAGAGAGAGAGAGAGAAGGAGAGAGAGAGAGAGAGAAGAATGGAAGGGTGGAAAGGGGAGGATGGAGAAGAGAAAGGAGGGGAGGGGAGTACACCTAAGTCAACGCTGCCAAGTATCTGCTATGCCAATATCGGGAGGGGGGGGGGGGTGCGGGGGGGGGTTGGCTGGAGGGCGAGGACGGGGGAGGTTCATGGAAATTTCTCTACCATCCAATCCTTCTTGAAACTGAATTCTCCGGATCTGTTTGCTCTTTGTGAAACTCGTCTCCACACTGAGGTGTTATCTGAATCTTTTGCAGTGCCTGGCTACATCCTCCATTGACTTGATTTTCCACCTTCACATGGTTTGAGTTTTTATGCAAAGGCCTCTCTATCACTTGACAGTGAGGTCTCCCTTGAGGATATGACGAGAGTTTGTGCTTTCGCATCGTACTTTTTCATTCCACTGGCTACCTATCATTTTGTATCGCTCTCCATCATCGCTACTTTTGATGGTATCATAGATAGTATTGATATGGCGCTGGCTCAACACCCAACTACTGATATTATGGTCTTTGGAAACTTTAGTGTTCATCACAAATAATGGTTAGTTCACTCTCACAGCACAGATGTTCCTGGTGTCAATGCGTTTACCTTTGCCGTGTTGCATGACCTTACTCAGATCATCTCAGCTGCGACTCAAATTCCTGATTGAGCTACTGATAACAGGTATCTTCTTGATCTGTTTTTGTGTTCATATCCTGGGATTGTACTGTAAAAGCTCTCCCCCTTCTCGGAAATTCTGATCATGTCAACATTGAAGTCCAGGTTTCTTATTCTTCACCATCAACTGTTGTCCATCTTGTCCATCGAACTGTCTTCCAATATAGCCGTGGTTCTTAACCTGGGTTCGACCGAACCCCAGGGGTTCGACAGAGGTCCTCCGAAACGCATTGCAATTTTTTTTTTTTTTTTTTTTTAGTTTTGTATCAATTTTGAATCTATGTGTAATTACGCTTATTATTTATATTATTATTATTTTGCTATGTATGTCACGAACGAATGGAAATGTTATTTGTAATTGTATTCCCATCCCATTCATGGTTTCTCTGGTCTGTGTTTAAGATAAGTTGTTTCACACTGACTGTAGTAAGTTGAATCAATGAGCAACTTGCTAATTATTCTGTTGATGGTGCTTACTTGCTTACTTACTTACTGGATTTTGGACTTTGCAGGTGTTCGGAAATTCCAGTGAATAGCCTCGATTAGCTTGTCGTGTGCTGTGCGTCATTGGTCGCGCCTTACTTAGGAGTTACTGATTAATTGAAAAGTAAGTTGGAAATGTTTGTGGATATGCAGGGTGGGTTCAGAGTTATATTAATGACAAAAGTGGATGGTGATTATAAAATATGATTGAATTACTCAGAAAATTAGGTGGTGATATAACTCCTTTGCTCGCAATTCAAAACTAACAATTCGCAGTTTTCTATGTAATATTATAATGGGATTTGAGGTGACATAGAGTTGAGTAGATAATAAATCCCGTCATCATAACTATAAATTATGTTTTCTTCGTTCAAATTTCTCAGTTTTCAGAGGTGTACTGATTATATTTAAGCATGTTCATTTTTTTATTTTTGTCATATAATTATTTGCCCGAACTCAATTAGAATCAGTCTGTTACTTTTTTTTCTGCAATATGTCGAGCAAAAAAAGGAAGTGGTCGGAGGATTACGTGCGGTACGGGTTCACGTGTTTGATGGAACGGGACGGAAATCAGCGTCCTCAATGCATGCTTTGCAATGTCAAGTTGAGCAACTCCAGCCAAGCACCAGCAAAACTACGGGAACACTTCCAAAAACTGCACGGCGAGGGCCAGTACAAAGACGCAATGCTGGATGAATTTAAATTGAAGAGAGTCCGATTCGACGCAAGTGCTACATTGCCCACTCTCGGCTTCGTTCCAATTGACAAACCGATCCTCACCGCGTCGTATGAAGTTGCGTACCTGATCGCAAAGCAGGGCAAACCGCACATCATTGGCAAGACATTCATCAAACCACCCGCGTTGAGGATGGCCAACATCATGTTGGGAAAAGCTGCTGAAAACAAGTTGTCTCTCGTTCCACTCTCAAATGACACCATCAGATGCAGAATCGACGACATGAGCGACGACATCCTCGCCCAGGTAGTTGCAGATTTAGTTGCGAGCCCAACGAAATTCAGCCTTCAACTCGACGAGACCACCGACGTTTCGAATTTGAGCCAGCTCATCTTATTTGTGCATTATGTCAAAGGAGACGAGATCAAGGAAGACTTTCTGTTCTGCAAGCCTCTCACAACGACGACGAAGGCAGCTGACGTGAAGAAGCTTGAGGACGACTTCTTCAGAAGCAACGGCCTCTCGTGGAACATAGTCTCTGCAGTTTGCTCGGACGGAGCTCCAGTCATGCTGGGATGCAACTCCGGTTTTGGAGTGCTGGTGAAGGCTGATGCACCACACATCATCGTCACGCACTGCGTCCTGCACAGACACGCGCTGGCATCAAAAACCCTGCCTCCAAAACTGGCCAATGTTCTGAAAATCGTCGTTGAAACTGTGAATTACGTGCGAAGCCGTGCTCTGAATCATCGCATCTTCAAAGAGCTGTGCAATGAAATCGGCTCTGAATTCGAAGTCCTTCTCTACCACTCTAACGTTCGATGGTTATCACGAGGGAAGGTCGTGAGCCATGTTTTTGCCTTGCATGTAGAATTAGCCCTGTTTTTACGAGAACACCAGCATTGCCATGCAACGCACTTCCAAGAGTCAGAGTTCATCCTCGCCTTGGCGTACTTGGCTGACATCTTCGACGCACTCAATCATCTCAATTGCCAGATGCAGGGCGGTGGAGTGAATGTCTTCGAATCTGAAGAAAAGCTGAGCGCTTTCCGAAAGAAGTTACCGTTGTGGAGGCGGCGAACAGAGAACAACAACTTCGCGAACTTTTCGCTACTGGACGAGTGCGTGAGCGGGATCGAAGATGAGTCTGAAGTTTGAGGCACTGCTGTACTGGGGGAGCTGAAGCAAGCGATTGCCACGCACTTGGATGAGCTGGGAAAGTCATTCAACGGCTACTTCCCCGACCAAGAGCAATACCCAGCATGGGTGCGGCAGCCGTTTACTTTCGACGTTGCAACGGCAGATGTCAACGACCAATACCTCGACGACCTCATCGAACTTCAGCAGAGCCAGACTCAACAACAACTCTTCGGCACAACAACGCTCTCAACGTTTTGGTGCCGCCAAATGGAAGGGTATCCTCACATCGCTAAAATTGCCCTTGAGATCCTCACGCGGTTCGTTATAACGTATCTCTGCGAGCATGCGTTTTTGAAACAGGTGGACATTAAAACAAAGAAAAGGAGCAGGCTTGCATGCGAAAATGATTTGAGGGTGGCCCTTGCCAAAACAAAACCACGCATTTCCCAGATCGCCTCCCGAAAAGAAGAACAGAAAACGCATTAAGATGCAATTCTTCTTCATTTTTTTGTCAAATTTGAGGGGTTCTGCGAGTGTTCGGTGGGTTTCGTTAGGGTTCGGCGCCTTTAAAAAGGTTAAGAACCACTGCAATATAGCAAGGCTGACTGGGATGCCTTGCGTTCTTTTCTTTCCGACGTTCACTGGAACCAAATCCACCAATTTCTCCCTAAATGATGCTCAAGAAATTTCATCTTGTTCGGATGAAGTTTTGTACTTGTCGAATTATGACGTCATAATGGAGGCACCTATGACATCATGATTAACATATTTTATTCCCCCATGGAGAGTTCTTTACAATGAGCTATCTCTCAATTTTTTGGCAAAACCACTTGGCAAAACAGAACAAAGTAGAATGACACTCAGTGGAGCATCATTTTGACCTCAAAAATACTTAGTGGTTGAATTCAGTGACCTGATATGGAAATCGTCTTCAAAGTTTAAGTTAATCAAATGAAAATGGGCAATTTTAGAAATTTGGCCGATGTTGACCTCTTGGCCGATGTTGACCTCAAAAATAGTTGGTGGTTGAATTCAGTTAGCTGATATGAAAATCCTATTCAAATCTCAAGTCAATCGGATGAAAATTGAGGATTTTAGAAATCTGCAAACAAGTGGTTGACTTTAGGCCCATGTTGCTCCTTTGGCGAGGGTAATAAAAACAAACAGGTTCCAGATACATTCAAAGTACACCGCCCCCATGGCAAATAAATAAATAACATCCTCCAGGGCTTTCCCGGTGTGTACCCTGGTTTAGAATAGGTACACCGTATCCCTGCATGTCGTAGGAGGCGACGAAGAGGGTTGGCATCAGGAAGGGCATCCGGCCATAAAAAAACATTGCCTCAAAAAGAGAACCATGACAATTACAACTACATATGGGCAGGGTACAGCCCGAAGTGGAGATCGGTTTCTGAGGTTTGGGACATGGAATGTAGGGACAATGACAGGGAGATCAGGAGAAGTGGTGGAAGTATTGTTCAGAAGAAGAGTGGACATATGTTGTGTGCAAGAGACGAGATGGAAGGGAAGTGGTGTGAGAATGGTGAAGGGTTGGCAGGGACAGAAATACAAGTTTGTGTGGCAAGGGTGCCCGGAGGGCGTGAATGGTGTTGGTGTCCTGTTTTCTGAGGAATTTGAAGACAGTGTGGTGAGTGTGACTCGAGTGAGTGCTACGTTGATGATGGTGAAAATGATGATTGGAAAGCTCTTGGTGAACGTCATCTCGGGCTATGCTCCGCAGGTTGGTCGGAGCGATGAAGAGAAGGACAAGTTCTGGTGTGCGATAGAGAAGCTGATGGAAAACGTGAAAGATGAGGAAGTTGTTGTGGTAGGAGGAGACCTAAATGGACATGTGGGAAGGAGTATGGACGGTTTTGAGGGAGTTCATGGGGGTTACGGATATGGTGTGAGAAATGGAGAAGGTGAAAGGATTTTGGAGTTTGATGATGGAGCTGATTTGTTGATTTGTAATACTCAGTTCCAGAAAGAGGATAATAAGCTTGTTACATACACGTCAGGTGGGTCGACGACAACCGTTGACTACATGATGGTGCGTAGGCAAGATAGGGGGCACCTCCGGGACACAAAGATGATCCTAGGGGAGGAGCCTGTTTCACAGAACCACTTGGTTGTCTGCGACATAAGGGTGAAAGTTGCGAGGAGAGCTCGGCGGGTGAAGTACCAACCGAGAATGAAGGTGTGGATGTTGAAAGAGGTGACAGTAAGGGAGGCATTAAAAGAGAGGCTGAGTAGTGTAGAGGATGATGTGGTTGAGCTTGAAAGTGGTTGGATGTCAATGAAAGATAGTCTGTTTGGAGCCATTGGTGAGGTATGTGGATGGACAAAAGGACCACCGAGGCACTCAGAAACATGGTGGTGGGATGATGAAGTTGGAAAGAATATTGACGAGAAGAGGAAGAAGTTCAAGGAGTGGCAGACGGCGAAGGGTACGGGAGCAGAAAAAGCAGAGCATCAAAGTTACAAGGCAGCCAAAAGGCTGCAAAGAAAGAGGTAGCAAAGGCGCAGGAGGCATGTAGGAAAATGTTCGGAGAACGCTTGGATTCGGAAGAGGGTCAGAGAGCAATATTCAGGATTGCAAAGCAGATAGCGAAAGAGAGGTGTGATGTGATGGGGGTGAGTTGCTTGAAGGATGAAGTGAGACAAATTGTTGTGGACCCAGATGGAATTAAAGGAAGATGGAAAAGATATATGGAAATGCTGTCGAATCCAGAGAATGAATGGGATGGCAACATGGAGAGTAACCCAGTTTTAGGACCGGCAGAGAAGATAACTGAGAAGGAAGTTGAGGAAGCGATAAAAGCAATGAAGAGTAGAAAAGCAGGAGGGCTGACGGGAGTTGTGGGAGATATGTTGAAGGCAGCAGGAAGTTGGGGTGTGAAGAGA
Organism: Myxine glutinosa; assembly: GCF_964187855.1. NCBI lineage: Eukaryota > Metazoa > Chordata > Myxini > Myxiniformes > Myxinidae > Myxine > Myxine glutinosa. The sequence goes on from NC_136270.1 coordinate 134,622,145, forward strand.
ATGACAGAGATCTGTAATCTGGTGGTGAAAGAATGCCGCATTCCAGTGGATTGGGAACTGAGTACCCTCGTCCCGAGCGATAAAGTTATTGGAGCATGGAATGAAGGTATTGGAAAGGGTGTTGGAGAGGAGGATAAGGAAGAAGGTGAAGATCGACGAAATGCAGTTTGGATTTATGCCAGGAAGAGGAATGACAGACGCACTCTTTATTGTGAGGCAGTTGCAGGAGAAGTACATGGAGAAGAGGAAGAAGTTGTTTCTTGGGTTTGTTGATCTGGAGAAAGCATTCGATCGGGTTCCACGCGAAGTAGTGACATGGGCATTGGGCATTGAGGAAGTTAGGAGTGGAGGAATGGTTGATCAAAGTAGTGATGGCAATGTACAAAAGAGCACGCACAGCTGTAAGGACGAAGGACGGGAACAGTGGCGAGTTTGAGGTGAAGGTGGGAGTGCATCAGGGGTCGGTACTAAGTCCACTACTATTTGTAGCTGTGATGGAGGTGCTGGCTCAGAAGGTAAAGGAGGGTCTACCATGGGAGTTGTTGTGTGCAGATGACCTGGTGTTGATTGCGGAAAGTATGGATGGACTGAAGGAAAAGATGAACAAGTGGAAGGAATGTATGGAGACAAAAGGTCTGAAGGTGAATATCGGAAAGAAGAAGGTGATGGCAAGTGGTAAAGCATGTGGTGAGGTGGAAAGAACTGTGAAGTGGCCATGTGCTGTGTGCAAGAAGGGTGTCGGAGTGAACTCCATTCAATGTTCAATGTGCGCTGAGTGGATTCATCAAAAATGTAGTGGTCTGAGAGGGTCATTAACCAGTGTGGCAGCTACATTCAAATGTAAGGTGTGCACAGACGGAGCTGCAGATGGAGGAAATGTTGAGTTGGATCTTGGAGACGGCGTGAAGCTGGAAAGTGTGAAAACATTTTGCTACCTCGGAGACATGCTGAGTGGAGAAGGTGGATCAGACTCAGCAACGGTTGCTCGAGTGAGATGTGCATGGAAGAAGTTTCGAGAACTGAGTGGCGTGCTGATGAGGAGGGGAGTGTTGTTGAAGCTGAAGGGAAAGGTGTATGCTGCATGTGTGAGAAGTGTTATGATTTATGGGAGCGAGACATGGGTAATGAACGTAGAGCAGCAACGAAAGCTGGAAAGGGTGGAAATGCGAATGGTTCGGTGGATGTGCGGAGTATCGTTGAGAGAGAGGAAGACAAATGATGAATTGCGAAAGATGATGGGAATAGAGCCTGTGAGGGATGCTGTGAAGAGCAACAGGTTGAGATGGTTTGGTCACGTGTTGAGGAAGGATGAAAGTGACTGGTTGAGAAGAGTAATGGAAATGAATGTAGAAGGAAGTAGAGGACGGGGAAGACCGAGAAAGACTTGGCTAAAGATGGTGGAAGAAGAAATGCGGGCAAGGGGGTTAACAAGGAGAGATGCAGAAAATAGGGCGAAATGGAGAAGATCGTCATGGGGACCGCAAGGCTAACCCCCGCTCTCGCAGGGAAAATGGCCTTAAAATGCATGTTGTTGTTGTTGTTGTTATTGTTGTATCCTCCAGCGCGCTGGTGCCTGATATATTGCCCAGAAGAGAAAGAATATAAATAAGTACTTAATTAATCGATAATAATTAAGAAACTAATCAATCAATTGAGGAAGAAAAAAATAAACAAACACCGTTTTTGCCAAAGCACTTGCTCACTATTGTGCCGAAATTTCAACTTCCTAGCTCAAAGGATGGCTGAGATATCGCCCGGACAAACAAACAAACAAACAAACAAGAAATAAACCAGGTCAGAAACATTCAATGTCCACCACCCCCATGCCAAATAAATAAATGCCCTCCAGCGCGGCATTGCCGGGGAGCTTTTGGCCCGATGATGCCGCCGTGCAGCTCATCGAAACTGTATTGGGAGGGAGAGGTGTACAATAATTGATTGATTAATTGCTTAATTAAAATCAATAAATAATGATCATAAAACATTTTATTAATCAATTGGATAATAGCATACCAAAACCACCAGTGCTTCATCCGAAGCTGTAACTTTTTGAAAATTAATTGAGCGAGTCATTACCAAAAAAAAAATTAATCGATTAATCAATAGTTAATTAATAGATTAATGAATAGAGTCGGGAAGCTTCAAAAACGTTTTGGTACATCTCTTTTTTTTTTACCAGTGGCAGTGATTATTTGCATTTCTTGTAGCCCCCACACCCCCTCACCTTCATGTGGTCACACCAATTTCCCCAAAAAATAAAAACAAAAAAACCATGCAGGATGGGGTGGGGCTACAAGCTGCAAACAAGTCCTAGTGTTCAGTGCAACAGAAATAATGATGGAGTTCAACCTTGAACCAGAGGGCGAGATAACTTTTCTGTTCAAAACAAGCTCACCGTGCCAAACTCGGGCTTTTCTGAGCACCACTTGCCAAGATCCTTGAGACACTGCTCCTGAAGCTCTGGGTTGAGCCGCAAATCAAGAGCCCGCTGATGTAGTATTCTCCACACCTCGTGTTTACAGTTTCGCGACAACTACAAAGGAACAAATGGCAATTACAAACAAAACCCAAAATCAAGCACCAAATGCTATTAATTTGTTCCTGAATTTAAACGTCCCACAGAAACGATGAAGAATATTCAAATATCAAAAGGAAGGGGGAAAGGTCCCTCCCTTTATATAAAGGGATAGTTTCTCTGTATGCAGCTTTAACATGGGGACTGAAAATACGTTTCTCGGCTTCTACTGGACAAAATCGGCTGCAAATTTCAGAAGTAAATACTTTGTACTTTGAGGTAATATGTTCCAAATTTCAGCAATGTCCGTTTATGTTTTCTTGAGTTACATGAAGAAAACCCTCAAAATCACGTTGGTGTCTGTCCGTCCGTCCAAAATGTGTTGGCGCTCATATCTCAAGGATGATACATTAAACCTAGCTGAAACTTATATACATTGGCCAATAGGTCTAGTTAATGGCTTTCAAAACAAATTCCACCTAAGTGCTATAGTTTTTGCTTTAAAATGAAATATATATAAATATATACACATGAATAAATATATACACACACTATAACTCTTCAAAATATGATTACACACATGCTGGCTCAATGGCTTAAGGGGGCATTATACCATTGAAGGCAAAAAAAAAACATTTTTTTACAAATATACAAATGCATCAATTAAAATGTTTGTTTCCTAGTATTGTATATACTAGGGCATGCCCGTACTATATATATATATCTAAAATTATATCCCCCCCCTCTATTTACATGAAATGGTTTGGTCCATGAAATGTTTTGGTCCATTCGCAACGCCAAAGCGAACGGCGAACGCTTTACATGAAATGGTTTGGTCCATGAAATGTTTTGGTTCATTCGCAACGCCAAAGCGAACGGCGAACGGCTTGCGAGTACAGTGACAATCCCCCCCCCCCCCCCCCTCTATTTACATGAAATGGTTTTAATTAGTTTTAAAACATAGTTTAACGCCAACATATGGCATGCCCGTACCCGTACTATCCGTAATGGCGCACGCTCTCACAGGAGCTCCGGAAGGTCGCATATCGCAGGAAAGCGAAAGAATCGCAAATTAGTTTTTATTAGTTTTAAAACATCGTTTAACGCCAACATAGCGCCAACATAGTTTGCCGACGGGAAATAAATGAATACGCTCTCAAATGTGCCATCCGAGGCAGAGTCTGTTCGCCACGTTCGGCACACGTGATAGCTCGCTGCTCTCTGATTGGTTGAATCGTTTTTTGGACATAGCTCGGTAACTACTTCTGCGATTAATTTAAAACCTTGAAAAGGCACATCCTCGGGTCCCCAGCAATATACCTGGCAAGTTTCAAGTATATCGGACCCGTGGTTGTCGAGAAACAGCGGTCACAGACAAACAAACACACACACACACAGACACACACAGAGATTGCTGGAATTATAGATAGACTAGGGCATGCCCGTACTATATCTATATCTAAAATTATATCCCCCCCTCTATTTACATGAAATGGTTTGGTCCATGAAATGTTTTGGTCCATTCGCAACGCCAAAGCGAACGGCGAACGCTTTACATGAAATGGTTTGGTCCATGAAATGTTTTGGTCCATTCGCAACGCCAAAGCGAACGGCGAACGGCTTGCGAGTACAGTGACAATCCCCCCCCCCCCCCCTCTATGTACATGAAACATGACATGAAATTTGTCCGTTTAATTAGTTTTAAAACATAGTTTAACGCCAACATATGGCATGCACGTACCCGTACTATCCGTAATGGCGCACGCTCTCACAGGAGCTCCGGAAGGTCGTATATCGCAGTTACGATGAATCGCAAATTCGTTTTTATTAGTTTTAAAACATAGTTTAACGCCAACATAGCGCCAACATAGTTTGCAAACGTGAAATAAATGAATACGCTCTCAAATGTGCCATCCGAGGCAGAGTGTGTTCGCCACGTTCGGCACACGCGATAGCTCGCTGCTCTCTGATTGGTTGAATCGTTTTTTGGACATAGCTCGGTAAGTAATTGTCCGATTAATATGAAACCTTGAAAAGGCACATCCTCGGGTCCCCAGCAATATACCTGGCAAGTTTCAAGTATATCGGACCCGTGGTTGTCGAGAAACAGCGGTCACAGACAAACAAACAAACGTACAAACAAACAAACACACAGAGATTACTGGAATTATAGATAGATGTACCAAGTTTGAACGTAAATGGACTTGTCATAGAGAAGATATAAGCTCCCCATTACACTGAACACAGTAAAAACAACACTGAATCACAGTAATGCACTTTTTGATAAAATGTCTTGATTGAAAATATGCAAAACTATATATGTACATGTTGCTTGATATATGAACATTACATTGGTATACATTACATAGCATTATATTATGCATGGTTACCATGGTAACCAGATGCATACAAATGATGAATTACCACTTTACAGCTTATATCTTCTCTATGACAAGTCCATTTACGTTCAAACTTGGTACATCTATCTATAATTCCAGCAATCTCTGTGTGTGTGTGTGTGTGTCTGTGTGTCTGTGTGTGTGTTTGTTTGTTTGTCTGTGACCGCTGTTTCTCGACAACCACGGGTCCGATATACTTGAAACTTGCCAGGTATATTGCTGGGGACCCGAGGATGTGCCTTTTCAAGGTTTCATATTAATCGGACAAGTAGTTACCGAGCTATGTCCAAAAAACGATTCAACCAATCAGAGAGCAGCGAGCTATCACGTGTGCCGAACGTGCCGAACAGACTCTGCCTCGGACGGCACATTTGAGAGCGTATTCATTTATTTCACGTTGGCAAACTATGTTGGCGTTAAACTATGTTTTAAAACTAATTAAAACTAATTTGCGATTCTTTCGCTTTCCTGCGCGTTTGTGCACGCTATGGCGATTTCTTTACCAAACTCCGCAAGCCGTTCGCTTTGGACCAAACCATTTCATGTAAATAGAGGGGGGGGGGATTGTCACCGTACTCGCAAGCCGTTCGCTTTGGACCAAACCATTTCATGTAAATAGAGGGGGGGGATTGTCACCGTACTCGCAAGCCATTCGCTTTGGACCAAACCATTTCATGTAAATAGAGGGGGGGGATATAATTTTAGATATATATATAGTACGGGCATGCCCTAGTATATACAATACTAGGAAACAAACATTTTAATTGATGCATTTGTATATTTGTTAAAAAAAAAATTTTTTTTGCCTTCAATGGTATAATGCCCCCTTAATGGATAAAGCACCAGACTCCCAAGCTGGGGATTATGGGTTTAAATCCCGTCTGGATTCAATATTTTTTTCCCCTCACTTTTTAAAGTCTTTAATATCGTCTTTAATAATGAACAAATTAACATCTTGTACAATAACGAAATGCATTTTCTTCGTATTTAAAATGCAATTATTCTTAAACCTGAATTTCAGCGTCATTATGAGTATTGTACTACATCAAATTGCTTATTGTATGGAATTCAAGGGAGGCACAAAGTGCCCCTTCCTTTTTTGGAACGGTTTCTCTGGATGCAACTTCAACATGGGGACTGAAAATTAGTCTCTCGTCTTCTACTGGTATATTATATAATATATATACACTACCGGTCAAAAGTTTTAGAACACCTCAATTTTTCCAGTTTTTATTGAAATTTACGCAGTTTAATGTCTCAATAGAAAAGAACCACCTTTTGAGGCCATTTTTCCCCGCAGAGCAGGGGTTAGCCTTTTTTGGGCACCATGGTCCCCTTTTTGAAGCGATGTTTTATGGCCGGATGCCCTTCCTGCCGCCAACCCTGTTAGTCGCCTCTTGCGACACAAAGGGAATTACCAGTAAACTCAATTTGCCGACCTCGGAAGGATGACAGGCTGAGTCAACCCCCCTGGTGTTAATTCAGCGATCGACCGGGATTCGAACCCAGGATCCTAGGATACCAAGCCAGCACCCTAACCGCTAAGCCAACACCAGGCTAGTTTAATGTCTCAATGTACTCTGAAATTAAGCATAAAACAAATAAACAATTGGAGATAAAAAATAAATCATAGAATCATTTTGTTTAACAAAATTTAATTTAAATTTTGGATTCAGCAAAGTAGCCACCTTTTGCAGATATAAACGCCGAATACACTCATGGCATTCTTTCTACAATGGAAATCAAATATTGTTCGGGAAGTTCTTCCCAACACTGTTGCAGAAGTTCCCACAAATGTGTTGCACTTGTAGGTTGCTTTGCTTTCACCCTTATGTCCAGTTCATCCCAAACCAGCTCGATGGGGTTTAAGTCTGGAGACTGTGCTGGTCATTCCATGATTTGAAGCCTACCGTCTTGTTCTTATCCTCGAAGGTAGTTTTTCCATAGCCTGGAGGTGTGTTTAGGGTCATTATCTTGCTGTAGGATGAACCCCTGACCAACTAGGCGTATACCAGAGGGTATTGCATATAATATAATAACCACCTTTAGAGGCCATTTTTCCCCGCAAAGCGGGGGTTGGCCTTTTTCGGGAACCGTGGTTGTTGTTGTTTTTTTGGTCCCCTTTTTGAAGCAATGTTTTACGGCCGGATGCCCTTCCTGACGCCAACCCTTTTTGCCGCCTTTAACGACAAACAGGGAATTACCAGTGAACTGGTACTCAATTAGCCGACCTCGGAAGGATGACAGGCTGAGTCAACCCCCCTGGCGTTAATTCAGCGATCGACCGGGATTCGAACCCAGGATCCTAGGATCCTAAGCCGGCACCCTAGCCGCTAGCCCATTGCATGGCGCTGCAAAATGCTGTGGTAGCCCTTTTGGTTCAGGGTGCCAGTCACTCTATGCAAGTCGCCGACTCTGGATCCAGCAAAAGAGCCCCAGACCATCACACTTCCTCCTTCCTCCATGTTTGACAGTTGGTGTCACACACTGAGGAACCATCCTTTCGCCTACTCGACGGCGTACAAAAACCATGCGTGATGAACCAAAGATTTCAAATTTTGATTCATCAGTCCATAAGCCCTTCTTCCAGTCGTCAGTAGTCCACTGGCGGTGTTTCATGGCCCAGGCAAGCCTCTTTTTCTTATTTTGCCATCTTAGCAATGGCTTTCTTACTGCCACTGGACCTGTCAAACCTGCAGCTCAAAGTCTTCTCTTCACAGTTGAAACTGAGACTTGCTTACTTCAACCAGTGTTAAGCTGTGCTTGAAGCTGTTGTCCTGTGAGCTGCCTGTCACGCAAGCTGTTGACTCTCAGAAACTTGTCTTCTGATTCTGTTGTGGCTTTGGGTCTGCCAGACCTCTTCCTGTCAGAGTTTCCTCCAGTTTCCAATATACTACTTCCTGCAGTGCAATATTGTCCAAATAATGCTTCAGAGGGTGTTGTAACAGTCTGTTCCAATACTGCTTTTATACAGACAGGGGGTTTGTAATCAAGTAATCAGAAGAGGTTGGGACACCTGTAGGAATTGTTTGCATCAACTTTCAAGGCTTAATTTACTTACATTTCTGCAGAAGAGCTGTACGTTGTTAACCCATTACTTGTTCCCTGAAGTAGGCCTTTTTTTTTTTTTAACAATATAACTGTGCAATTTACATTATTTTTCCGTTTTTGCTAACCTAAACTTTTTTTTTTTTTTTTTTACCTCAAGCAGTTTGCTGCTTACCTTTGTACCATTTCAGGTTATTCACTGGACATTAAACTGCGTAAATTTCAATAAAAACTGGAAAAATTAAGGTGTTCTAAAACTTTTGACCGGTAGTGTATATAAATATAAATATACATATATACACTTTATAACCCTTTAATATACATTAAAAAAAATAAATTCTGACGTGCTGGCTCAATGGCCGAGTGGATAAAGCATCACACTCGCAAGCTGGGGATTGTGGGTTCGAATCCTGTCTGGGATGAATATTTTTGCCCTTTACTTTTTCAAGTCTTTTATATCATCTTGAATAAAGTGTTGTGCAATGAACAAATGCATTTTGTTCGTATTTAAAATGTATCTTGTGAAAAATGCCAGGGACATAGAAAATGCCCCTTTATATGGGATGTGCCATGTGACAAACAATAGAAAAGAAGAGACTTGCTTGGGTAAAATGCCAGGAGCATAGAAAAGGCCCCTTTATATGGGATGTGCCATGTGACAAACAATAGAAAAGAAGAGACTCGCTTGGGTAAAATGCCAGGAGCATAGAAAAGGCCCCTTTATATGGGATGTGCCATGTGGCAAACTATAGAAAAGAAGGGACTTTCTTGGGTAAAATGCCAGGGGCAGAGAAAAGGCCCCTTCATGCAAGGGTATGTGCCATGTGGAACGGTATGTGCCATGTGGAACGGTATATAAAAGAAGGGACATTCCATAGCTTGAAGAAAATGCCAAACAATACAAAAGAAGGGACATTCAAATAATCTCGTATGCATGCTGGACTACCCTCGTGTTCTGAGGAGGAACCAAGTAATGCTCTAGAAAAGTTCACATGAAGGGGTGCTGATTTGATTCATATACCTGCATGAAGAAGTAAATGTATTTTATTTGCCAGAAGTAGGGTGCCCCTTTATATGATGACACTCACCCTGCGCCCCTGCTCCTCAGTGCGGTATGCATGGCGGTATAGGCAGGATATGATGGCTCCTGGAGTCGACTCGTTCATCATCTGTGAATAGCAAAGATGACTTGCATCGGCCCGGCAGCGTTTATAGAGCATAGGGTCCAGTCTGCAGAGCAGGTGCACAAGTGGAACGGGGGAGGGGAGAGGGAGGAACAGCACGTGATGACCGAGTACAGAGCTTTAAAAACGATTTTATTTTTCCAAGGGTAAACCAGACATAACAGCGGGGACTGATGAGAAAAAGTGAAAACAAGTCAAAGAAACCACTGGAATAACAAGTCAGAGTGAAGAATATTAGCAAAACATGAAACTATCCCCAAAAAATTGTTTTTTTTAAACATCAAAATAAATAAATACATAATATATCTATATATATAGTCATGCGTCGCTTAACGTCTGAGATACGTTCTTGGAAACATGACGTTAACCGAATTGGACGTTATCCGAACATCACATTGTGAACTTTGTATTTATACTTACGTGTATGTGGAATATTGCAGTGTACTTGTACTGTACAATATTGACTAAATTCACGAGATAACGTACACAACTAATGAAACATAGAGGTTAAGAAGGCTAATACAATAAGATAATGTCTACATTAGCTAATATATTGTTGTAAAAAAATACAGGTATAATATACATACAGTAAAACAGGTACAGTACTGTATAGTAAAGTAAAATTAAACAGTACACTGTTCACTGATTGAGAGGTAGATGCAGTATCGTATCCTTAAATCTGATGGACTTTTCTTATTTCTATATACGTAAAGGGCCTGGCTGAGGTTCGTCGTGGGGAGGAGTTTGTTTTTTGATGAAAATGTCGAGCGTTGTTTGTTTTGTCTGCTGTTTCTTCTCCTCGTAGATTTGCCGATATGCGGCAAACACTGCATGTGCATTCCTCTCTATGAGTGAGAAGCGTTCAGTGTTGGGGTTCATCTCTTCGGCACTTTTCAGCAGTGTTAAGGTTGGCGAAGAATTTAGATAACCCCTTTATAGTGAACTTCTTCTGTACCTCCTCCGACATGCCGAAATCACGTGCGATAGCATTCACAGATTTGCCGCCCTCACGCTGTCTTATTATTTTCTGCTTCTCCTCCAAATCAATGCTCTTGCGTTGTTTCTTGCTG
>NC_136270.1:134637360-134659860 GCF_964187855.1 Myxine glutinosa
TCAGCTACACCTGTTGATCACGTGACCACCGATTCACCGAAGCACGCCACGCTTGAGAGGCGTGGCTTTCGGTTTCTGGTTGTGCTTTATAATGCAGCCCGATAAATGGGCTTTTCAGTGTTCCCGAGTTGGTTTTGAGAATAAATATCTTCTCGGACGAGTTTGTGTCTTGCCCGTCATTTCGTCCGTATCAAGCAAGAGCCCCGGCTCTTCAATACTACAACTTGCGTGATGAAGATGATGATGAATTAGCTGTGCAGTACTGATGATGATGAAGGTGATGACGATGATGAATGTACTGGCGTTTTCCATACGCACGACTCTTTGTCTACCCTTCTACTGTACACTATGTACAGTATTTTATTTCTTGTAATATGTTTTAAATACTGTATTTTTCTTATTTCTTTACGTTTTTTAATTTTTTAGGCTAGAAAATGCTTATTTTACCACAAAAATATTTAAAATAATAGTATATAAAAATACATTTATACCGCAAAATCCCGCGATATAGCGAAAAATCCGCGATATAATTTTACATATACTAGCGAGAAAAAACCGCGATGTACCGAATCCGCGAAAAGTGAACCGCGATATAGCGAGGGATGACTGTATATATACATATATATATATATATATACATATATATACATATATATTGTTACAGACATGGCTTGGATGTTATTTACCGAGCGGTTTTATGGTATGACCACGTCTGCACAAGTTACCCGATTGTGCCCGAACGTTGACTAATCGCGCTATGCTAGACCAATGAAGGAAAAAGAAGACACACGGCTGGAATTAATCCGACACGACACCAGGGATACGGTTCTCAAAGGTTGTTATTACAATAATGCGGAAGGTTTAGATTACAGGGACAAGAGGGAAACATAGGAAGGTGGGCACTTAAACACACTTATATTAACCCCAACAGACGACAGATAAACGGGACAAGGCTCACTCACACGGGGTTTGATTGCAACGAAAGCGGGTAGCGATCGCTCCAGGTGCACCTGGGCTCAGAGCAGGATCACGTACGGTCCAGTTTAAGAGATGCGGTGGAGGTATTGCAGCGCTCGAGGGGTGGCGACTTCTCTCTCCAGGCTGGGGGCGCATCTGACGTCACATCCGGCGCGGGGCCGCGTATATCCGGCGGGGAGTGACACGCCCTCGGCTCGTTAGCTCCGCCTCGTGGAATCGGCACGTTGCTTCTCATTGGGTGCGTGCGGGGGGTTTACCAGGCTCCGCCCTTGACGAGGAGCTGACAAGGAGCCCCTTCGTGGTAACCCCGTGGAGCGCATGGTCTGGAGCTAATCGAGCCGGTGTGAGGACGCATCCTCCCCCGCTCCGCCGCCATCTCCTCTGTTGTTGTTGTAATTGTTGGGGAAGAAGATGGAAGGAGGTATGGGAAAGGTCCTAAACTCACTACTGATGCCATATAATCACATTCTGGTGCAACGAAGAGTCATAATTAGTGGAGACGAGGCCTTAACTGACATAGAATAAGAATAACTAGGAAGATGTCCGAAAGTTGTCTACGTGTGGTGCGGTGGACCTGGGCACGACATTTAATGGGGGAATAAGGGGAAGGTCGGCTCTACTGATTGTTATTTACATGCAATGGGACTAGGGAATGGGGGATTGGGGAAAGTTGGGGAGTATTGGAGAAAATAGGGGAATATTTACAAGCGGATATGGAGGCCAAATTCCATATTCGCAACATTGCACCCTTCTCTACCCTCGGGGCGTCCCGACCCGATAAATTTTTACCTACTTTAGTGTGGCACGCAATGTAGTTCCCTCTACTATTAACTCTACCCTGAGTGCGACAGTTTTACAGATATTCACAAATGAGTAAATATGTCCCCCTGCGACGTTGCACCCTTCTCCTCACAGAGACACACCCACAGGATAACCGAATCCGGAAAGAATTCTCAAACTAAACATACAGCCGGTAGGGAGCATTATTTACAAGATTACGCTGATATCTACACTACGATCCAGGACCTGTTTTTGGAGGAACACATGCAGATGTTATGCATAGAGAGAGCGCGCTTGCCAGCATCGATACACCAACCCACGAGTGCTCTGTGGCCGACGGCCTTTAATAACGTGCAGAGCACCCTTCCCGAGCATCAAAAGCACCACCCCACCACCAATCGGCGCAGTCACCATTGTTCATTGGAATAAAAATAAATTCGACAACCCCTAACCCTGCAGGTGTCTCTTGCTCTTCTTGTGGTGCACTTGGTGGTAACTAAAAGTGGTTCACCTGTATGGCATAGGTGCCACGTTGACCCATAGGTCCATCCCCGGGTGGTGCTTGGCCGCAAACGAACTGCGGTCCATTGTGGGTGGCCACAAACATTGCGGTCCATATGGTGTATCGATCCCGGCAGCAAACAGCGAAAGTGCAGGCCCACAACTGCGCAGCCAGCACCTCTCTCTCCTCTCTCTCTACCCCAAAGCCAGATCCTCGGAGGTGGGAGACAAAAGAAGCAGACAAGTGAGTAAGGTGGTAAGGGCGCAAAAGTGCACGCAATGTAAGGTGATGCACACTGGGGGCACATGGGAACCAGGTGAGACAGGTACGTTCCTATCGTACGCCCCCCCCCCCCACCAGGTAACCTACATGGCCCCTCCCTTACCCCTTACTGTATCCACACAACACAACACTACCCATAAACATCTACTTTACAAATCAACAAACATCCCTACTGTCTTCCCCGTTCCTCCCATATACCAAATTCGTCTTCTCTCCCTCCTAACCAATCAAATTTGCCATTTTCAACTCTCATCAAAATTTGCCATCTCCAACTCAACATCATAATTTGCCATCACCAATTCATCATCAGTCCCTCCTAGGGAGGGAGAGATGGAATCACTCCAATGTCTCATCCACGTCGTGATGCGTCTCACAAATCCACACAGCGATTCATCTCCTGCAACAAAACAAAGAAAACACAGGTGTGGAGTCATCATCATCACCACAGGTAAGTGGCTGCGTATGGTGCGACAGGTTCATCAATCCTAACTATCTCCTAAATGACTTTAACAACTTTACACTACCCGGGGTCTTTCTCCGGCCAAACCATTGGCCCTCTTACACTATGGGTTCTAAAAACCAATTCCCATTGGCCAAACTGTGGTGCTCTTCAATTTGGGGTCTCACTCCCCCGATTCATCTCCCGGTGCCCTCGTACAATTTCTGGGCTGCGACGTGTACCTCTCCCAGTGGGTCTACCCACCTGCACACCTCCACCACTGCAGTTGCCTCCGAGCTTACCTGCTCCTTACCCTAACCTAACTACCAGGGGAAGGCCCTCTGGCTCTCTCCCCACTCCGTGCCCTCTCTGGCACTGGGCTGCCCGATCCACACCCGGGATCCTCAGGCACCCACTCACAACTACCGGCTCCCAGAGCCCACCTGCGGCCTCACCTGGCCGACATCCTCACAGTGGTGGAGTGCCCAACCAACTACACACACTAACAGGCTACACGCCCAGCCATTTCCACAACACTAATGCACCCATTCACAACACCATTCTGCAACCGCACCACAAATGCCAATATCCAACCACAATTTACCTGCACCCTCTACCTAACACTTACACTACCCGCCCCGGGTACTCGTGAAAGGGGTCCACTCTTCCCCCATCCACACCTTCGCACCATGCACACCACTCCGTACCACTCACTCCAACTCTCTCCACACACCTGTACCTGCACACCTGTGCTCTCACACCTGGTGCCACCTGCACCCTTCTCTCCCCAAGCGCATTCGCGCTGATCCACACACTCACTACTCATACACTGCTCCACACACCTGTCCAGTTGCACACCTGTGCAATCACACCTGTTCAATTCTCACACACACAGCATCATCTCAGCTAACTACTCCCTTCTGAAACTTGCGCTTCCCAGTCGTCCCTTTAAACTATTGCGCTCCCACGTCATTATCATCCACACTAATCTACCTGCGTCCCCACTACAGGTATCAGTCACTCCCTAACCTTATCGTCACCTAATGTCAATCCTCGCTAGATCCCTACACACCATATCCTAACCCACCCGGGCTAGTTTTCACTGCCATACACCCCCATAAGCTATAGCGCATTTGCCCCCCCCCCATGGGAAGGGTGGCAGGGATGCCACCCTCTCCCACCGGGCCTATCGCTCCTCAATCCCCCAGTCCTCTGGCACTAATAAGCCCCCCCTTATTCAGAGGTACTGGGTCCCGCCTCGGCATCTAAAGCCGAGGCAATCCACGGGGGCGCCTGCTCGCCGGTGTAAGGTCTTATCCGGTCGGCGTGGACGATCCGAGGGAGGGCTCGTGGCCCCATTTTGATCTTAAAGACCACGTCACAGATTTGCGACAGGACGACTCCTGGGCCTTGCCAGGGGGAGGTGAGTTTTGGGCACCTTCCCTTCCGCCTCCGGGGATTAAAGAACCAAATCTTCATCCCCGGAGCGTATTGACTCCCCTGGCTCCGGTCGTCGTACCTGCGCTTCATCTTTTCCCCCGCCAGATGGAGTTGGCGGCGGGCGAAGGCATGGACTAGCTCCATGCCTTCCTCTAGGTGACGTGCGTACCCCTCCCTCGGCGGGTTAACCACTGTGTCTGGCACGGGACCGCATAGCAAGTCGGCGGGAGCCCGTAACTCCCGCCCATACATAAGCAACGCTGGACTGCATGCGGTGGCCCCGTGCTGGCTGGTTCGGTAGGCCATGAGCAAATAAGGGAGATGTTCGTCCCAGTCATCCTGACGGGTGGTGGTGAACAGTGCCAGTTGTTGGATTAGAGTTCGATTGAATCTTTCCACCATCCCGTCAGATTGAGGTCTTAAAGGCGTTGTTCTGGTTTTCCGAATTGACAGGAGATTGCACACATCTTTTAGCAATTTGCTCTCAAAATTTCGTCCCTGGTCGGTGTGCAACTCCTGTGGAATCCCATGCCGGCACACAAATCCTTCCACGAAGGCCTGCGCTACCACCCCTGCTTCTTGGTTGGGGAGGGCGTAGGCCTCCGGCCACTTGGTGAAATAGTCCATTACAACGAGGATATACTTATTACCTTGGCGGGTGCGGGGCAGCGGTCCTAGAATATCCATAGCCACCCGCTCAAGGGGGGCCCCCACCTGATGTAATTGAAGGGGGGCCCTCATCCTCCGTGCTGGTCCCTTTTTGGCAGAACAGGCGTCGCATCTCCGACACCAGTCCTGTATGTCGCGCCCCATATTCACCCAATAGAACCTCCGGCGGACCCGAGATATTGTCTTTGTCCTGCCCAAATGGCCGCCGGAGCGGGTACCATGCACCTGTTGCAATATGACGTTCTTGAATTTGTCAGGGACTATCACCAGCCAGGAAGTTCGATCAGAGGGAACCTCCACCCACTTGCGATACAAGATGTTGCCTTTCAATTCCAGGGTCTGCCACTGAGCCCAATATGCCTTTGTTTGTGCCCCGAGGGGGGTGACCTCTTCCCCCTTTGGTCTTTGCCCCAATTTGACCCATTGGAACACCGGCCCCAGAACAGGATCCTCCTGCTGGGCCGTGCTCCAAGCCAACTCTCCAAATTCCTCGTCCGCGGTTAGTGGCAAAATTGGCCCTCTCACCCGGGTTGCCCGGACGACGAGAATCGGGGCGGAATCGCCCAATTGCTCCCTCTCCTCGTGTCTCGCACAAAATTTACAGTTTTCCCCCAGACAAGGACGCCGAGAGAGTGCGTCCGCATTACCATGGGCCTTCCCGGCCCTATGGGCCACATCAAAATCGTACTGCTGCAACTTTTCCAACCACCTTGCAATTTGGCCCTCCGGTTCCTTGAACCGAAGGAGCCATTGCAGGGAGGAATGGTCAGTTCTAACCAAAAATTTCCGCCCGTACAAGTACGGGTGGAAATGGTTCATGGCAGCCAGCATAGCCAATAACTCTTTGCGAGTGACGCAATAATTTCTCTCGGGCCTACTTAAGGCCCGACTATAATAACCAATCACTCTCTCCACGCCCTCCTGTGTCTGAGACAAAACTGCGCCCAATCCTTCCTGGCTCGCATCCGTGTCCAGGGTAAATGTCCCGTCACTAGTGGGGTAAGCTAGAAGGGGTGCGGATGTTAGACACCCCTTCAATTTTTGGAAGGCCTCGTGGCACTCCCGTGTCCAATTAAATCGCGTCCCCTTCTCCGTAAGCCGGTGGAGGGGACGGGCCAACTCCGCAAATTTCGCCACAAAGCGCCGGTAGTAGGAGCAGAGTCCCAAAAATCCCCGCACCTCTTTGATGGTACGTGGTGCGGGCCACTCCTCTACCGCTTTAATTTTGTCTGGGTCTGTTTTTACCCCCTCGCGGCCAATCACGTGACCTAGATAGGCCACCTCTCTTGCAAACAAAGTGCACTTACTCGGGTTCAGCTTCAACCCTGCCTGTCTGAGGCACCCGAACACCTGGTCCAAATTAGCTAGTGCCTGGGGGAACGTTTGGGCATGTACCAGGACGTCATCCAGGTACACCAGGCATGATTGCCATGGCATGCCGCCTAGTACATGCTCCATCAATCTCTCAAAGGTGGCGGGGGCGTTACACAAACCAAACGGCATCACAGTAAACTGATACAGTCCCTTACCTGTGGAAAATGCCGTTTTCTCCTTCCCTGCCCTATCCATCTCCACCTGCCAATACCCACTCTTGAGGTCCAAAGTTGTGAACCAATTTGAGCCCGCAACGGCATCGAGGGTGTCATCAATCCTTGGCAGGGGATATGAGTCCTTGAGTGTCACGTTGTTTAGCTGGCGATAGTCCACGCAGAACCGCGTGGTCCCATCCTTCTTTTTGACCAGCACAACAGGTGACATCCAAGGACTTCCCGAGGGCTCGATCACACCTGCGTCGAGCATTTTTGCAACCTGCTCGTCAGCTTCCGCCCTCTTGCTCCAAGGGAGCCGTCGGGCGGCCTGACGAATAGGCCGGGCCTCACCGGTGTGGATCTGATGTTTCACCAGGCCCGTACGTCCAATATCCTCGGTGGACAAGGAGAAGAGGTCCAAATGGGACCCAACCAGTTTGTGTAAGGCCTCCCTCTGGGTACCTCCCAACTCTACGCTGCTACGATTTACCATCTCGCAAATGGGATCGGGCCAATTCCTACTTGTCATTGAAGGCTCCCCCCGGGGTCGGCTCGGCTGGACGTTCTCGCCCCTCACTGTCGCGACTTCCTCAACGGGGGTGCAGCCAGCTACCCTCGTGCCCCTTACTATAGTGCGTGGTTCTGTACTCATATTTATTACTCGGACGGCCACTACCGGTCCGTTCGTTTTTACAAGGGTGCGGCCCACGATTAAACCCGGTATGGACTGCGCTGCCACCGGTTCGACCAGGCCGCAGGACTCCTGCCATGTTGGGCGAGCTGCCCATCGGGCCGGCACTATCGCCTCGGCCCTTGGGGGGATGGTCACGGCCTCGGAAGCCTCCAGCTCCGCTCTCTCGGCCGTGCTCACTCCCCCTAACGGCAGCTCTTCTACTCCCACCTGCAGGATCCCCCGGCACAAGTCGATTTTACAACCGCTGGCAGTCAACAGGTCCAACCCTATTAAACATGGGTCGCACACCTCCGCCACCCAAACATCTATCTCCCTCCTTACCGACCCTAACTTGAGGGTCACAGAACCACGCCCTATGATCGGGGCCGTTACCCCGGTAGCAAGCTGCAAACTATAATTTTGCAGGCGCTGGATCTTATCCCAGCCACCTGCACTCGAATCAAGGACCACAGGGCTGATGATCGTGGCGCTAGCTCCTGTGTCCACTACGGCGTCTACCCCCACGCCGGCAATTTTGCATCTAATTGTCAGGCTACCGGTTCCAATTTGGCCATGACCTGTCGCGTCAATGAGGGCTCTCCTCCATCCTTTGCTGCCGAACACCGCCCTACGTGCCCGACACCTTCTAGTTTCCCGGGGTCTGGCGGGGGGGTGTCTGGGGTCGGCTAACCCGCTCCCCCCTGGGCGGAGTTGAGGACCTCAACTGCCGGGGATCATCCCGGCGCGCGTTTCGACAGTGCCGCGCCAGGTGACCCAGGCGGTTGCAGGTATAGCACCTCACCTAGTAAGGTGCTTGCCTCCGGAATTCCAAATTCCCCCCCCTGTAGGTCCGAATTGGATTACCCGCTCGTGGTCCACCGCGGGCCACCTCCGGGGCCGCCTGCCATGGTCCAGGTCCTGCCAGGCGCTGGTCCACCAGCCTCCGGACCATGCCCGCCAGGTCAGGACCCACGTCGGGGGCGGGCCCCCTAAGGGGTCCGCCCTCCATCGGGGGTCCCATCTGGCGGACCGCCATTGCGAGACGCTGGCCCCCCCGGGCCAGGGGCCTCGCTGCTTCCCAACGGGCCGCAGCGTCAGCCGCCTGGCTCAGAGTCTGCGGGCGCCACATGGCGAGCTGTTGCCGGAGCTCAATATCCGGGAGGGCCTGGATAAAATGGTCCAGCGCCAGGCTTTCCCGGGAATCCGCTGCCATGCTAGCATGTGCGATCCCCACTGCGCGGCGAATGTCGTGGGCAAGTTCCCCGATGGCTTCCTGGGGCTTGCGCTTTCGCAGCGCGAGCTGAGCTTTAACAAGCTCGCTCTGCTGTTCTATTCCAAATCGATTAATTAGGGCGTCGCGGAGGGCTGGCAGGGTGAGAGCACCCGCTGGTAATGCCGTCAGCACCTCCGCCGCCGCGCCGCGCAATGCGGCCACCAGGTGTACTCCACCTTCGTCCTCACCCCAACCGTTACCCTTACACACACAGTCGAACTGCGCCAGGTACGCGCGTAGATCACTCTTGCCGTCATACGGCGCGAGTGGGACCTTGTGGGACCACCTCGTATGCGAGTCGTTGCCCGCCGGCCGGACCCCGTGCGTCGCCCCTTGCGGGGTCAGCGCGGGGCCGAACCGGCCGGGCCCCCACAGTACATTACCCCCAAGGGGCTCTCGTGCCTCCCCGGTCCCTCCAACAACTACCCCTGTTGGTGTCGATGCATGGGTCACACCTCCGCAACCCGCTACCCATTCCATACCACCACAACCTTGCTCACCCACACCTCGCACCTCTCGTTCCATACCCTCCGGACCAGCCATACACCTCACTCTTGGCCTCTCACGAACATCCGGGTCTATCTCGACCCCCAAGCTTATTAAATCACCTGGCGCATCATACGCACGACCATATTGGTCACCACTTACACCGGGTCCTCTTTCTCTTCGCTTCTCCTCCATCACCTGCGAATCCCTCATCCGGTTAATGAGCACATCATCACGATCCGAACACAGACTTTGGACCAATTCTTTTACTTCCTCCTTTATCTCTTTCTTATCCTCTCTCCGTCGCTTCTTAATTTCGCTCACCCCTTCTTCCACTTCTTCTAATTTTTGCTTCATCTCCTTCATCTCTTCGTGCGCCCCTTTAAGTTCTTCCTCTAACTCCACTTTATTTTTTTCTATGTGCTCCCGCACCTCCCGCTCTTTAACCTCCATTACCTCTACCACCTTGTCCATTTTCCTCGTCAGGTCCTCATGTACCGTCTGGCACTCTTTTTTAATTACCCCTACGTCCTTTTTCATCTCCTTCTGTGTCGATTTTAAACCCTCTATTACCGCTGTGTTCTTCTTTACCTGGTCCCCCAACTCCTTTTGTCCCACTGTCAGTTGTTCTACTCCCAGCGTCAACTCCTCTATACCACCTTGCAATTTTACAGTCCCCTTTCTCACCTCTTTCTCCATGCGCTCCTTACAGTGCCTCACCTCCTCGCGCACTCCTCCGACCTCCTCACTCACTCCTCTTCTGATCTCCTCTCCCATCACTTGCATCTCCTGCCCAGATGCCACCCTCATCTGCTCCATTTCCTCCCTGTGAGCATCCAGTTTGGTTTCTACCCCCATTCTGACCCCCTCTATCTGCTGCTCCATTTGTTTAACTTCCCTTTCCGCTTGGTCCCTCATGTCCCTCAATTTGCCTTCCATACTGTTTTCTAACCCCTCTAACCCTTTTTGCATCCCTTCCATTTGATTCTCTTGAGCGGCCATTCTGTTTTCTACCCCCGTTAACCCCTCCTGTATTTCCCCTAATCTATCGTCTAATTTCCCAAATTTCATGTCTAATCCCTTAAAATTATTGTCTAATCCCTTAAAATTATTGTCTAATCCCTCACTGGTACCCCTCGCTTCGTCCCTCATTACCCCCATTTGGCCCTCCAATCGCTCACCCTGAGCATCCATCCGGTTCCCCATTACCCCCATTTGGTCCTCCAATCGCTCACCCAATCGCTCATTATCAGCCCTCGTTTCCTCCCTCATTTTCTCGCTATTCTGGGCCATAAGGGCCTTCATTTGTATGAAAAAAAGGCCCCAATCCATCGGGGGCGCTGCCACGGTCGCTGGCGCGGTGATCAGCGAGGCGCCATTTTGCGCGCCCGCTTCTTCGTGCGTGACGGCGCTATTTTGCGAACCTGCCGCCCTCACTGCTTCGCTCTCCTCCTGTCCCTCATTTTGGTCCTGGATCGACCCTACCTCACTCTCCTTTACCGGACCCCAGCTGTCTTGATCCGCCATAGCGCGACTTTCAAAATTCGGTTTTTATTTTTTATTTTCGTAAAACAAATTCAAATTTCGCCGTTATAATTTCGCGCGGGAAACGCGCTCCGAATCGATTCGGTCGAGCGCCGTACGCGCTCCGGCTCGATTTTCCCTCCCAAAATTTGGGCCTAACTAATTTAGTCCCGGGTTCGAATTCCACTCCTCGACACCAATTGTTACAGACGTGGCTTGGATGTTATTTACCGAGCGGTTTTATGGTATGACCACGTCTGCACAAGTTACCCGATTGTGCCCGAACGTTGACTAATCGCGCTATGCTAGACCAATGAAGGAAAAAGAAGACACACGGCTGGAATTAATCCGACACGACACCAGGGATACGGTTCTCAAAGGTTGTTATTACAATAATGCGGAAGGTTTAGATTACAGGGACAAGAGGGAAACATAGGAAGGTGGGCACTTAAACACACTTATATTAACCCCAACAGACGACAGATAAACGGGACAAGGCTCACTCACACGGGGTTTGATTGCAACGAAAGCGGGTAGCGATCGCTCCAGGTGCACCTGGGCTCAGAGCAGGATCACGTACGGTCCAGTTTAAGAGATGCGGTGGAGGTATTGCAGCGCTCGAGGGGTGGCGACTTCTCTCTCCAGGCTGGGGGCGCATCTGACGTCACATCCGGCGCGGGGCCGCGTATATCCGGCGGGGAGTGACACGCCCTCGGCTCGTTAGCTCCGCCTCGTGGAATCGGCACGTTGCTTCTCATTGGGTGCGTGCGGGGGGTTTACCAGGCTCCGCCCTTGACGAGGAGCTGACAAGGAGCCCCTTCGTGGTAACCCCGTGGAGCGCATGGTCTGGAGCTAATCGAGCCGGTGTGAGGACGCATCCTCCCCCGCTCCGCCGCCATCTCCTCTGTTGTTGTTGTAATTGTTGGGGAAGAAGATGGAAGGAGGTATGGGAAAGGTCCTAAACTCACTACTGATGCCATATAATCACATTCTGGTGCAACGAAGAGTCATAATTAGTGGAGACGAGGCCTTAACTGACATAGAATAAGAATAACTAGGAAGATGTCCGAAAGTTGTCTACGTGTGGTGCGGTGGACCTGGGCACGACATTTAATGGGGGAATAAGGGGAAGGTCGGCTCTACTGATTGTTATTTACATGCAATGGGACTAGGGAATGGGGGATTGGGGAAAGTTGGGGAGTATTGGAGAAAATAGGGGAATATTTACAAGCGGATATGGAGGCCAAATTCCATATTCGCAACAATATACATATATATACATATATATACATATATATACATACATATATATACATATATATACATATACATATATATATATATACATATACATATATATACATATATATATATATACATATACATACATATATATATATATATACATATACATATATATACATATATATATATATACATATACATATATATACATATACATATATATACATATACATATATATATATTGTAACGATTTTGAGAAGTGTGTAACGAATTTGAGAAGTGTAATGAATGTGAAAACGTTACAATGGAAACGTTACAATGTGAACGTTACAAACGTACGGTACGACCCTGTAATGTAAATAATGGTCGCAGTCAGCGTCCTAGTTAATTGCATGAAATATACACGCAGGTCACGATATATCTTTTAAATAGTGTATTTCCTTATTCCATGTAGGCTAAGTATGTGTTTTCCCACTAGATTGACTTTGCATTGTATCAAACAAAATAAGCGTAGGCCCTTCCAATTTCCCCAAAACCTCCCTTCCATTTGCCTTCCGCATTTTGGTCGGTTTTTCTCTTCAACCACCATTGGCCACGAGGTAAGGTTGGAGAAGAAAGGCGTGTCTCCACCTCGTCAGAAGAGGGAAGGAGTGAACCGGCCCTAACAGCCAATCAACACCGCGGTGATCGACCCGGTAGGCGTGCCCTCGGAGCCGGCGGCTTGATTTCGCTCGAGGTGATAAAAGCGACTGCAGGGGACTGCTTTGAGAGATGACTGGAGATGAGCTGGAGAGGAGCAACGAGGCTGCACCAAAGAGAGGCGGTGAGATGCGAAACGCTCCAAGCCAACGAGGAGAGGTACTCGGCAAGGAGACCAGCTTTGGAGAGACGCGCTGAAAGGAGGGAGACG
Organism: Myxine glutinosa; assembly: GCF_964187855.1. Classification (NCBI taxonomy): domain Eukaryota; kingdom Metazoa; phylum Chordata; class Myxini; order Myxiniformes; family Myxinidae; genus Myxine; species Myxine glutinosa. The sequence continues at coordinate 134,650,092 of NC_136270.1, forward strand.
GCCCCGCCCCAAGAAGGGGAGCAGGTGTGCCGAACCAGCGCGGGACGTCTACCGCGGTGGATACCCGACGGAGGGTTTCCCGCCAAAACCGCGAGGGATTGCGAACTGCGCGCTCCCGACCAAGCGATCCATCTCAAGCCTTACCTGCCTGCAATTATCCCCTGTGTAAGTGTGAACGTCCTGTCCTGTTCGTTTGTCTTGGGGCTAAGTAAAAATGAATAGTGTAAGTTAAGGATTCGCTGTGTTACTGCTTCTTCCATCCATTGCTTGTGTGTGTATAATAAAATCTGTTCTTCCGCCGTATTCTTCTTCTTCTTCTTTTTCATTCTCTTTCGGTCGCATTAGAGGTTTCCCGATTGAATATCTGTGGGGCGATCTGGTCAACGTCGGGTGAAATCGGGTTTTAATCGGGGAGTAACTGTTCGGATGCGGTTAAATACACCACCGCTCGGTCAATATAACATCTAAAAGCCGCGTCTGTAACAATTGGTGTCGAGGAGTTGGATTCGGACCTAGGACTAAATTTGTTAGGCCCAAATTTTGGAACACCAATTGTACTATTAGAGTAACAATTGGTGTCGAGGAGTTGGATTCGGACCTGGGACTAAATTTGTTAGGCCCAAATTTTGGAACACCAATTGTACTATTAGAGTAACAATTGGTGTCGAGGAGGGAGATCGGACCCGAAATCGGACCCGAAGCGCGCTTAACGCGCTCAAAATTACAAGCTGCCGAAATTTATTTTGTTTTATAAAGCAAAACCCGAATTTTGAGATCGCGCCATGGACAATCAAGGCGATCGGATGTCGGTGGGAGAGATAGACAGGGTGGAATCGACCCAGGACCTCGGGGAAATGTATGTGGAGGAAAGGGAGGAGGAAAATGGCAATGTGGTTGCGGGAATATCAGGCGCGCAAAATGGCGCGCTCGCGCACGTGGTTGAAGGGTCCCAAAATAGCGGCGCCGCGGAGGGCGAGCCCGCGGTGGCGGCTGGGGACGCTGGGCAAACCGGGTTTGACCTCAGATTATTCTTGACCCAACTGAATGCAAAAATGGATAGGATGGGGGGCCAAATGGGGGTAATGGGAAACCAAATGGGGGTAATGGGGAACCGGATGGATGCTCAGGGTGAGCAATTGTGGGTAATGAGGGACGAAGTGAGGGGTACCGGTGAGGGATTAGACAAGAAATTTGGGAAGTTAGACAATAATTTTGAGGAGTTAGACAAGAAATTTGGGAAGTTAGACAATAATTTTGAGGGGTTAGACAACGGGATAAAAGAGGTAAAGAATGGGTTAACGGGGGTGGAAAACAGAATGGCTGCCCAGGAGAATCAGTTAGAGGGGGTAAAAAATGGGTTAATGGGGTTAGAAAATAGGATGGAGGACAAATTGCGGGAAATAGGGGAACAATCCGCCCGGGAAATCGAACAGATGGGGAACCAGATGGAGGAAATACGACGAGGGGTGAGTGAGGAGGTCTCGGGGCTACGCGAGGAGGTAAAGCGAGGCGAAAAGCGTATAGAGAAAGAGGTGAGAAATAATACGGCAAAGTTACAGGGGGGAATAGAAGATCTGACGAAAGGAGTAGAACAGCTGACAGTGGGACAAAAGGCACTAGCGGACCAAGTGGAAAAGAACACTGCAATCATCGGGGGTTTAAAAGCAACACAAAAGGACATTAAAAATGAATTAATAGCGACACAAAAGGAATGTCAAATGGTACATGAGGGATTGACGAAGAGGTTGGAAGAGGTGACAGAAGTAATGGAGACGAAGGACCGGGAGGTAAGGACGCACATAGAAACGGTTAAAGTAGCGATGGAGGAAGAAATAGAGGGGGCGCACCGGGAGCTGAAGGAGGTAAAGGAAAAATTAGAGGAGGTGGAAGAAGGGGTGAGTGAAATTAAGAAGAGACGGAGGGAAACTAAGAGGGAGATAAAGGAGGAAGTCATGGAATATGTACAAGGTCTGTGTTCAAATCATGATGCGGTGCTCACTAACCAAATAAAAAGTTTGCAGGTGGCAGAGGAGGTGCGACGAGGTACGGAGGTGAGTGGCAATGTACATGATGTGAGGGGAGATTCAGTCGGCTTGGGGGGTGGTGTAGACCCGGGTGTTCGTGAGGGACCAATGGTAAGATGTATGACTGGTCCGGAGTGTATGGACAGAGGAGGTGTGCAAGGAGGGTTGGCTATGGGGAGTGAGGGGGGTGCTGGTGAGCAAGGCTGTGGGGGTATGGCGTGGGTAGCGGGTTGCGGAGGGGCGACCCAGGCATCGACACCAGGAGGGGTAGTGTTTGGAGGGACGGGGGACGCGCGGGAGCCCCCCGGGAATAGCGTACTGTGGGAGCCCGAACGGTTTGGTCCCGCGTTGATCCCGCAAGGAGTGACGCGCGGGGTCCGACCTTCGGGCGCCCACAAGGTCCCACTCGCGCCGTATGACGGCAAGAGTGATTTGAGGGCGTACCTGGCGCAGTTTGAGTACGTGTGTAAAGGCAACGGTTGGAATCCGGACGAAGGTGGAGTACACCTGGTGGGGGCACTGCGCGGCGCGGCGGCGGATGTGCTGACGGCTTTACCACCGGGTGCTCTCACCCTGTCAGCCCTCCGTGCGGCATTAATTAATCGGTTCGGCATTGAACAGCAAAGCGAGCTTGTTAAAGCCCAACTTGCGCAGCGAAAACGCAAGCCCCAGGAGAGCATCGGGGAACTTGCTCACGATATTCGCCGCGCGGTCGGGATTGCACACGCGGACATGGCAGCGAGTTCCCAGGAAAGCCTGGCGCTGGATCACTTTATTCAGGCCCTTCCAGATCTGGAGCTCCGGCAACAGCTCGCCATGTGGCGCCCGCAAACCATGAGTCAGGCGGCCGACGCTGCAGCCCGTTGGGAAGCAGCGAGGCCCCTGGCCCGGGGAGGCGAGCGCCATGCAGTGGCGGTGCGTCAGATGGGGCCCGTGATGGGGGGCGGCCCCCCAAGGGGGCCCGCCCCCGACGGGGGCCCTGACCTGGAGAGCATGGTCCGGAGGTTAGTGGATCGGCGCCTGGCGGGACCTGGACCATGGCAGGCGGCCCCAGCGGTGGCACCCGGTAGTCCCCGACAGAGTACCCCAATTCGGACATACAGGGGGGGGAATTTGGAATACCGGAGGCAAGCACCTTACCAGGTGAGGTGCTATAATTGTGCTCGGATGGGTCACCGTGCGTGGGAGTGTCGAGCTCCGCGCCGGGACGTTCCCCGCCAGCCGATGCCCTCAACTCCGCCCAGTATCGATCGGCCTAGCCGACCTCAGACACCCCCCCGCCAGGACCCGGGAAACTAGAACGTGCCGGGCATGCAGGGCGGTGTTCGGCAGTAGAGGATGGGGAGAAGCCCTCGTTGACGCGACAGGTCATTCATTGTGGCCGAATTGGGACGGGTAGTTTGACAATTCGGTGCAAAATTGCCGGCGTGGGGGTGGACGCCGTGGTGGACACGGGAGCCAGCGCCACGATCATCAGCCCCGTGATTCTTAATTCGAGTGCAGACGGCTGGGGTAAAATCCAGCGTCTGGAAAATCATAGTTTGCAGTTGGCTACCGGGGCAACGGCTCCGATCATAGGGCGTGGTTTTGTGACCCTCAAGTTGGGATCGGTAAAGGAAGAGATAGAGGTTTGGGTGGCGGAGGTGTACGACCCGTGCTTAATAGGGTTGGATTTGTTGACTGCCAGCGGTTGTAAAATCGACTTGAGTCGGGGGATCCTGCGATGGGGAGTGGAAGAGCTACCATTGGAGGGGGTGAGCACGGCCGAGAGGGTGGAGCTGGAGGCTCCTGAGGCCGTGACCATCCCTCCGGGGGCCGAGGCCATCGTGCCGGCCCGATGGTCAGCTCGCCCGACATGGCAGGAATCCTGCGGCCTGGTCGAACCGGTGGCAGCGCTATCCATACCTGGTTTAATCGTGGGCCGTACCCTTGTAAAAACGGACGGGCCGGTGGTGGCCGTCCGAGTAATTAATAGTAGCACAGAACCACGCACTATAGGAAGGGGCACGAAGGTAGCAGGCTGCACCCCAGTTAGAGAAGTCGCGTCAGTGAGGGGCGAGAACGTCCAGCCGAGCCGGCCCCAGGGGGAGCCTTCAATAAGTTCTAGGAATTGGCCCGATCCCATTTGCGAGATGGTAAATCGTAGTAGTGTAGAGTTGGGAGGTACCCAGAGGGAGGCCTTACACAAACTGGTTGGGTCCCATTTGGACCTCTTCTCCTTGTCCACCGAGGATATTGGACGTACGGGCCTGGTGAAACATCAGATCCACACCGGTGAGGCCCGGCCTATTCGTCAGGCCGCCCGACGGCTCCCTTGGAGCAAGAGGGCGGAAGCTGACGAGCAGGTTGAAAAAATGCTCGACGCAGGTGTGATCGAGCCCTCGGGAAGTCCTTGGATGTCACCTGTTGTGCTGGTCAAAAAGAAGGATGGGACCACGCGGTTCTGCGTGGACTATCGCCAGCTAAACAACGTGACACTCAAGGACTCATATCCCCTGCCAAGAATTGATGACACCCTCGATGCCGTTGCGGGCTCAAATTGGTTCTCGACTTTGGACCTCAAGAGTGGGTATTGGCAGGTGGAGATGGATAGGGCAGGGAAGGAGAAAACGGCATTTTCCACAGGTAAGGGACTGTCTCAGTTTACTGTGATGCCGTTTGGTTTGTGTAACGCCCCCGCCACCTTTGAAAGATTAATGGAGCATGTACTAGGCGGCATGCCATGGCAATCATGCCTGGTGTACCTGGATGACGTCCTAGTACATGCCAAAACGTCCCCCCAGGCCGTAGCTAATTTGGACCAGGTGTTCGGGTGCCTCAGACAGGCAGGGTTGAAGCTGAACCCGAGTAAGTGCACTTTGTTTGCAAGAGAGGTGGCCTATCTAGGTCACGTGATCGGCCGCGAGGGGGTAAAAACGGACCCAGACAAAATTAAAGCGGTAGAGGAGTGGCCCGCACCACGTACCATCAAGGAGGTGCGGGGATTTTTGGGACTCTGCTCCTACTACCGGCGCTTTGTGGCGAAATTTGCAGAGTTGGCCCGTCCCCTCCACCGGCTTACGGAGAAGGGGACGCGATTTAATTGGACACGGGAGTGCCACGAGGCCTTCCAAAAATTGAAGGGGTGTCTAACATCCGCGCCCCTTCTAGCTTACCCCACTAGTGACGGGACATTTACCCTGGACACGGATGCGAGCCAGGAAGGATTGGGCGCAGTTTTGTCTCAGACACAGGAGGGCGTGGAGAGAGTGATTGGTTACTATAGTCGGGCCTTAAGTAGGCCCGAGCGAAATTATTGCGTCACTCGCAAAGAGTTATTGGCCATGCTGGCTGCCATGAACCATTTCCACCCGTACACGGGCGGAAATTTTTGGTTAGAACTGACCATTCCTCCTTGCAATGGCTCCTTCGGTTCAAGGAACCGGAGGGCCAAATTGCAAGGTGGTTGGAAAAGTTGCAGCAGTACGATTTTGATGTGGCCCATAGGGCCGGGAAGGCCCATGGTAATGCGGACGCACTCTCTCGGCGTCCTTGTCTGGGGGAAAACTGTAAATTTTGTGCGAGACACGAGGAGAGGGAGCAATTGGGCGATTCCGCCCCGATCCTCGTCGTCCGGGCAACCCGGGTGAGAGGGCCAATTTTGCCACTAACCGCGGACGAGGAATTTGGAGAGTTGGCTTGGAGCACGGCCCAGCAGGAGGATCCTGTTCTGGGGCCGGTGTTCCAATGGGTCAAATTGGGGCAAAGACCAAAGGGGGAAGAGGTCACCCCCCTCGGGGCGCAAACAAAGGCGTATTGGGCTCAGTGGCAGACTCTGGAATTGAAAGGCAACATCTTGTATCGCAAGTGGGTGGAGGCTCCCTCTGATAGAACTTCCTGGCTGGTGATAGTCCCTGACAAATTCAAGAACGTCATATTGCAACAGGTGCATGGTACCCGCTCCGGCGGCCATTTGGGCAGGACAAAGACAATATCTCGGGTCCGCCGGAGGTTCTATTGGGTGAATATGGGGCGCGACATACAGGACTGGTGTCGGAGATGCGACGCCTGTTCTGCCAAAAAGGGACCAGCGCGGAGGATGAGGGCCCCCCTTCAATTACATCAGGTGGGGGCCCCCCTTGAGCGGGTGGCTATGGATATACTAGGACCGCTGCCCCGCACCCGCCAAGGTAATAAGTATATCCTCGTTGTAATGGACTATTTCACCAAGTGGCCGGAGGCCTATGCCCTCCCCAACCAAGAAGCAGGGGTGGTAGCACAGGCCTTCGTAGAAGGATTTGTATGTCGGCACGGGATTCCACAGGAGCTGCACACCGATCAGGGTCGAAATTTTGAGAGCCAATTACTAAAAGATGTGTGCAGACTCCTGTCAATTCGAAAAACCAGGACCACGCCCTTGCGGCCACAATCTGACGGGATGGTGGAAAGGTTCAATCGAACATTGATCCAACAACTGGCATTGTTCACCACCACCCGTCAGGATGACTGGGACGAACATCTCCCGTACCTGTTGATGGCCTACCGAACTAGCCAGCACGAGGCCACCGCATGCAGTCCAGCGTTGCTTATGTATGGGCGGGAGTTACGGGCTCCCGCCGACTTGCTATGCGGTCCCGTGCCAGACACCACGGTAACACCGCCGAGGGAGGGTTACGCACGTCACCTGGAGGAAGGCATGGAGCGGGTCCATGCCTTCGCCCGCCGCCAGCTCCATCTGGCGGGGGCCAAGATGAAGCGCAGGTACGACGACCGGAGCCAGGGGAGTCAATACGCTCCGGGGATGAAGATTTGGTTCTTTAATCCCCGGAGGCGGAAGGGAAGGTGCCCAAAACTCACCTCCCCCTGGCAAGGCCCGGGAGTCGTCCTGTCGCAAATCTGTGACGTGGTCATTAAGATCAAAATGGGGCCACGGACCCCCCCTCGGATCGTCCATGCCGACCGGATAAGACCTTATGCCGGCGAGCAGGCGCCCTCATGGATCGCCTCGGCTCTAGATGCCGAGGCAGGGCCCAGTACCTCTTGCGACGGGGGCTCGTAGCGTCAGAGGACTGGGGGGATGGTAGTGAGATGCCCTGCGGTGGTGGGATGGCAACGCTGTCATCCCTCACAGACGTGGGGGCAAAGGAGCAATAGCTTATGGGGTGTATGGCAGTGAAAACTAGCCCGGGTGGGTTAGGTTATATTGATAGGGCCCTAGAAGATGACATTAGGTGACGTTAAGGTTAGTTAGTGACTGATACCTGTAGTGGGGACGCAGGTAGATTAGTATGGATGATAATGACGTGGGAGCGCAATAGTTTAAAGGGACGACTGGGAAGCGCAAGTTTCAGAGGGGAGTAGTTAGCTGAGATGATGCCGTGTGTGTGAGGATTGAACAGGTGAGAATGGAACAGGTGTGATTGCACAGGTGTGCAACTGAACAGGTGTGTGGAGCAGTGTATGAGGGAGTAGTGGTGATTGCGTGTTGTGTTGACCAAATGGTCCAGGAAGAAAGGAGGGTGCAGGTGGCACCAGGTATGATTGCACAGGTGTGCAACGACAGGTGAATGAAGAACAGGTGTATGTGGCTGTGTGGAATAAATGGTTGTATGGAATAAATGGTATGGAGTAGTGGAATGGATGGTCGTGGAGTGAGAATGGTGGAAATTGTGGAGTGGAGTGGATGGTGCGAAGGTGTGAATGGGGGAAGAGTGGACCCCCATCACGGATACCCGGGGCGGGTAGTGTAAGTGTTAGGTAGAGGGTACAGGTAAATTGTGGTTGGATATTGGCATCTGTGGTGCGGGTGACAGAATGGTATGTGGATGGGTGCGTTGGTGTTGTGGAAATGGCTGGGCGTGTAGCCTGTTAGTGTGTGTAGTTGGTTTGGGCACTCCACCACTGTGAGGATGTCGGCCAGGTGAGGCCGCAGGTGGGCTCTGGGAGCCGGTAGTAGTTGTTGTGGATGGGGCCCGAGGATCCGGAGGACGGACCCGGGTAGCCCAGTGCCGGAGGGCACCAAGGGGTGACAGAGCCAGGAGAGGGGCTGTCCCCAGTTAGTTAGGTTAGGGTGAGGAGCTAGGTAAGCTCGGGTGGCAACTACAGTGGTGGAGGTGTGCAGGTGGGTAGACCTGTTGGGAGAGGTACACGTCGCAGCCCAGAAATTGTGCTAGAGCACCGGGAGATGAATCGGGGGAGTGAGACCCCAAATTGAGGAGCACCACAGTTTGGCCAATGGGAATTGGTTATTAGAACCCGTAGTGTAAGTTGGCCAATGGATTGGCAGGGAAAGACCCCGGGTAGTGTAAAGTGTGTTAAAGTCATTTAGAGGATAGGTAGGATGAAGGATCTCCTCGCACCATCTGCATCCACTCACCTGAGGTGACAGGTACTCCACACCATGCCATGTTTTGATTATTTTTTTTTATGATGCAAATGTTTGGATTGTGAGACGCATCATGACGTGGGTGTGACATTGTGCGTAATTCCATCTCTCCCTCCTTATGAGGATTGATGATGAATTGGTGATGGCAAATTTTGAAGTAAAGGGATTGTGGAGACGAATTTGGTATAGGGGAAATATGGGGAAGACGTGACAGTAGTGACGAATTTGTAAATGTGTAGATTTTTGTACATATGGGGTGAGAACAAGGGTAGGGTAGGTGACAGGGGGGTGACGTACGGTAGGGACGAGCTTTCTCACTTCGGCCTCCGTACGCATTTCACCTTGCATTGCCTTATTGACGTGTACCCTTGTGACCTTACCCCTCGCTCAATTGTCTTTCTTTTGTCTCCCACATGACCTGTGCGCCATTGGGTGCCGATGGGAGCGGGCGTGAGGTGGCCATTGTGCGCCCGAGATTCCCAGAACCAGCATGCATTGCGTTGATGTACCACTTTATGGACCGCTGTTCTGCGGCCAAGTACCACTTGATGGACCCCAGGTTCTGGGGCAGGGCACCTCTGTTGGAGACCGGCCATAGTGGCCAGGGAATCTTGCTTGCGGACCTCGGTAAGGTGGCACCTATGCCAAACAGGTGGACCACCCTTAGTTGGCCCCTGAGGCCCTAAATAAAAATGGACACAAGTTGTGCTTTTTATTATTTCCAACTAGGCCGCATGAAGCCTGAAGACGTCGGGAAGAACATCGGCCCAGCAGAGAAAGAGAAGACCACCACCAGTTCTTTTGTTGTGTTTATTATGAGCCATGGTGACTGCGCACTGGTTGGTGCTTTTGGGTGCTTTGTGGTGTTTGGTGCTTTTGGGTGCTTTGGTGGTACTGGTACTGGTGCATCGATGCAATGCGTGCTGTCTCCTCCCTCCCAACAGGAATTTCTTTCTCTTGTTCCCTAAAAAGAAAAAAAAAAAAACAACAAAAAAAAAACACAGGTCCTGGGTTGCGTTGTAAATAAGAAATCACGTCATTGTAAATAATGCTCCCCACCGTAAATGTATAGGTTGAGAGTAATTCCGTAATTCGGTTAGCTGTGGGCTTGAGTCTGTTAGACAGGATGCAATGCAATAGGGGGACATACTTATTTGTGTTTTAAAATTGTCACACTCAGGGTCAGGTTAATTGTAGAGGGAATTACACCTACGTGCCACACTAAGTTAAAGTTTAATAGGCCCGAGGACGGACCTGAAGAAAGGGGGGTGCAGTGTAACGATTTTGAGAAGTGTGTAACGAATTTGAGAAGTGTAATGAATGTGAAAACGTTACAATGGAAACGTTACAATGTGAACGTTACAAACGTACGGTACGACCC
>NC_136270.1:134664860-134922360 GCF_964187855.1 Myxine glutinosa
TGTGGGCAGCGGGCAATTGGCAGCTCCATCACGATAACGCACCCGCCCATTCTTCACATTTGATACAGAGTTTCTTGGCCAAACACAACACACCTGTGCTTCGTCAGGCTCCCTACTCTCCCGACATGGCTCCGTGTGACTTCTGGCTTTTCTCCAAGCTGAAAATGCCCCTGAAAGGGACCCGATTTCAGTCCAGAGAAGACATCATGTGGAATGCAACTGACCAGCTGCGCGCCATCCCAAAAGAGGCGTTCCAGCGCTGCTTCCGACAGTGGCAGAACCGTTGGGAGAAGTGTGTGGCAGCCCAAGGGGACTACTTTGAAGGAGATTAGTGTAAGTTTGTTGTATCTGGATACGAGTATTTTTTATGAACAAAGGTCGGATACTTTTTGAACACACCTCGTATATATATATATATATATATATATATATATATATATATATATATATATGTATTTTAAAACCTTATTGCCGTCCGCTCTAAGTCTGAAGTCGGTGGTCAAAACTGAGCCAGGCTGAGTCATACCACAGACTAAAAATGGTACGTGCTGCTGCCCAGCTTGATGCTCAGCATTTAGAAGCTAGAGCACAGAAAAACCTGGCGGGTTGTCATCCCATGGGAAGGGGACAGTGGAGGTGCGGTGAGGGGGGGGAGGGAGGGTAAGGGAGAGATGTCTCAATTGCTTCGCTGACTGCAGCGAGAAAAGAGAAGTCAAGAAGATGGTGTTACGTACCCAGAGTGCCCCAATAAGTTAAATCACTTCCTCAAAGGTAAGTGGCTATGTTTGTCTGAAATGAAGTCCAGTATCATGTCATGTTTTTGTATTTGCATGTGTGCGCAGCATTTGTATTCAAGCTACTCCATGATCCTTAGACCCAGTTAAAAAAAAAGGGAAGATAATTATACACAAAAAGTGAAAATTCGTAAATGGTAGAACTACCCGACTGGGCCAGGGACGTTAGCATTATGTCCGGAACCAATTTTTTTTTTTTTTTTTTTTTTTTGGTATACAAGATCGAGGCTCGTGAAAGATCGAACATTAATCACACAGAAAGACAAACAGACACATAAAACAAATAACATCGGGAGCGGTAGACAAGATGGGGAGAGAGGGGGAAGGACACAAACACAACATTTGAGAGCAGGGACCGAGAGACATGGAGACATCGAGAGATCTGTGGGAGGGAGAGGGCTTTGGGGGGGAGGCATGTGAAGGGGGGGGGGGGGGGTGGGAGAGGTATAAACATATGGACACTGCCAGGATTTCCAGGAAAGAAGTTGGAATTTCAAACAAGGTGGATCTGGGGTGAATTAGTGGGGGTAGAAAAGATCAAGGTTATGGATGGGGGAAGATAAGAGATGGTGGTGAACAGCTGTTTTAAATAAAGACCTGGAGGGAGGAGAGGGATTGAAGGGAGTGTGGGAGTTTGTTCCACAGGCGGGAGAAAAGAGGAATGAAAGAGTGAAGGTGAGCAGAGAGCCGCGATTTCGGCAGTTTAACCATCAGAGGGTTGCTGGCAGATCTTGTGCGACCTGTAGGAATATTTGGGGGACAGAGCACAGAGAGAGCTGGGGGAGCAAGGCCGGAGAGGAGTCGGTAGAAGACAGAAAGACCACCTACCTGCCTGCGGTGAGTGAGTGAAAGGCCCTCAGAGATAGCTTCATCGCGGGAGATTCCAATGATTTTGAAAGCTTTGGATTCAACAGCGTGAAGCCGAGCCAGGTGTGAGGCAGGAGCACCAGCCCATGGGGAGAACAGTATTCCATTGAGCTGCGGATGAAAGCCTTGTATGTGGTGAGGAGCTCAGGTGTGCCGAGGAAGGACTTCGCACGACGGAGGATGCCCAGTCGGCGACTGGCTTTGGAGGCCAGCTTGGAAATGTGGTTTTCCCAAGAAAGATCATGGCAGATAGTGAGACCCAAAAGCTTGAGCGACAGAACTTCTTGGAGAGGATTGTTGAGAAAGTAGATGGGATGGTTGTCCAGTCGATCTTTTCGGAGAGACATAGTAAGAGAGTGAGATTTGTCAGGATTGAAAGACATGTTCCACTTGTTTGACCAGTCTGTGATTTTGTCCAGGTCTTCAGAGAGTGAGGAGGCTGCAGACTGCCGATCTGAGGGAAGAGGAATGGAGCGGCAGAGAGTGGAGTCATCAGCAAAGAGATAGAGAGGATTTTCCAGAGAGTCGGAGAGATCATTGATAAAGACCAGAAAAAGCACAGGGCCCAGCACACTTCCTTGGGGAACTCCAGCCTGAACAGGAAGGGGAGATGAGAGAAATCCATTCAGGGCCACACGTTGACTACGACCAGAGAGGAAGTCCGCAAGCCATGCATGGAGATTTCCATGGATACCATAGGAGGAGAGTTTGGTGAGCAGAGCTGGGTGCCAGACCGTATCAAAGGCCCGTGATATGTCAAGGGAGACAGCTCTCCCTTGTACAATCAGTACAAAGCCGAAAATTTCAGCATAAGTTATGTATGTCATGGGTATTAATATACTAAAAGTCCTGGAAAATCTGGTGTGTGCTTCATGTCAAACTGCAGGGGATCTCTTTGGGTCCCTGGGGTCATGGACTCTGTCAGAATATCAAGAGGAGCAGTGGATAGCAAGGCAAAAAAACAATTACTATTTTTACAAAATATGACAATTAGTATTTTGAAAGTGTCTGTGGACAAGTTCTTGATAAAAAAAATTTCAGGTGATGGATGCCCATTTTTGTTTGATCTCTGGAGACACTGAGGTTAATGATATTGTCAAATAAAACAGGGGCTACAAACACGAAAAGAAGCCTACCTTGAGCAACAGGATCACTAAGGCACAAACTACAGAATGTTTCATCGCTAAAATTGCATACTAAATGCCGAAAGGTCTCAACACCAGGCCCGATAAAATAGATGGGCAGCAACGGGAAATATCTAGAGAGAAAGGCCTCAACAAACGGACATTCTGCTGAGTGCAATAGAAAGTGCAAAGCAGTGTGTAATAGAACAAGCCGGAGTTTCAGCAACTTGGACCACGTTCGCTCGAGTTTCAGCAACTTGGGCCACGTTCGCTCATTTCGCCAGAGTTTCAGCAACTTGGGCCACGTTCGCTCATTTCGCCGGAGTTTCAGCAACTTGAGCCACGTTCGCTCATTTCGCTGGTCTTGCTCAGCCTTTTTGTTTTTTTGATTCAGTGCAGTTCGTTGAAATCTTCAGTAACCTTGGATCCTCAGCAAACTCAAAAGAAGTCCAACGCAATGAATATTCCATTCTTTCCAATACAAAGACCAACCAAACTGATGAAGTTGAAGGTTTCTTGCGGTACGTGTTCGATAATGCTGATTTCAGTGTCAAGACTCTTGATGGACACAACACCTGTCACAGCAAGGACGGCATAAAATGTGCAACCCCAGGTATGTGAGGTGGTTGTGAAATGTCACTGCCCTGATCAAAAAACGGCCCAAATGACATACATGCTTGAACACCCAACAAATTCGACAGTGGAAGCAGTGGACCAAGAAGATGAAAATGATGAATTATGGTGCCGTCATTTTACAGGACTGTGACAACTTTGATGTGATCCAAAAGATGGTGAAGTCTGTCCTATATTTGTGTCGCACTCTCTATGTGAATAAACTCTCCACAAATAATTCAAGCGGATTATCTCGGGAAAGTATCTCAGTGTACAGACACTCATTAACGTCTCCAAAACAAAAACCTTGCACCTGAATTTGAATAACAGAGTGCACCTCCAATGCTATCCACCGGTCTTCTTGAAATGCCGAAGTCTCTAATATCCTGGAGAACCTGAGAAATCCCCTGCAGTTTGACATGAAGCACAAGCCGGATATTCCAGGACTTTTAGGATATCAATACCTAACTTATCTTGAAATTTTCAGTTTTATACTAATTAGTTACAGGTTTCACTGCAATTAGGTTTCCTCTACATTACAATGTACATTACATTACAATGTAATTAGGTTTCCTATTATTATTCCTAGAGTTTTTTCTTTTTATTCTTCCACCCTATTTTTCACCTCCGAAAAATTAAAAATTATGTTCTCAGCAACCGTTGGTCCGATTGACACGCAATTTTCACCAAGTAATTGGCAAGACATGTACAATTTTTTTGCTGCTAATTATTACATCATATGTGACATAGTATGGGCGCCATCTTGGAAAACACCTTCAACTTTGCCCCTCGATATCTCTGAAATGGCTCAATGGAAAAAATTGAGTCATGGCTCATTCTAAAGAACTCTGCAATGGGACCAAAAACATGTTGATGTAGGATATTAAAAGTGCTAATGTTACGAAGTTGGAATTCGACAAATATAACCCTTGATGCCACGAATATGATATTTTTTTACATGACCTAAGTAAAAAAAAATGTTCAGAATGCAAGCAATTTCGACGTCATACGACAAGGTTCGGCCGCCATATTGTTTTTCGTGAAAAACACTAAAACCCCTTTTTCTCCGAAACGACAAGAGATCGAGGAAAACTTTGATTGCACAATCGCATACTCACGACGAACAAAAGGTCCAGCGACCATGATGTCATAAGTCACATGGTTTAGGAGCTATGACGTTTTGAAGCATAAACCTTTAAAACCTAGCTCCTCCCTCATTTTTGATCCTATCGAGTGGAAACTTCACAGATATGTTCCACATTTCAGTCTGCTAAAACGACCTTTTGGAATTTGCGATAGGTCATGTGGTTTGGCAGTGATGAACACTTGAACTTGACCATTAACAATTGAACTTGACCAATTAGATATAAAAAATTATATCTCTTGAACCGCTTCATTGATCGACGTCAAACTGGGTATTAATCGCACCTGAATTTGAATTATAATATAGATGTCATGAAGGGGAACAAGTGTGCAAAATTTCAAGATGATTGGTTGTACGGTCTGGAAGCTAGAGGTTGTTATTGTGTGAAGAAGAAGAAACTCTGCATGAGCTTCTCAGGCCATGTCAATGATTCTGGCACTGCCATTTTTCATGTTTATTTTCTTTAAAAATCATTTTCTCTGCAGTCATTGCACCGTTTTACAGGAAATTTTCACCATAGGAGCGGCTCGGCACGTAGAATCTTTCAATGCAAATTATGACGTCATATGTAAGGTGATATGGGCGCCATCTTGGAAAAAAACCGAAAACTTTGCACCTCTATCTCCAGAAGCACTGTGTAAAACAGATTGAGACAAAGCTCATTTTAAAGAACTCTCCATGGAGAATATCCCATGTGAATGATGATGTCATCGGTGCCTCCATTAGGACGTCATAATTAGACAAGTACAAAACCTCATCCGATCAGGACGAAATTTCTTCAGCATCATCTAGGCTTTCTAGGGATAAATTGATAGAGAAAAAATAATAATAATGTGAAAGCGGGCTTGTATGAAAGCAGGAAGTTGGAGGAAACCGGTCATCACTGCCAGCAGTTATAAAGTGGCAGTTCTAGTTGGCATACACAGGCAATTTTTAATCCTGTTTGACAGTGTACCATAAATTCCACTGCCCTTTGCCCGAGATGACAATCTCTTGCGCAGCATCCTATGAAAGACCGTTTTAACATGCAAATACATTCTAACGATGAACATTCATCAAGCGCAAGAGCGAAACTCACTTCCAATCACGTGATATAAAGTACTGCAGCTCCAGGAGGGCATGCTCACATTCTTCCACCATGTGATCTGTGTAAAGGTGCTCCATCAAACAAGACAGGACCCTGCAAAGCACATGAAGGCCAAACTTCCACACACAGACGTACAACAATACAGAGATTTCCAGGACTTGGCTCTGTCACACAGCCACTCACATGGGATCCCCATTGCGGATGCCACGACAAGCGGTGTGGATTACGGACTCGCAGGCTTCAATGAGTGCTCGGTCGACGCGATAATCCGAACCGAGGTCGGCCTCTTGAACCAACGTGAGCAGCTAAAAGTTGAACAACCATTTTGCAAAATATCAAAACCAGAACACGAACCGGAGGGTTCAAATTTCATCAACACATCTACATGTCATTACAATTCCAAGGTTCAATGATGTCAAGCTTACGATAATGGGTGCACCGGGAATTTATATATTATTAACATTCAACAAATAACTTGTTCCAATATAAACAGGAAGAACAATGACAATACAGCACAATGAACAAATTACTGTAAAATAATAGATTTCTACCTGTGCCATTGGCTTTAATGGGTCACTCAACACTACCCAAACGAGAACTACACTCGGTAGAGCGCATACCTCCGCCAGGCTGGACAATTTACGTTTTGTGTCCCACTGATAGGCCAGATCTGGATCCAGACCTTAACCAAAATCGAATCAGCTTGTTCTTGCCGCCTAACCAACTGATCCACAAAGTTGTCATAATCCGTCAACAACGTTTTGAAATATGCTACATAAACCTTTTTGGCACTATCACTCAATGGTGAAGACTCACCGAAACAAGACCGATAGTATAACAACGGCTTAGCCAGGCTTGGATCTGGTGAATGGAGGATCTGCTATCCCCCTGTCATGTGACCAGATCCTCAGTTCTGATTGGTGGACGTTTTGAGAGGGATATACATACATTCACTGGACAGACAGCCAAACACTGTTCCAGACGGCATTGCCCTTTGCCTGTGGGCTACACCATGAAAATATGGCTGCTGAACCACATGACCAATGAAGTCATCAATTGTTTTTATTTCCTGACCAATTTATCCTTTGATCACGCTCAAGAAATTTCATACTGATCAGATTAAGCGTTGTACTTGTCGATTTATGACGTCATAATGACGGAACCATTGACATCGTTAACATATGTTATTCCCCATGGGGAATACTTTACAATGAGTCACCTTTAAATTTTTCCATGGAGCGGCTTCAGAGATATAGAGGTGCATTGATTGTTTTTTCCAAGATGACACCTGTACCATGTGACCTATGACATCATGATTATCATTTTTTAAAAATTCTAGAGGAGGAAGCGCTCCCATGGTGAAGATTTAGTGTCAATCGGACCAAGGGTTGCAGAGAAAAAAGGGCATAAACCGTCAAAATGCCGGCAGAACATACAAGCATACACCGACCGGACAGACCAACACTGTTCCAGATGGCATTGCCCTATGGGCTATGCTATAAACATTGAAGGGTGAAAACATAACCTCCTCCCACCGAAAACATAGCCTGGTGTTGGCTTAGCGGTTAGGGTGCCGGCTTGGGATCCTAGGATCCTGGGTTCGAATCCCGGTCGATCGCTGAATTAACGCCAGGGGGGTTGACTCAGCCTGTCATCCTTCCGAGGTCAGCAAATTGAGTACCAGCTTGCTGGGATGAATGATCACGGTGTGTACCCCGATTTAGAATAGGTACACCGTATCCCTGCGCATCGTAAGAGGCGACCAAGGGTTGGCATCAGGAAGGGCATCCGGCCATAAAAACATTGCCTCAAACAGGGAACCATGATTGTCATGGGGCCAGCAAGGCTAACCCCCACTCTCGTGGGTAAAATGGCCTTAAAACGATCATTCATTCATTCATTCATTCATTCACCTGCGGTGGCGAGTTGTTAGGGTTAGGTTCACTTTGGGTCCATCTGAAAAACGCAATGTTTGGTGGCTAGATAATGTTGGTCTCGCCTTTAAAACAAAGGCGAGAACAACATGATTTCTTCGTGAGTCAATAAAATTGCATTTGTTGTTGCAATGGATACTTTGCCTGAAACATATCAACAACTTGTACTGTGTTTATCAGCGATGAAGCAAAATTCCACAAAGCTGCAATGCCTTAATGCCTTAATTCTTAAGCACAAAGGCCACAATCACGGTAAACTCACCGCTCGACGACAAGCATTGCCCAAATTCCCCTTTCCACCCTCGCCACGCTCCACCCTCATGAGGCAATGCAGCGTCCGACCTTTCTTGTTCAGGCCAGAACACATGCCGCTTATCTCATTGTGGCAATTGAGTACAATCTCGGGGCTCAAGGAGTAATCTTCCATGAGGATGTGTCTGAAATCCAGCATCTCTCCCTGGCAATCGCTGCTTATCGACTGTCCTTTGGGGATGGGAGGGCATGAGGGCAGAATATCAAACAAAGCACAAAGAATGTTGTATTCCAATGATAGTCCTCAGATGACTGATTTATTGATTGGCCTGTTTGATGTTCCCATCATGATGATCCCGGGCTATAATCCCACGCACTAAGGTTTGCTGCTGTCCTTGTAGTTTGCGTAAAACTATACCGATGATGTCACCTAGCTCCACCATGAGCCAAATGTTTTTGCCAAGGAGGGAGAACCTTTAATTAGCAGACATCTAGAATAATCAGTTTGGGTGCCTCAAGCACCGAAGAATAAATCTCAAGCAATACACAGCACACTTGGCATGACAGCGATGAAGATGAAGAAAGCATTGAATGCGAGCTCACCATAATGCATCGCGTTCTCCAGACAGATCAAAAGATGCGACAGGCGCACCTCGCGCAAGTGTGGTACAACCTCAGCGGTGCAGTGGTTGAGCTTCAGGTCCAAGCGACATGCCTTGGCTAGCAAATAGCTAGTTTTATAATCCTGGGCAATAAGCTTCTGGCGAATTGTCAGAACATCACTGCACTGTGAACAAACACAGGAAGAAAAAAACATCAACATGGCAAGAGTGAGCTTGCAAATGCCACATCTGAAGACAAAAACCACGAATAAAAGTCACTTTATTGTTCAAATGGATAAAATATACAAGAAATAAACACCAACTGGAACACAACCCCAGAGGGGGAAAAGCATCGATGACAGCGATTACTGACGCATAATGAAAAGCCAGAGGTTTGCAAGAACGTTGAAAAAAAAAAAAAATCAGGGAAATATGTCATAAAATACAAATCTAAACTTGTCCAAAAGATTAACGATATCATAAAAAGAGAAAACCTCAAATCCTTGGACTCCCAATACATAGTGCAAACAATTGAGGTCACTGGAAGCAAAATAATGGTCTCAGGAATATTCATCCGGCATGGCTGACATCACATCCCATGAAGAGGTTGGGTGATATTCCGAGAACGCCTTAGGATCATGGCTCAGACATTTCGTACACACACGTACACACGTACGTACGTACACACACACACACACACACACACACACACACACACACACACACACACACACACACACACACACACACACACACACACACACACACACACACACACACACACACACACACACACACTCTTGTGTCACCAAATTACGATGACGACGATCGTGTTTTAATCATTGAGCATGACAAATTCACCATATAGTAGGCACGAGCAAAGGGTACCCGGCGTTTCCGGACAATGGAGGATCTCTTCGCGATTGGAATATTGAGTGGGGGTGGGGGAGGGATGAGGAGAGGGGGGAGGAGGGAGGACAGGTTGGTATAGGGTGTGAGGAGGTATAGGGAGGGGCGAGGGGACAGGGAGGGAGAGAAGAGGGTGGAGGGAAAGGGAAGTTAGCATGAGGAAAGGGGAGGGGAAAGCAGCGAGAGGAATGGGGGAAGCAAAACCAGCGTGAGTGGTGCAGAAGGGAAGGCAGCGTGAAGAGAGGGGAAGGCAGTGTGAGGGGAGGGGAGGGGAAGGCAGCATGAGGAGAGGAATGGCGGGAAGCGTGAGTGAAAGTGAAGGCAGCATGAGACAGGATTGGAAGGCAGTGTCAGGGAGTGAGGGAGAGGGGAAGGCAGCGTGAGGGGAGGAGAGGGGAAGGCAGAGTGAGGGTGAGGGGAGGAGAGGGGAGGAGAGGAGAAGGGAAAGCAGCGTGAGTGGAGGAGAACAAAAGGCAGCGTGAGCGGAGAACGAAAGGCAGCGTGAGCGGGGGAGAACGAAAGGCAGCGTGAGCGGGGGAGAACGAAAGGCAGCGTGAGCGGGGGAGAACGAAAGGCAGCGTGAGCGGAGGAGAACGAAAGGCAGCGTGAGCGGAGGAAACGAAAGGCAGCGTGAGCGGAGGAGAACGAAAGGCAGCGTGAGCGGACTAGAACGAAAGGCAGCATGAGCGGAGGAGAACGAAAGGCAGCATGAGCGGAGGAGAACGAAAGGCAGCGTAGCGGAGGAGAACGAAAGGCAGCGTAGCGGAGGAGAACGAAAGGCAGCGTGAGCGGAGGAGAACGAAAGGCAGCGTGAGCGGAGGAGAACGAAAGGCAGCGTGAGCGGAGGAGAACGAAAGGCAGCGTAGCGGAGGAGAACGAAAGGCAGCGTAGCGGAGGAGAACGAAAGGCAGCGTGAGCGGAGGAGAACGAAAGGCAGCGTGAGCGGAGGAGAACGAAAGGCAGCGTGAGCGGAGGAGAACGAAAGGCAGCGTGAGCGGGGGAGAACGAAAGGCAGCGTGAGCGGGGGAGAACGAAAGGCAGCGTGAGCGGGGGAGAACGAAAGGCAGCGTGAGCGGAGGAGAACGAAAGGCAGCGTGAGCGGAGGAGAACGAAAGGCAGCGTGAGCGGAGGAGAAGGACAAGAAACGTGAGTGGATGGGAATGAAAGAAAACGTGAGCGGAGGAGAATGAAATGAGCGTGAGCAAAGGAGAATAAAAGTTGCATGAGCGATGGAGAATAAAAGCAGCGTGAGCGGAGGAGAATGAAAGGCAGTGCGAGTAGAGGGGAAGGCAGCGTGAGGGGAAGGGAGCGTGAGGGGAAGGGAGTGTGAGGGGAAGAGAGGGCATGGGTCTCCGCAATAGTACAATCCACACTTTGAATTGGGAAACAGGCAAAGTGAAATGTGCCCGAATCCCCAACTTCACGGCCGTAAGAACGGAACTGTTGAGGTGCCCGGTGTCCAATTATGTCCGAATTTGACAAATGAACACTTTTTTAGGAGACCGAACTGCTGCCAAGGTCAATTCCGAAGTTAAAATTTTGAAATTTGATTCAGGTGAAGAGATTATCATGCCTATCAGAAAAGAAAACTAAATAAATAAAGACTGGTGCATTTATAAGCATTGCAACGTATACATGATTACAGCGATTTGAAGGTACACAGATCAGCTATATTAGCATCCGTCGATATAAAGCTTTATTGTACAGAGACCAACCTGTTCTGAGGCAAGGTATTTTTGAGCTGAGTGGACAAAATGGTGAAATTAACACAGAGTTGAACGCAGGCTGACCAAAGGTTAGCCTGTTTATAGTTCTCGTGTAAATTTTAGCACAAATTATCTTCAAAAGGGGAGTTTAAACACACCCAAACACCCAGTTTTCTTCCATGTACACTCCCTTGGAGGTCGAGAAGTAGGCATGCAAAGCTTGGGGCCGCTAGGTTTAATGGAGGACACAGACATGGATAGACGCACGCACGCTTTTTATTACAGACTTGTGGTACAAAGAATGGTTTGACATGTCAAGAACAAGTTGGCAATCCTTACAAGTCTCCCAGTCCCTGCTGCTGAAAAGCATTTCCATAGCATGATGCTGCAACCACCATGCTTCACGGTGGGGATGGTGTTGGATGGGTGATGAGCTGTGCTCGGTGTCCACCAGACGTAGCGCTTTGTATTCAGGCCGAAGAGTTCAATTTTCGTCTCATCAGACAAAATAATATTTTGCCTCATGCTGTTGGTCTTTCATGTGACTTTTTGCAAACTCCAGGCGTGCTGTCATGTGACTTTTTCTCAACAGTGGCTTCCGCTTGGCCAACTTGGCTTGGCCAATTGGACTTGGCTTCCAATTTCCTCATCAAATCATTCCATTTCAATTTTTATCTTGCCAAAACGAAGTTTTTGCAAGATGTATTAGTCAGCTTGTATGTTTGTTTGTTTTTTTGTTTGTGGTTAATCATTTTTTTTCACGTTTAGATCACTCTGTAGACCACAGTTATTATTGGAAACTCCTGTAACTTCGCATATCAGAGTCCTATAGAGATACCCTTCAGCACACAAAATTTTGAAGGTCAAGGTCAAAGGTCAAGGTCACTTTGTGGTCAATCATGGAGGTCGACGAAACACTAATTTTTTGAGTAACTTTGATCGGATCGTCTCCAAACTTCATGGGAATCTAGTATATGGTCCGGCGCTCAGCTGATTAGTTTTTGGTGGCGATCGGCCTTGACCTTCATGGTTAGCGCTGGAGGTCGAAAATTATTGACCCCAAGGTCAAATTTTGAAATCGTAGGTACCATATCGAGTAATACCTCATATGAATGCCCTTGATGAGTGCTTCCCAGATCTGTAAACAGTTTGACGCTATGACGTCATTTGATGACGTCATGACGAAAAAACGGAATTTTCATGAAAAAATTATTTCCTCAGTTCTCATCAAAATCTTTCAATATTTCATGTGCGTTGGTCATGAAGACATACTATTCACCATACGAAATTATTAAGGTCAAGGTCAAAGGTCAAGGTCACTTTGCGAAGTGAAGCTTTAGACATTTATAGGTCAAGGTCAAGCTTTAGACATTATATAAATGACGTCATTTGGTGACGTTATAAGGCAAACACGTATTTTTCAAGGTCACTCTCTAGAACGATTAATCATCGGAATATCTCGTGGGCAGACATTCCTCAAAGAGTCGCTTCTAGTGGATAGCAGTTCTGTTCACCTCAGTGTGACCTGAAGCAAGTCACTCATGTTCACATTTTGGCAAGATACGGTTCACCCTGTGGGTGACATATTTTTTTTTTGTTTTTTTGTTTTTTTGTTTGTGGTTAATCATTTTTTTTTCACGTTTAGATCACTCTGTAGACCACAGTTATTATTGGAAACTCCTGTAACTTCGCATATCAGAGTCCTATAGAGATACCCTTCAGCACACAAAATTTTGAAGGTCAAGGTCAAAGGTCAAGGTCACTTTGCGGTCAATCATGGAGGTCAACGAAACCCTTATTTTTTGAGTAACTTTGATCGGATCGTCTCCAAACTTCATGGGAATCTAGTATATGGTCCGGCGCTCAGCTGATTAGTTTTTGGTGGCGATCGGCCTTGACCTTCATGGTTAGCGCTGGAGGTCGAAAATTATTGACCCCAAGGTCAAATTTTGAAATCGTAGGTACCATATCGAGTAATACCTCATATGAATGCCCTTGATGAGTGCTTCCCAGATCTGTAAACAGTTTGACGCTATGACGTCATTTGATGACGTCATGACGAAAAAACGGAATTTTCATGAAAAAATTATTTCCTCAGTTCTCATCAAAATCTTTCAATATTTCATGTGCGTTGGTCATGAAGACATACTATTCACCATACGAAATTATTAAGGTCAAGGTCAAAGGTCAAGGTCACTTTGCGGTCAATCATGGAGGTCAACGAAACCCTTATTTTTTGAGTAACTTTGATCTTATGATCTCCAAACTTGGTGGGTATATAGGGTGTGGTATGGCGCTCAGCTGATTAGTTTTTGGTGTCGATCGGCCTTGACCTTCAAGGTCATTTTGAAGGTCATTCAATTTTGACCAAAAGGTAAAATAGACAGATGCAGGGGCAAGATACGGTTCACCCTGTGGGTGACATATGTTTTTATCTTGCCAAAACGAAGTTTTTGCAAGATGTATTAGTCAGCTTGTATATTTGTTTGTTTTTTTGTTTGTGGTTAATCATTTTTTTTTCACGTTTAGATCACTCTGTAGACCACAGTTATTATTGGAAACTCCTGTAACTTCGCATATCAGAGTCCTATAGAGATACCCTTCAGCACACAAAATTTTGAAGGTCAAGGTCAAAGGTCAAGGTCACTTTGTGGTCAATCATGGAGGTCGACGAAACACTAATTTTTTGAGTAACTTTGATCGGATCGTCTCCAAACTTCATGGGAATCTAGTATATGGTCCGGCGCTCAGCTGATTAGTTTTTGGTGGCGATCGGCCTTGACCTTCATGGTTAGCGCTGGAGGTCGAAAATTATTGACCCCAAGGTCAAATTTTGAAATCGTAGGTACCATATCGAGTAATACCTCATATGAATGCCCTTGATGAGTGCTTCCCAGATCTGTAAATAGTTTGACGCTATGACGTCATTTGATGACGTCATGACGAAAAAACGGAATTTTCACATTTTGGCAAGATACGGTTCACCCTGTGGGTGACATATGTTCATTTTTTATATCTCTTGCAGTCATTCCTTTCTCCATTCTCTAAACTCACCTTCATTCCACTCCTCCTCCATAGTTTTCAAACAGATCTCTGACTTGAAAAATGACAATAAACTAAGTTTGTAATTAATGTTCGTTTGTCGTTAATCGTCCGCTTTTTATTGTAAGGCAGTGGCAGGAGAAGTACATGGAGAAGAGGAAGAAGTTGTTTCTTGGGTTTGTTGATCTGGAGAAAGCATTCGATAGGGTTCCACGTGAAGTAGTGACATGGGCATTGAGGAAGTCAGGAGTGGAGGAATGGTTGATCAGAGTAGTGATGGCAATGTACAAAAGAGCGCGCACAGCTGTAAGGCTTACACAGCTGTAAGGACGAAGGACGGGAACAGTGGTGAGTTTAAGGTGAAGGTGGGAGTGCATCAGAGGTCGGTACTAAGTCCACTACTATTTGTAGCTGTGATGGAGGTGCTGGCTCAGAACGTAAAGGAGGGTTTACCGTGGGAGTTGTTGTATGCAGATGATCTGGTGTTGATTGCGGAAAGTATGGATGGATTGAAGGAAAACATGAACAAGTGGAAGGAATGTATGGAGACAAAAGGTCTGAAGGTGAATATCGGAAAGACGAAGGTAATGGCAAATGGTAAAGCATATGGTGAGGTGGAAAGAACTGGGAAGTGGCCATGTGCTGTGTGCAGGAAGGGTGTCAGAGTGAACTCCATTCAATGTACAATGTGCACTGAGTGGGTTCATCAAAAATGTAATGGTCTGAGAGGGTCATTAACCAGTGTGGCAGCCACATTAAAATGTGAGGTGTGCACAGAGGGAGTTGCAGATGGAGGAAATGTTGAGTTGGATCTTGGAGACGGCGTGAAGCTGGAAGGTGTGAAAACATTTTGCTACCTCGGAGACATGCTGAATGGAGAAGGTGGATCAGACTCGGCAACGGTTGCTCGAGTAGGATGTGCATGGAAGAAGTTTCGGGAACTGAGTGGCGTGCTGATGAGGAGGCGAGTGTCGTTGAAGCTGAAGGGAAAGGTGTGTGCTGCATGTGTGAGAAGTGTTATGATTTATGGGAGCGAGACATGGGTAATGAACGTCGAGCAGCAACAAAGGCTGGAAAGGGTGGAAATGCGAATGGTTCAGTGGATGTGTGGAGTATAGTTGAGAGAAAGACAAATGATGAATTGTGAAAGATGATGGGAATAGAGCCTGTGATTGATGCTGTGAAGAGAAACAGGTTGAGATGGTTTGGTCATGTGTTGAGGAAGGATGAAAGTGACTGGTTGAGAAGAGTGATGGAAATGAATGTAGAAGGAAGTAGAGGACGGGGAAGACCGAGAAAGACTTGGCTAAAGATGGTGGAAGAAGAAATGAGGGCAAGGGGGTTAAGAAGGGGAGATGCAGAAAATAGGAAAAATGGAGAAGATTGTCATGGCTAACCATGATTTTTGTGCAAGGCTAACTCCCGCTCTGGCAGGGAAAATTGCCTTAAATGCCTGTTGTTGTTGTTGTTTGTTTGTGTCATTAATCGTCCACTTTCTAAACTCCGCCCCCCCCCCCCCCCCGTCCCCTCCTCAACAACCCCTCACCACTCACCTCATGAACTCCCCCCTCCCTTTCAATTCTCCACCCTCACACCACCCCTCCAAATCGACCCTCTCCCACCTCCCCTCCAAATCCCCCCCTTGCCCCTACACTCCTAAACTCCCCCCTTGCCCCTCTACTCCTAAACTCCCCCCTTGCCCCTCCCCTCATAAACTCCCCCCTCACTCCTCCCCTTCAAAGCTCCCCCCCCAACCCCTCCCATTCAAATCTCCCCCCATGCCATTCCTCTCCAATTCTCCCTCCTCCCCCCTCCTCCTCAAAGCTGCCTCCTCCCCACTTCCTCTCCCTTCAATCTCATACCTCCACCTCCTCCAATCTTCTACTTTGCTCTGCCCTCCTCAAACAACGCCTCACTGTGCCTAATCACATCACCATCAAACCTTTTTTCCTCCTCATCCTTTCTCCTAGCTCTTCTTCAATCTCTGACACACTATCAACAACTCTCCCTACCCCCACCTCTCACCCATCTTACCCTACCCTTCCCCTCCCCTGTCCTGCACCCAATGTTCCCCCTCCCTCTTCCTTAACAGTATGGACCTCAAACATCCGGGGCCTTCGCTCTAACCTGATTGATCTCTATATCCAGGTTGCTTCTGATGAACCAGACATTATCTGCTTAACAGAAACATTCCTCCTTCAAGATGTCTCTGATTCCTTAATATGTCTTCCTGGGTACTCCCTCCTCCGGTATGATAGACCTGAGCCTCGTCCTGGAGGTGGGGTTGCTATCTTTATGAAAAACTCTCCTCCTCACTCGCCCTGCACTGCCCTCTCTCCACACCACCCCCAGGAGTACCTCTGGCTACGGCTTCCACTCTTCTCCCACCTTTTGTTCATATGTGTTCTGTACCGTCCACCAAACAGT
Organism: Myxine glutinosa; assembly: GCF_964187855.1. Taxonomy (NCBI): domain Eukaryota; kingdom Metazoa; phylum Chordata; class Myxini; order Myxiniformes; family Myxinidae; genus Myxine; species Myxine glutinosa. The sequence continues at coordinate 134,681,361 of NC_136270.1, forward strand.
CATGACTCCATTTACATCTCGCTGTCTGACAACATGGACCAACTTCTATCCACTCATCCCAACTCTCTCTTCCTCATATGTGGCGACTTCACCTGTCATCATTCATGTCAGCTGGCTGGGTGTGGGTACCTCTCTCACCAGTCACGGTACCTCAGCAAAGGACTTCTGTGACCAACTGGGACTTTCACAATCTGTGTTACGGTCTGTCACCCTTCTTTTCTTCTTCTCCCCACCACCCCCTCCCTCCTAAGATAATTTCATGCACATGCATATTAGTGATGATGCCTGTAAATGTCACGAGATGTGGAGGTTTGTTTATTGCACTGTTTATGCTGTTTTTTTTTTGTTTTGTTTTTTTGTATACAAGCTCGAGGCTCGTGAAAGAGCTAACATTAATCACACAAAAAGTCAAACCGACACAGAAAACATATAATAAGGGGAGCGGACGACAAGATGGGGAGAGAGGGGGAAGGACACAAACAACATTTGAGAGCAGGGACATCGAGAGAACTGTGGGAGAGGGAGGGCTTGGGGGGAGGTGGGAGAGGTATAAAACATATGGACACTGCGAGGACTTCCAGGAAAGAAGTTGGAATTTCGAAAAAGTGCATCTGGGTTGAATTAGCGGGGGTAGAAAAGATCAAGGTTTTGGATGAGGGAAGATAAGAAATGGTGGTGAATAGCTGTTTTAAAGACATGGAGGGAGGAGTGGGATTGAAGGGAGTGGGGGAGTTTGTTCCAGAGGCGGGAAAAAAGGGGAATGAAAGAGTGAAGGTGAGCAGAGAACCTAGATTTTGGCAGTTTAATCAGTAGAGGGTTGCTGGCAGCTCTAGTGCGACCTGTAGGAATATTTGGGGGACAGAGCACAGAGAGAGCTGGGGGAGCAACGCCGGAGAGAAGTCGGTAGAAGACAGCAAGACCACCAACCTGCCTGCGGTGAGTGAGTGAAAGGCCCTCGGAGTTAGCTTCGTCGCAGGATATTCCAATGATTCTGAAAGCTTTGGCTTCAACAGCGTGAAGCCGAGCTAGGTGTGAGGCAGGAGCACCGGCCAAGAGGGAGGAACAGTATTCCATTGAGCTGTGGATGAAATCCTTGTATGTGGTGAGGGGCTCAGGTGTGCCAAGGAAGGACTTCGCACGACGGAGGATGCCCAGTCGGCAACTGGCTTTGGAGGCCAGCATGGCAATGTGGTTTTCCCAAAAAAGATCATGGCAGATAGTGAGACCCAAAAGCTTGAGCGACAGAACTGCTTGGAGAGGATTGTTGAGAAAGTAGATGGGAGGATTTTCAAGTCGGTCTTTTCGGAGAGACATAGTAAGAGTGTGAGATTTGTCAGGATTGAAAGACATGTTCCACTTGTTTGACCAGTCTGTGATTTTGTCCAGGTCTGCAGAGAATGAGGAGGCTGCAGGCTGCCGATCTGAGGGATGAGGAATGGAGTGACAGAGAGTGGAGTCATCAGCAAAGAGATAGAGAGGATTTTCCAGAGTCGGAGAGATCATTGATGAAGACCAGAAAAAGCACAGGGCCCAGAACACTATCTTGGGGAACTCCAGCCAGAACAGGAAGGGGCGATGAGAGAAAGCCATTCAGGGCCACACATTGACTACGACCAGAAAGGAAGTCCACAAGCCAAGCATGGAGATTTCCATGGATACCAGAGGAGGAGAGTTTGGTGAGCAGAGCTGGGTGCCAGACCGTATCGAAGGCACGTGATATGTCGAGGGAGACGGCTCTGATTTCCTGTTTGGCATTGAAGACCTCCATCCATTGTTGAGACAGCAGAAGCAACGTGTCCAGAGTAGAATGACCTGGTCTGAATCCAAATTGATGATCCGAGATCAAGCCATTGGAGAAGAGGAAGGATTTGATATTTGAAGCAATGATGGATTCCATGACTTTGCTGATAATTGGGAGCAGGCTGATTGGTCTGTAGTTGCAAGGATCTGTTTTTGCACCTTTTTGTGTAAAGCGGTAATGTTTGCTGATTTCCAAGATGCTGGCAGATGACCTTGAGCAAAAGAGAGGGTGAAAAGAACAGAGAGAGGGTGAGATGGAGCGGCAGAGAGGGTGAGATGGAGCGGCAGAGCAGGATTTTAGGACCCGTGGGCTGATGCTGTCTGGTCCAGTTGCAGAATCAGAGTCGACGTTAGACAAAAACTCCTCCACCTTGTCAGGAGAGAAGGACACAGAGTCCAGGAGCAGTTGGGTTCGACTGGGTAAGGTGGGAACAGAGAGAGATGGGTTTGGGACACAATCTTTTGAGACAAACACAGAGTTGAGGCATTCGGCTTTGTCACGTGCGGTGTCAACTGTGTAGCCATTTGAGGTGAGGGAGGGGATGGAGGGGGAACAAACACCAGAAACGGATTTGACCAGACGCCACCAGGATTTGGAGGAAGGAGACAGGTTTGAGAGTTCATTCTTGAGTGTGGAGAGATAGTGCTTTCTGGCACTCCTGAGGGTAGACACACTTGTTCCGAGCTTTGTGGAAGGAACTGAGATTACCTTCAGTTGGATTTGCCTTCCAAGAGGCAAAGGCAAGTTGTTTCATGGCAACTGCCTCACCACAAGATTCAGTGTACCATGGACAGGAGGAAGGGGTTCAAGGAGGATTGGAGGTCACGGACATGGATTGGAGGTCACGTCTCCAATCACGGATTGGAGGTCACGGTCATGGATTGGAGGTCACGTCTTTTCGAAGCTGTCCATGCGCTCACGCTTTCGAAGTTAAGTAATTTTTCACAATTGTGTTTTTGTCGAAACTGTATCTATCTTTCGGTGTGTGTACCGATTGTGTGTCTTTCGTAAGATTCTCGGTGTTAATTTTTCATACATGTATACAAAATCGTCGGTTAATTCGTGTCGCGTATTTTGAGACCTAGTAGGCTACCGTGTCCGACCTTGAGGCTTTGTTTTTCTCTCAGCGGTCCGTCGATTGCGCTGCAATGACTTTCGTTCTCTGTTTTTGTCCCAGTCTTTCACACCATACTTCCTTGTTTAAAATCGAACCCAAAAAAAAAAAAAAAAAAAAAAATCCCTTCTGTGTTCTTATTCGTTCATTCGTTGTTCTTATTTGTTCGTTCGTTCTTCGATCACGTGTTTCACTTCACCCCCATTTCCATTTTCCATTTCCCCAGATAGTTTTCACTGCTCAATTTTAAAATGTTTAAACTTTCACCTGAAGAACTGTATTCTGTCATATATTATAACACCTTTTTCTTCTTCTTCTATAAAAGGATGCTTTTGACTTTGACTTTGACTTTGTCTTTGACTTTTTTTGACAAAAAAAAACTCCATCTCATACAGTTCCTCTTTTCTACATTCCCGAAACTCTCCTGCACTCCACCCCTCCTTCAGCGTCCTCAAACGTATTTTTGACTCGAAAGTCACAAGAAACTCATTTTGCAATAAATGTTCGTTTCCCATTAATCGTACACTTTCTACAATCCAATCTCACCCCTCCCCTCCAAATCTTCCCCATCACTCCCTCCCTCCAAAACTTCCCCATCACCCCTCCCCTCCAAAACTTCCCCATCACCCCTCCCCTCCAAATCTACCCCCTTGCCCCTCCCCTCCAAATCTTCCCCATCACCCACCTCTTTCAAATCTTCCCCCTTGCCCCTCCCCTTCATATCTTCCTAATCACCCATCCCTTTCAAATCTCCCCCCTTGCCCCTTCCGTCCTAAACTCCCCCCACACCCCTCCCCTCTGAGACTCTCCCTCGCTCCTCCCCTCCTAGACTCCCCTCTCACCCCTCCTCCTCAAAGCGTCCTCCCCGCTTCTTCCCCCTTCCAACTTTCACCTTCATCTCCCCCATCCTTCTGCCTCACTCTTCCCCCTCCTCAAATAACACACACCTCACTGTGCCTCACCCAATCAGCATCAAACCTTTTGTCTTCCCCATTCTTCCCTTTCTCCAAGCTATTCTGAAATCTCTGACACACTTTCAACAGCTCTCCCTACCACTTCCTCCTCTTCCACATCTTACCCTACCTCTCCCCCCCCCCCCCCCGTTCTGTATCCGATGCTCCCCCTTCCTCTTCATTAACGGTATGGACCTCAAACATCCGGGACCTTCGCTCAAACTTGACTGATCTCTCCATACAGGTTGCTTCTGACAAACCAGACGTGATCTGCTTAACAGAAACTTTCCTCCTTCATGATGTCTCTGTTTCCTTGGTATCTCTCCCAGGTTACTCCCTCCTCTGGTATGATAGACCTGAGCCTCGTCCTGGAGGTGGGGTTGCTATCTTTATAAAAAACTATCTTCCTTACTCGCCCTGCACTGCCCTCTCTCCACCTCACCCCCAGGAATACCTTTGGCTACGGCTTCCCCTTCGCTCCCACCTTTTGTTCATATGTCTGTTGTACCTTCCAACAAACAGTGATGACTCCATCTACATCTTGCTGTCTGATAATATTGACCAACTTCTATCTACCCATCCCAACTCTCTCTTCCTCATATGTGGTGATTTCAATTGTCACCATGCCAGTTGGCTGGGTGTGGGTACGTCTCTCACCAGCCAAGGCTCCTCAGCAAAGGACTTCTGCGACTCACTGGGACTGACACAATCCGTCAATTTCCCGACCCGGATCTCAGTCAACGGAGCATCTTCTCTTCTGGACTTGGTTATGACTTATGACTAACTTCCCTGAAAATGTCTGCTGCTCTTCTTCAGCTCCAATTGGCTCATCTGATCATGTGCTTGTTAAAGTGGACATCTCTCTGACCATTCTCAGGGAGCCTCCTCAGCATCGACGAGTCTGGCGTTTCACTCAGGCCAACTGGCACGGTCTTCAAGCAGCCATCAACCATCTGGACTGGTCTCCGATCTCTACCGCCTCTGACATCAACTCATCCTGGGAATTCTTCCAAAGTAAATTGCTCTCTCATGCACAGATTTATCCCATCTCGTCTTCAGTCGTCATACCCTTCCTCCCGTCCATGGTACACGGAATCTTGTGGTGAGGCTCTTGCCCAGAAACAACTTCCTTTTGTCTCCTGGAAAGCAAATCCAATGGAAGGAAATCTCATTTCCTTTCATAAAGCCCGAAACAAGTGTGGGTCCACCCTCAGCAGAGCCAGGAAACAATATCTTTCCGTTCTCAAGACCGAACTCTCTTATCTGTCTCCCTCTTCCAAATCCTGGTGGCGTCTGGTCAAATCTCTTTCTGGTGCTTGTTCCCCCTCCATCCCCTCCCTCAACTCAAATGGCTACACGGCTGACTCCGCAGGTGAAAAAGCTGAATGCCTCAACTCTGTGTTTGCCTCTCAATCTTGTGTCCCAAACCCATCTCTCTCTGTACCCAGTCGTACCCAGCTGCTCCTGGACTCTGTGTCCTTTCCTCCTGACAAGGTGGAAATGTTTCTGTCAATCCTCGACTCTGATTCTGCAACTGGACCTGACGGCATCAGCCCACGGGTCCTAAAATCCTGTTCTGCAGCTCTTTCACTCCCTCTCTGTTCTCTTCACCCTCTCTTTTGCTCAAGGTCATCTGCCATCTGCTTGGAAATCAGCCAACATCACCGATTTGCACAAAAAGGTGCAAAAACAGATCCTAGCAACTACAGACCAATCAGCCTTCTCCCAATTATCAGCAAAGTCATGGAATCCATCATTGCTTCAGATATGAAATCTTTCCTCTTCTCCAATGGCTTGATCTATGATCATCAATTTGGTTTCAGACCTGGTCACTCTACTCTGGACATGCTGTTTCTGCTTTCTCAACAACGGATGGAGGTCCTCAATGCCAAACAGGAAATTAGAGCCGTCTCCCTTGACATATCACGTGCCTTCGATACGGTCTGGCACCCCGCTCTGCTCACCAAACTCTCCTCCTTTGGTATCCATGGAAATCTCCACGCATGGCTGGCGGACTTCCTCTCTAGTCGTAGTCAACGTGTGGCCCTGAATGGGTTTCTCTCATCTCCTCTTCCTGTTCAGGCTGGAGTTCCCCAAGGCAGTGTTCTGGGCCCTGTGCTTTTTCTGGTCTTCATCAATGATCTCTCTGACTCTCTTGAAAATCCTCTCTATCTCTTTGCTGATGACTCTCCTCTCTGTCGCTCCATTCCTCATCCCTCAGATCGGCAGTCTGCAGCCTCCTCACTCTCTGCAGACCTGGACAAAATCACAGACTGGGCAAACAAGTGGAACATGTCTTTCAATCCTGACAAATCTCACACTCTTACGATGTCTCTCCGAAAAGACCGACTGGACAACCCTCCCATCCACTTTCTGAATAATCCTCTCCAAGAAGTTCTGTCACTCAAGCTTTTGGGTCTCACTATCTGCCATGATCTTTCCAGGGAAAACCACATTTCAAATCTGGCCTCCAAAGCCAGTCGCCGACTTGGCATCCTCTGGCGTGCGAATTCCTTCCTTGGCACACCTGAGCTCCTCACCACATACAAGGCCTTCATCCGCAGCTCAATGGAATACTGCTCGCCCCTCTGGGCTGGTGCTCCTGCCTCACACCTAGCTCGTCTTCACACTGTTGAAACCAAAGCGTTCAGAATCATTGGAAGCTCCCGCGATGAAGCTAACTCCAAGGGCCTTTCACTCACTCACCGCAGGCAGGTTGGTGGTCTTTCCGTCTTCTACCGACTCCTCTCTGACCTTGCCCCCCAGCTCTCTCTGAGCTCTGTCCCCCAAATATTCCTACAGGTCGCACAAGATCTGCCTGCAACCCTCTTATGGCTAAACTGCCAAAATCAAGACTCTCTGCTCACCTTCACTCCTTCATTCCTCTTTTCTCCCACCTCTGGAACAAACTCCCTCACTCTCTTCAATCCCACTCCACCCTGCAGGTCTTTAAAACAGCTGTTCACCACCATCTATCTTCCCCCATCCAAAACCTTAATCTTTTCTAACCCCGCTAATTTCACCCCAAATCCACTTTTTTGAAATACCAACTTCTGTCCTGGAAGTCCTTGGTGTCCTTCCTTGTGTTTTATACTTCTCCCACCACCCCCCTTCCCACGCATCCTCCCCCCAAGCCCTCTCCCTCCCACACATCTCCCTGCTCTCAAATGTTGTGTTTGTGTGCTTCCCCTTCTCTCCCCATTTGTCTTCTGCTCCCTCTTTTTATATATTTTGTTTGTCTGTTTGATTGTTTGTGAAATAAATGTTAGCTCTTTCACGAGCCTCGATTCTGCATACGGAAAAAAAAGAAAAGAAAAAAGAAAGAAAAAAAAAGGGTAAGACAACTGAAGACTAGATGGGATAAATCTGTGCATGAGGGAGAGCAGTTTGCTTTGGAAGAATTCCCAGGAAGAATTGATGTCAGAGGCAGTAGAGATGGGAGACCAGTAAAGATGATTTATGGCTGCTTGAAGCCCATGCCCGTCGGCCTGAGTGAAATGCCAGAATCGTCGACGCTGAGGAGGCTTTTTTTAATGTATTTTTTTTGTATACTGAATCGAGGCTCGTGAAAGAGCTAACATTTACTTCACAAACAAATCAACCAGACAAACAAAATATATAAAAAGAGGGAGCGGAGGACAAGATGGGGAGAGAAGGGGAAGCACACAAACACAACATTTGAGAGCAGGGAGATGTGTGGAAGGGAGAGGGCTTGGGGGGAGGAGGCGTGGGAAGGTGGGATGGTCAGATGGTCAGGCTCTCTGAGAATGGTCAGAGAGATGTCCACTTTAACAAGCACATGATCAGAAGAACAGATTGGAGCAGAAGAAGAGCAGCAGACATTTGCAGGGAAGTTTGTCATAACCAAGTCGAGAAGAGAAGATACTCCAATAACTGAGATCCAGGTCAGGAAATTGACAGATTGGGTCAGTCCCAATGAGTCACAGAAGTCCTTTGCTGAGGTGCAATGGCTGGTGAGAGAGGAACCCACACCCAGCCAGCTGGCATGATGACAGTTGGATCACCACATATGAGGAAGAGAGAGTTGGGATGAGTTGATAGAAGTTGGTCCATGTTGTCAGACAGCGAGATGTAAATCGAGTCATCACTGTTTGGAGGACGGTACAGAACACATATGAACAAAAGGTGAGAGCCAAGAAGAAGCCATAGCCAGATGTACTCCTGGGGGTGGGGTGGGGAGAGGGCAGTGCAAGGAGAGTGAGGAAGAGAGTTTTTAATAAAGATAGCAACCCCACCTCCAGGACGAGGCTCAGGTCTATCATACCAGAGGAGGGAGTAACCAGAAAGAGATATTAAGGAATCAGAGACATCTTGAAGGAGGAAAGTTTCTGTTGAGCAGATCAAGTCTGGAATGTCAGAAGCAACCCGAATGGAGAGATCAATCAGGTTTGAGCGAAGGCCTCGGATGTTTGAGGTCCATATCTTTAATGAGGAGAGAGGGCGAGCATCGGGTGCAGGAGAGGGGATGGGCGAGGTCGGGGCAGATGAAGGATGGGCCGGGGAGGTAGGGAGAGCAGTTAATAGTGTGTCAGAGATTACAGAAGAGTTTCAAGAAAGGGAAGGATGAGGACAAAAGGTTTGATGGTGATGGGATGAGGCACAGTGAGGGGTTCTTTGAGGGGTGGCAGAGGAAAGTAGAAGGTTGGGGGAGGTGGAGGTATGAGATAGAAGGGAGATGAAGTCGGGAGGAGGCAGCTTTGAGAAGGGGGTGGGAGGGGGGAGAATTGGAGAGGGATGGTAGGGGGGGAGATTTGAAGGGGAGGGGTTGGGGGGGAGTTTTGAAGGGGAGGGGCTAGGGGGGAGTTTAGGAGGGGAGGGGCAAGGAGGGAGTTTAGGAGGGGAGAGGCAAGGGGGGATTTAGGAGGGGAGGGGCAAGGGGGGATTTAGGAGGGGAGGGGCAAGGGGGGAGTTTCGGAGGGGAGGGGCAAGGGGGGAGATTTGGAGGGGAGGGGCAAGGGGGGAGTTTAGGAGGGGAGGGGCAAGGGGGGAGATTTGGAGGGGAGGGGCAAGGGGGGAGTTTCGAAAGTGGATGATTAATGAAAGACGAACATTTATAACAAATTGGGTTTGTTGTGATTTTCAAGTTACAGATCCGTTTAAGAACGATGGCGGAGGGGTGGAATGAATGTGAATTTAGAGCATGTAGTGATTTAGAATTATAAGAGATTGAATATTTTTTGGAAGTAGAATGAGTTGGAGAGGAAATTGAAAAGAGCCTTTTAAATAGGAAGAAACACAGCATGTTGTAATATACCACTGAATAAAACACTGCAGGGGAAAGTTTCAACATATTTAAACAGAACCGTGAAGAACAATCTAATATTCACAAAAAAAAAAAACAACGGGGAGAGGGAGCCGAGAGGGACAACCACGAGTCACGTGAACAGGGCAAAAGATGTCGGCAAAAAGAACAGGGCAAAACAGATCTTGGGAATGGCGTGACATGGGGGTGAAATACGTGGTCGAAGAACAAACGAACAAAAAGAACAAAGAAGGAAATGTTTTTGTTTTTTTGTTTTTTTTTTAGTTGAGATTTTAAACAAAGAAGTATGGGGTGAAAAGACTGGGGAAAAAACTGAGAGAACAAGAGTAGTAGGACCACACTCGACCGCTGAGAGAAAACAAAGCCTCCAGGTAGGAAGCTCAAACAACAACAACAAGGCCGCAATATATCGCGGCACGAAATACTTGACCACTCCATGCAGGTATGAAATAATTAACACCGATAATCTTCCAAGCGACGCACTATCGGTACACACACATAAGATAAATACAGTTTCGACAAAAATACAATTGTGAACAAGCGTTACGCCTCGGTCCCCAGTCGGTGAAGTGATGCGAGTTGACAAAGTGGAAGACGCAAGGTGGCCATCTTGGATTTTGACGTGGCGACCCAATTTTCAATAGCGTTCTTCCTTATACCTAGGTACATCCACACACCAGATTAGAAGTTGGTACTTCGCTTATTTTTCAAGATATTTCGCTCACAAGGTTCAGACATATATATGGTGGTGGCCATCTTGGATTTTGACGTGGCGACCCAATTTTCAATAGCGTTCTTCCTTATGCCTAGATACACCCACACACTAGATTAGAAGATGGTACTTCGCTTATTTTTCCAAGATATTCCGCTCATAAGGTTCAGACATGCATGGCGGCGGCCATCTTGGATTTTGACGTGGCGACCCAATTTTCAATAGCATTCTTCCTTATGTGTATATACACCCACACACCAAATTAGAAGTTGGTACTTCGCTTATTTTTCAAGATATTCCGCTCACAAGGTTCAGACATACATGGCGGTGGCCATCTTGGATTTTGACGTGGGTTGCACCCACACACCAAATTAGAATTCGGTCCTTCGCTTACGCACGCACGCACACACGTCCGCACGGGAAAACCATAGTTCCCCTTTCGCTCTGCGGTGCGACGGGGGACAACAATGACTTAACTTCGAGCGTGCGTGAAGGTCGGGACAGCTTCGTAAAACTGTGACTTCCCCCGCAAGATCTCGAGAGATAGTGTTGAAACTAATCTGCCTTTGTAAAGGTGTGCCCGTCTTTGTAAAAGAAAACTTTGCTTGGGGTAAAGTTTTCTTCTTTAAGGGGGGGGGAGGTGTTACGGTCTATGACCTTTCTTTTCTTCTCCCCCCCCCTCCCCCTCCCCCCCCTCCCCCTGTGAATTAGACCAAGTGGTTTGGTCCATGGTTGATAAAGCCTATGATTGGTTGTGGGGGCGGGGGAGGGGCCAGGAAGGCGATTTGGAAGAGGCCTCATGGCAGAGTGCCTTTTCGTGTGCTGGTTGAGTTTTCAGCGGAAATCTCTCCACCTGAAGGTTGACTTGTGCCGGATCAACCCCGACAGGCCACCTCTGTACCGGACGGATGACTTGGATTAAACTCTTGCCTACTGCTGGGCCTGCATTGGGGCCTACTGCTGGGCCTGCATTGGGGCCTACTCTTGGATCTGCCTACTCCTACCCTCTCGTGTTGGTCTACTCTGGTTTTACCCTCTCTTCTCCATTCTTCGTTTCCTTTTTCTTTACATGTTGGAATAGATTTTGAGTGCCATAACCCTTAAATAAAGCCGGTGTGATTGAAGGCTTGGCTTTGTGTGCTTCAGGCCGTAACATGTCAATTTCCCGAACTGGATCTCAGTCAGTGGAGCATCTTCTCTTCTAGACTTGGTTATGAAAAACTTCCCTGCAAATGTCTGCTGCTCTTCTGCTCAAATCAGTTCATCTGATCATGTGATTGTTAAAGTGGACATCTCTCTGGCCATTCTCAGAGAGCCTCCTCAGCGTCATCAAGGCTGGCATTTCACTCAGGCCGACTGGCATGGTCTTCAAGCAGCCATCAATCATCTGGAATGGTCTTCCATCTCTACTGCCTCTGACATCAACTCTTCCTGGGAATTCTTCCAAAGCAAACTGCTCTCTCGCATGCATAGATTTATCCCATCTCGTCTTCAGTGGTCAAACCCGTCTTCCCATGCATGGTACACTGAAGCTTGTGGTGAGGCAGTTGCCATGAAACAACTTGTCTTCACCTCATGGAAGGCTAATCCAACTGAAGGCAATCTCCATTCCTTTCACAAAGCCAGGAACAAGTGTGTGTCTACCCTCAGGAGAGGCAGGAAACACTATCTCTCTACTCTCAAGTATGAACTCTCAAACCCTCCTCCAAATCCTGCTGGCATCTGGTCAAATCTGCTTCTGGTGTTTGTTCTCCCTCTATCCAATCCCTTACCTCAAAGGGCTACACAGCTGACACCACACATGGAAAACCTGAATACCTCAACTCTATGTTTGCCTCAAAATCTTGTGTCCCAAACCCATCTCTCTCTGTACCCACCGAACCTAGTCGAACCCAGGTGCTCCAGAACTCTGTGTCCGTCTCCCTTGATAAGGTGGAGAAGTTTCTGTCAACCCTCAACTCCGATTCGGCAACTGGATCAGACGGCATCAGCCCACGGGTCCTAAAATCCTGCTCTGCAGCTCAATGTCACACTCTCTCTGTTCCCTTCACCCTCTCCTTTGCTCAAGGTCATCTGCCTTCTGCTTGGAAATCAGCCAACATTTCCACTTCACACAAAAAGGTGCAAAAACACAGACTACGGACCAATCAACCTTGCAACTAAGGACCAATCAGCCTGCTCCCGATAATCAAAAAGGTCATGGAATCAATCATTGCTTCTGACATCAAATCCTTCCTCTTCTCCAATGGCTTTATCTCGGATCATCAATTTCGATTCAGACCCGGTAATTCTACTCTGGACATGCATCTTCTGCTGTCTCAACAATGGATGAAGGTCCTCAATGCCAAACAGGAAATCAGAGCCGTATCCCTTGACATATCGCGTGCCTCCGATATGGTCTGGCACCCCGCCCTGCTCACCAAACTCTCCTCCTATGGTATCCATGGAAATCTCCATGCATGACTTGCGGACTTCCTCTCTGGTCGCAGTCAACATGTTGTCCTGAATGTAATCCTCTCATCTCCCCTTCCTGTTCAGGCTGGAGTTTCCCAAGGCAGTGTTCTGGGCCCTGTTCTTTTTCTGGCCTTCATCAATGATTTCTCCGACTCTCTGGAAAATCCTCTCTTTCTCTTTGCTGATGACTCCACTCTCTGCCGCTCCATATCTCAACCCTCAGATCGGCAGGCAGCAGCCCCTTCACTCTCTGCAGACCTGGATAACATCACAGACCGGTCAAACAAGTGGAACATGTCTTTCAATCCAAACAAATCTCACACTCTCCATAAAGACTGTCTGGCCAACCCTCCCATCGACTTTCTGAACAATCCTCTTGAAGAAGTTCTGTCACTCAAGCTTTTGGGTCTCACTATCTGCCATGATCTTTCCTGGGAAAACCACATTTCCAAGCTGGCCTCCAAAGCCAGTCACCCTCCATCATGCAAAGTCCTTTCTGAGCACTTCTGAGCTCCTCACCACATACAAAGCTTTCATCTGCAGCTCAATGGAATACTGCTTTCCCCTCTGGGCTGGTGCTCCTGCCTCACACATAGCTCGGCTTCATGCAGTTGAAACCAAAGCTTTCAGAATGATTAGAATCTCCTGCGATGAAGCTGATTCTGAGGGCCTCTCTCTAGCCACAGGGAGGTTGGTGGTCTTTGTCTTCTACAGACTTCTCTTCAGCCTTGCTCCCCCTGCTTTGTCTATGCTCTGCCCCCAAATATTCCTGCAGGTCGCACAAGATCTGCCAGCAACCCTCTTCGGGTGAAACTGCCAACTCTGCTCACCTTCACTCTTTCATTCCTCTTTTCTCCCGCCTCTGGATCAATCTCCCACACTCTCTTCAATCCCTCTCCTCCCTTTAATACAGCTGTTCACCACCGTCTCTTATCTTCCCCCAACCAAAACGTTGATCTTTTCTACCCCCTTTAAAACACCCCAAATCTGCCTCTTTCAATCCCCAACGTCTTTCCTGAAATTCGTCGTGTTAATTTGCTTTATGCCGTGTACCCCTCCTTTCTCCCCAGCCCTTCCACAGATCTACCGACATTCCCATTCTCTACTGTTGTTGTGCTTGTGTGCTTCCTTCTCTCTCTCCCCCTCTTGTTTCCAGCTCCCTTCATTGCATGCTTTATGTGTCTGTGCATGTTTTCATGTTCAATGTGTTAGCTCTTACACGAGCCTCGATTCTGCATACAAAATATATATATTAGATAGATCACTTAGAGCACACATTAAATAATTCCCTCCCCTTACAATGACTGACCGGAAAGACAAGCAGGCAGTGGCCGCGTACAACGCCACATGGGCGACGAGCATCGTGGCGGGCTGGAGCCACGCCTAGGGAACGTGTGATTGGTTGATGCGGAAGGCGCGGACCTTCAGCCAATCAGCGCGGAAGGTGCCAAACCACGACTTTGAAAGAGGTTGATGATTGGAGGGAAGAGCGTCGGTGACGTGGGAAGGCACGGGAATTTTCGAGAGACCAGGAAGATACGAGGCTCTGGTTGGGGGAGAGAAGGGATTGACGTCACATGCCAGGTGACAAAAGGACTTGCTCGACGACATTTTCTCTCTTCGCGCTGGACCCCTTCATGTAGGAGATCGCCCTTCGTGCGTTTTGCCTCTGCGCTGGACCCGTCGTGCTTCGCTCTTTTTCCCTGGGTGTATTCGTGCTCCTCCCTGCGTTCTTGACTGGTGGTCGTTGGTTCGTCATCTTTGTGGTGCTTGGAGTGGTGCTCGGTGCTCGGAGCTTGGAACGGTGCTCGGCCCTTCACGGTGCTTTTGGTGGTGGGAGCGAGACTTGGTGCTGTGAGCGGGCGGGACCTCGTGTGCGGTCGACAAGGAGCTTGCTGCGGGGCGGGTCGCTCAGGGCCTGGTGGAGCGCGCGAGCGAGGCGGACTAAGGGGACCGCGTTGAACGACGGACACCCACGGCGGACAGATAAGCTTGCACCACATTTCACAAGTACACGACGGACAGTTATTTTATTAATTCATTGCTGCGTCTCGTGTTGGGCTAGCGGCTAGGGTGCCGGCTTCGGATCCTAGGATCCTGGGTTCAAATCCCGGTCAATCGCTGAATTAACGCCAGGGGGGTTGACTCAGCCTGTCATCCTTCCGAGGTCGGCTAATTGAGTACCAGTTCACTGGTAATTCCCTGCTTGTCGTTAAAGGCGGCAAAAAAGGTTGGCGTCAGGAAGGGCATCCGGCCGTAAAACATTGCTTCAAAAAGGGGACCGAAAAACAACAACAACCACAGTTCCCGAAAAAAGGCCAACCCCCGCTTGCGGGGAAAAATGGCCTCTAAAGGTGGTATTGCTGCGTCTCGTATTTGAAGTCTGTGTGCGGGATCCCGATCTAGGATCATTATTTATCTTCCGTCGCGTTCCATTGTATCGGGGTCGTAATAAATCATTCCTTTTGTACATTTTACCTTCCGTGTTCGAATTCATTAATTTGCAGGATCGAGAGCTGCTGTCGGATTAGAGGTATGCTCTCCCACTGCTTCCCCTTCATTCCTCCTCCCCGTGCTTGTAGCCAAATCCGTATTTGGTCTTCGCCTCCATTAAAGCCGTTTGGTCATCCACGAGCCCTGGTGTTAACCGAAGGGATCGCGCGACAATATATATATATATATATATATATATATATATATATATATATATATATATATATATATATATATATATATATATATATATATATATATATATATATATCTCTATATATAAAGGAGGAGTGTCTGTGTGTGTGTCTGTCTGGATGTCCGCTTATAACTCAAGAACTACACATCGGAGAAATGTTTTAGACACAGATTCGGAATCAGCATAAAATCCTGGTGGTAAAAGGCTACGTTTTATTTTAATATCAATGGTTTAAAAAACCGCGCCAGCTGCAATTCCATGGTGTAGTTTGTGGCGGCGCTATTGCCCCTTTCCGATTCCGCGGTTGAGCATACGTACAGTATACTGTACGTACATATTTATATATTTTTAATGTGCTTTTTATTGTATTTTAAATTGTTTTTTAGCTTCTTTTATTGTTAATTTATGTACTATTGTATTTATTTTAAATATATTTTTAAGGAAAACAAATGTTTTCACGTCCGTGGGAGTGACGTAAAGTCGCACATAATGACAAAATGCGCGCCATTTTTTCGCGCCAAGAACGAATAAACAGTAGTTGAGATTATATTCGAATTCGAATTCCATTAAATTTCAACTAAAAAAAAATACGTCGCGTTTTAAAATTATGACGTCATCAGCGTATTTCGTAACGTTAATTTTTCAACTTTGCCGACAATGACTTCCGACTTCCGGGTTCGGAATGCGGGAACAATGCCATTTGACAGGGAATAAAAAATAAATGCGACATTCAATTGACGACAATGACTTCCGACTTGACTCCCCCCTCCCCCTCCCCCCTCCCCCCTCCCCTTCTCCGCTCCCCCCTCCTCTCCCTCCCCCTCCCCCCCTCCCCCTCCACCTCCCTTCCCCCCTCCCCCCTTTCTCCCTCCCCCCTTTCTCCCTCCCCCCTCCCTCCCTCCCTCCACCCCCCCCCCCCCCACCATCCCCCCTCCCCCACCCTAACCATCTTTAGCCAAGTCTTTCTCGGTCTTCCCCATGCTCGACTTCCTTCTACACTCATTTCCATCACTCTTCTCAACCAGTCAATTTCATCCTTCCTCAACACATGACCAAACCATCTCAACCTGTTCCTCTTCACAGCATCAATCACAGGCTCTATTCCCATCATCTTTCGCAATTCATCATTTGTCTTCCTCTCTCTCAACGATACTCCGCACATCCATCGAACCATTCGCATTTCCACCCTTTCCAACCTTCGTTGCTGCTCTACGTTCATTACCCATGTCTCGCTCCCATAAATCATAACACTTCTCACACATGCAGCATACATCTTTCCCTTCAGCTTCAACGACACTCCCCTCCTCATCAGCACGCCACTCAATTCCCGAAACTTCTTCCATGCACATCTCACTCTAGCAACCGTTGCCGAGTCTGATCCACCTTCTCCATTCAGCATGTCTCCGAGGTAGCAAAATGTTTTCACACCTTCCAGCTTCACGCCGTCTCCAAGATCCAACTCAACATTTCCTCCATCTGCAGCTCCCTCTGTGCACAACTTACATTTGAATGTAGCTGCCACACTGGTTAATGACCCTCTCAGACCACTACATTTTTGATGAACCCACTCAGCGCACATTGTACATTGAATGGAGTTCACTCCGACACCCTTCCTGCACACAGCACAGGGCCACTTCCCAGTTCTTTCCACCTCACCACATGCTTTACCACTTGCCATCACCTTCGTCTTTCCGATATTCACCTTCAGACCTTTTGTCTCCATACATTCCTTCCACTTGTTCATCTGTTCCTTCAGTCCATCCATACTTTCCGCAATCAACACCAGATCATCTGCATACAACAATTCCCACGGTAAACGCTCCTTTACGTTCTGAGCCAGCACCTCCATCACAGCTACAAATAGTAGTGGACTTAGTACCGACCTCTGATGCACTCCCGCCTTCACCTCAAACTCACCACTGTTCCCGTCCTTCGTCCTTGCAGCTGTGTGCGCTCTTTTGTACATTGCCATCACTACTCTGATCAACCATTCCTCCACTCCTATCTTCCTCAATGCCCATGTCAATACTTTGCGTGGAACCCTTTCGAATGTTTTCTCCAGATCAACAAACCCAAGAAACAACTTCTTCCTCTTCTCCATGTACTTCTCCTGCAACTGCCTCACAATGAAAAGCGCATCTGTCGTTCCTCTTCCTGGCATAAATCCAAACTGCATTTCGTCGATCTTCACTTTCTTCCTTATCCTCCTCTCCAACACCCTTTCCAATACCTTCATTCCATGCTCCAATAACTTTATCGCTCGGTACGAGCCACACTCCAGAGGGTCACCTTTCCCCTTGTATAGAGGGACGAGGGTACTCAGTTCCCAATCCACTGGAATGCGGCCTTCTCTCACCACCAGATTACAGATCTCTGTTATTCTCTTCACACCCCAACTTCCTGCTGCCTTCAACATATCTCCCACAACTCCCGTCGGCCCTCCCACTTTTCTACTCTTCATTGCTTTTATTGCTTCCTCAACTTCCTTCTCAGCCGGTCCGAAAACTGGGTTACTCTCTATGTTGCCATCCCATTCATTCTCTGTATTCAACAGCATTTCCATATATCTTTTACATCTTCCTTTAATTCCATCTGGGTCCACAATGATTTGTCCCACTTCATCCTTCAAGCAACTCACTCCCATCACATCACACCTCTCTTTCGCTATCTGCTTTGCAATCCTGAATACTGCTCTCTGACCCTCTTCCGAATCCAAGCGTTCTCCGAACATTTTCCTACATGCCTCCTGCGCCTTTGCTACCTCTTTCTTTGCAGCCTTCTTGGCTGCCTTATAACTTTCATGCTCTGCTGTTTCTGCTCCCGTACCCTTCACCTTCTGCCACTCCTTGAACTTCTTCCTCTTCTCGTCAATCCTCTTTCCAACTTCATCATCCCACCACCATGTTTCCGAGTGCCTCGGTGGTCCTTTTGTCCATCCACATACCTCACCAGCGGCACCTAACAGACTAGCTTTCATTGACATCCAACCACTTTCAAGCTCAACCACATCATCCTCTACCCTACTCAGTCTCTCTTTTCATGCCTCCCTTACTGTCACCTCTTTCAACCTCCACACCTTCATTCTCGGTTGGTACTTCACCCGCCGAGCTCTCCTCGCACCTTTCACCCTTACGTCGCAGACAACCAAGTGGTGCTGTGAAACAGTCTCCTCCCCCGGGATCACCTTTGTGTCCCGGAGGTGCCCCCTATCTCGCCGACGCACCATCAGATAGTCAACTGTTGTCGTCGACCCACCTGACGTGTATGTAACAAGCTTATTATCCTCTTTCTGGAACTGAGTATTACAAATCAACAAATCAGCTCCATCAGCAAACTCCAAAATCCTTTCACCTTCTCCATTTCTCACACCATATCCGTAACCCCCATGAACTCCCTCAAAACCATCCATACTCCTTCCCACATGTCCATTTAGTTCTCCTCCTACCACAACAACTTCGTCATCTTTCACGTTTTCCATCAACTTCTCTATCGCACACCAGAACTTGTCCTTCTCTTCATCGCTCTGACCAACCTGCGGAGCATATCCCGAGATGACGTTCACCAAGAGCTTTCCAATCATCATTTTCACCATCATCAACCTATCACTGAATCTAGTCACACCCACCACACTGTCTACAAACTCCTCAGAAAACAGGACACCAACACCATTCACGCCCTCCAGGCACCTTTTTTTTTTTTTTTTTTTTTTTTTTTTTTTTTTTTTTTTTTTTTTTTTTTTTTTTTTTTTTTTTTTTTTTTTTTTTTTTTTTTTTTTTTTTTTTGTATACAATATCGAGGCTCGTGAAAGAGCGAACATTAATCACATGAACACACAGAAAGACAAACCGACACATAAAACATATAACATAGGGAGCGGTAGACAAGATGGGGAGAGAGGGGGAAGGACACAAACACAACATTTGAGAGCAGGGACCGAGAGACATGGAGACATCGAGAGATCTGAGAGAGGGCGAGGGCTTTGGGGGGGGGGGGGCGTGGGAAGGGGGCAGTGGGAGAGGTATAAAACATATGGACACTGCCAGGACTTCCAGGAAAGAAGTTGGAATTTCAAACAAGGTGGATCTGGGGTGAATTAGCGGGGGTAGAAAAGATCAAGGTTTTGGATGGGGGAAGATAAGAGATGGTGGTGAACAGCTGTTTTAAAGACCTGGAGGGAGGAGTGGGATTGAAGGGAGTGAGGGAGTTTGTTCCAGAGGCGGGAGAAAAGAGGAATGAAAGAGTGAAGGTGAGCGGAGAGCCGAGATTTCGGCAGTTTAACCATCAGAGGGTTGCTGGCAGATCTTGTGCGACCTGTAGGAATATTTGGGGGACAGAGCACAGAGAGAGCTGGGGGTGCAAGGCCGGAGAGGAGTCGGTAGAAGACAGAAAGACCACCTACCTGCCTGCGGTGAGTGAGTGAAAGGCCCTCAGAGATAGCTTCATCGCGGGAGATTCCAATAATTCTGAAAGCTTTGGTTTCAACAGCGTGAAGCCGAGCTAGGTGTGAGGCAGGAGCACCGGCCCATAGGGGAGAACAGTATTCCATTGAGCTGCGGATGAAAGCCTTGTATGTGGTGAGGAGCTCAGGTGTGCCGAGGAAGGACTTCGCACGACGGAGGATGCCCAGTCGGCGACTGGCTTTGGAGGCCAGCTTGGAAATGTGGTTTTCCCAAGAAAGATCATGGCAGATAGTGAGACCCAAAATCTTGAGCGACAGAACTTCTTGGAGAGGATTGTTGAGAAAGTAGATGGGAGGGTTGTCCAGTCGATCTTTTCGGAGAGACATAGTAAGAGTGTGAGATTTGTCAGGATTGAAAGACATGTTCCACTTGTTTGACCAGTCTGTGATTTTGTCCAGGTCTTCAGAGAGTGAGGAGGCAGCAGACTGCCGATCTGAGGGAAGAGGAATGGAGCGGCAGAGAGTGGAGTCATCAGCAAAGAGATAGAGAGGATTTTCGAGAGAGTCAGAGAGATCATTGATGAAGACCAGAAAAAGCACGGGGCCCAGAACACTGCCTTGGGGAACTCCAGCCTGAACAGGAAGAGGAGATGAGAGAAAACCATTCAGGGCCACACGTTGACGACGACTAGAGAGGAAGTCCGCCAGCCATGCGTGGAGATTTCCATGGATACCAAAGGAGGAGAGTTTGGTGAGCAGAGCGGGGTGCCAGACCGTGTCGAAGGCACGTGATATGTCGAGGGAGACAGCTCTAATTTCCTGTTTGGCATTGAGGACCTCCATCCATTGTTGAGACAGCAGAAGCAGCATGTCCAGAGTAGAGTGACCTGGTCTGAAACCAAATTGATGATCAGAGATCAAGCCATTGGAGAAGAGGAAAGATTTCATATCAGAAGCAATGATGGATTCCATGACTTTGCTGATAATTGGGAGAAGGCTGATTGGTCTGTAGTTGCTAGGATCTGTTTTTGCACCTTTTTTGTGCAAAGCGGTGATGTTGGCTGATTTCCAAGCAGATGGCAGTTGACCTTGAGCAAAAGAGAGGGTGAAGAGAACAGAGAGAGGGTGAGATAGAGCAGCAGAGCAGGATTTTAGGACCCGTGGGCTGATGCCGTCGGGTCCAGTTGCAGAATCAGAGTCGAGGGTTGACAGAAACTTTTCCACCTTGTCAGGAGGAAAGGACACGGAGTCCAGGAGCAGCAGGGTACGACTGGGTATGGTGGGTACAGAGATGGATGGGTTTGGGACACAAGATTTAGAGGCAAACACAGAGTTGAGGCATTCAGCTTTTTCACGTGCGGAGTCAGCTGTGTAGCCGTTTGAGGTAAGGGAGGGGATGGAGGGGGAACAAACACCAGAAACGGATTTGACCAGACGCCACCAGGATTTGGAAGAGGGAGACAGATAAGAGAGTTCGGTCTTGAGAACGGAGAGATATTGTTTCCTGGCTCTCCTGAGGGTGGACACACACTTGTTTCGGGCTTTGTGAAAGGAAATGAGATTTCCTTCCGTTGGATTTGCTTTCCAGGAGACGAAGGCAAGTTGTTTCTGGGCAACAGCCTCACCACAAGATTCCGTGTACCATGGACGGGAGGAAGGGTATGACAACTGAAGACGAGATGGGATAAATCTGTGCATGAGAGAGAGCAATTTACTTTGGAAGAATTCCCAGGATGAGTTGATGTCAGAGGTGGTAGAGATGGGAGACCAGTCCAGATGATTGATGGCTGCTTGAAGACCGTGCCAGTTGGCCTGAGTGAAATGCCAGACTCGTCGACGCTGAGCAGGCTCCCTGAGGATGGTCAGAGAGATGTCCACTTTAACAAGGACATGATCAGATGATCCGATCGGAGCAGAAGAAGAGCAGCAGACATTTTCAGGGAAGTTAGTCATAACCAAGTCCAGAAGAGAAGATGTTCCGTTGACTGAGATCCGGGTCGGGAAATTGACAGATTGTGTCAGTCCCAGTGAGTCGCAGAAGTCCTTTGCTGAGGAGCCATGGCTGGTGAGAGAGGTACCCACACCCAGCCAACTGGCATGATGACAGTTGAAATCACCACATATGAGGAAGAGAGAGTTGGGATGAGTAGATAGAAGTTGGTCCATATCATCAGACAGCGAGATGTAGATGGAGTCATCACTGTTTGGTGGACGGTACAACACACATATGAACAAGAGGTGGGAGCGAAGGGGAAGCCGTAGCCAGAGGTATTCCTGGGGGTGAGGTGGAGAGAGTGCAGTGCAGGGCGAGTGAGGAAGAGAGTTTTTGATAAAGATAGCAACCCCGCCTCCAGGACGAGGCTCAGGTCTATCATACCGGAGGAGGGAGTAGCCCGGGAGAGATACTATGGAATCAGAGACATCATAAAGGAGGAAAGTTTCTGTTAAGCAGATCACGTCTGGTTTGACAGAAGCAACCTGTATGGAGAGATCAGTTAAGTTTGAACGAAGGCCCCGGATGTTTGAGGTCCATACCGTTAATGAAGAGGAAGGGGGAGCATCAGATACAGAACAGGGGGGAGGAGGGGTAGGGTAAGATGTGGAAGAGGTGGAAGAGGTAGGGAGAGCTGTTGAAGGTGTGTCAGAGATTTCAGAATAGCTCGGAGAAAGGGAAGGATGGGGCGGACAAAAGGTTTGATGGTGATTGGGTGAGCCACAATGAGGTGTTATTTGAGGAGGGGGAAGAGCGAGGCAGAAGGTTGGGGGAGATGGAGGTGAGAGTTTGAAGGGGGAAGAAGCGGGGAGGATGCTTTGAGGAGGGGGAGTGAGCGGGGGGAAATTGAGAAGCAATGAGGGTGGGGAGATTTGAAGGGGAGGGGTGAGGGGGGAGTTTGGGAGGGAAGGGACAAGGGGAGGGATTTGAAAGGGATGGGATATGGGGGAGATTTGGAGGGGAGGGGTGAGGCAGGAGTCTAGGAGGGGAGGGGCGAGGGGGCGTCTTGGCGGGGAGGGGTGAGGGAGTAGTTTAGGAGGGAGGGGGCAAGGGGGGAGATTTGAAAGGGATGGGTGATGGGGAAGATTTGGAGGGGAGGGGTGATGGGGAAGATTTGGAGGGGAGGGGTTATGGGGAAGATTTGGAGGGGAGGGGTGAGATTGGATTTTTGAAAGTGTACGATTTATGGGAGACGAACATTTATTGCAAAATGAGTTTCTTGTGACCTTCGAGTTAAAAATACGTTTAAGGACGCTGGATGGAGGATGGAGTGCAGGAGAGTTTAGGGAATGTAGAACAAAGGCACTATAGGAGATGGATATTTTTTTTGGGATGAATTGATTTGGTGAGCAAGTCGAAAGCAGCCTTTTAAAGAAGAAGAAGAAAAAGGTGTTATAAAATATGACGGAATACATAACTTGAGGGGAAAGTGTAAACATTGAAGGTTAATGAGTGAAAACTATCTGGGGAAATGGGGGAGAAACACGTGGTCGAAGAACGAACGAACGAATAAGAATGAATAAACGAATGAGAACAGAGAAGGAAATGTATTTTTTTTTTTTTTTTTTGAGTTGAGATTTACACAAGGAAGTAGGCTATGGGTGAAAAGACTGGGAATACAGAGAACGAAAGTTATTGGATCACAAACGACGGACCACTGAGAGAAAAACAAAGCCTCAAGGTTGTACAGTGCACACTGTACAAGGCCTTGCTCACGACACGGCAAACAGACGATCAATTTATGAAAGATAAACACCGAGAAACAACCAAAGTTGCACACAATAACTTCACACACCGAAAGATAAATACAGTTTCGACAAAATACAATTGTGAACAGACTTAACTTCGAACTTGCCACACAAACTTGTATTTCTGTCCCTGCCTACCCTTCACCATTCTCACACCACTTCCCTTCCATCTCGTCTCTTGCACACAACATATGTCCACTCTTCTTCTGACCAATACTTCCACCACTTCTCCTGATCTCCCTGTCATTGTCCCTACATTCCATGTCCCAAACCTCAGAAACCGATCTCCACTTCGGGCTATACCCTGCCCATATGTAGTTGTAATTGTCATGGTTCTCTTTTTGAGGCAAATATATATATATACACCTGTATGTATGTATGTATGTATATATATATATATGTTATATATATATATGTTATATATATATATATATGTTATATATATATATGTTATATATATATATGTTATATATATATATGTTATATATATATATATATGTTATATATATATATATGTTATATATATATATGTTATATATATATATATGTTATATATATATATATGTTATATATATATATATGTTATATATATATATGTTATATATATATATATATATATATATATATATATATATATATATATATATATATATATATATATATCAAAGATGATCAAAGGAAATTGGATGCACATGATCTCAATTTAGAGTGTCATAGCAAAGGGGTTGATACTTATTGACGTAAGACATTTCAGCTTTTTATTTTTAATTTTTTGTAAAAATTCCTTTAAAAATTCCACTTTGATATTATGGGGTGTTTTGTGTAGATCAGTGACAAATAAAAATCTCAATTTAATCCATTTTAAATTCAGGCTGCAACACAACAAAATGTGAAAAACGTCAAGGGGTGTGAATACTTTCTGAAGGCACTGTACTCGTAGAGACAATGCACTGTTGACATAATCTCCTCCAGACAAAATAAGACAAAGATCAACAACTATGATTAACCCCTCAATGAGCTTCAACAAATTTCTCTGGTATACTGCAAGCTCATGAAAGTTCAATTATTGCTCAAAACAACTTAAAACACACCTTCTGAGTCATGTCGTCTTCAAACTTGTGATTAAACAAACACTTGTAAACACGTCCATCTCCAGCAGTCACCTGCAAGCAAGATGTAAATGTTGGTTTTATCAAAACCAGACCACCTTCAGCAGTAAGAAACAAAAATTCAAACTTCCTTGCAACACCCCTACCCCCTCCCCCTCCGACTTGCCCAACAAGCACACCCCCCCCCCCCCCCCCCTTTCCCTCCAGCTATATCCAGCTTCCTTTCTCTCCTCCTGTTATCTCATCATCAGTGGAATACAGGGTGCGGCTCCAAACGTTACCCCACCTTCTCGCAGAACCTCTCACGGTCATCTCGGCAGGCAAAGTACAGATGCCGGTCCAGATGAAAGTCATCGGACGAAAGCTCGGCCACGCGGAGAATCGCTTTCCTGCAGCCATCTTGTAACTGCTCCACATCTCTTCGCTCCTCCTGATCGGTCAAGGCATGTTCAAGACAAGCTACGACTGCACCTTGAGAATGCACAACCTAAAGAGAAAATAAAATAAGCAGACATCAATACATGCTGCCTATATTGAGGTCCATATGCTAAAGGTGCTGCTGATCCAGAAGGTATTGCGACATAAGTGCAAACACAGATATGAGAAGGTTTCCGTTTCAATAAAATAAATAAATTCTGATATATCATATTCTGTTACAGAGGATCAGTGTTGCCAAAGCAGTTTCTTGGAATATACTGGGTAGCACAGTGTCTTGGGCAAGGATTATGCTGGGTAGAGCAGTGTCTTGGCAAGGGTTATACTGGGTAGCGCAGTTTCTTGGCAAGGGTTATACTGGGTAGAGCAGTGTCTTGGCAAGGGTTATACTGGGTAGCGCAGTTTCTTGGCAAGGGTTATACTGGGTAGCACAGTTTCTTGGCAAGGGTTATACTGGGTAGAGCAGTGTCTTGGCAAGGGTTATACTGGGAAGAGCAGTGTCTTGGCAAGGGTTATACTGGGAACCGCAGTTTCTTGGCAAGGGTTATACTGGGTAGAGCAGTGTCTTGGAAAGGGTTATACTGGGTAGCGCAGTTTCTTGGCAAGGGTTATACTGGGTAGCGCAGTTTCTTGGCAACGGTTATACTGGGTAGCGCAGTTTCTTGGCAAGGGTTATACTGGGTAGAGCAGTGTCTTGGCAAGGGTTATACTGGGTAGCGCAGTTTCTTGGCAAGGGTTATACTGGGTCGCGCAGTTTCTTGGCAAGGGTTATACTGGGTAGCGCAGTTTCTTGGCAAGGGTTATACTGGGTAGCGCAGTTTCTTGGCAACGGTTATACTGGGTAGCGCAGTTTATTGGCAAGGGTTATACTGGGTAGCGCAGTTTCTTGGCAACGGCTATACTGGGTAGCGCAGTTTATTGGCAAGGGTTATACCGAGTAGAGAGTAGACGATACCTCGCCTATTCTTCACAAAGTACACCGTGGAGTCTTTAACATCCGCCAACTGATGATGGCAGATGGGACGCCGAGTTAAAAATCCATAAGAAGGATGGGCAAACGTGTTGATGAATCACCCTGTCTGTGAAACCTCGGGATGACAGTTTATAGCTGGGTCGGGATTCAGACGCAGGCTACAGCACTCAGAGGCGAGTGTGACTATCACCTGGCCACTCTATGAGAAAATAAGAAAATAAAGATACATTTTTAACGGTAATCACAGAATCCCAAAACGGGTGAATATGAACTCCACAATATTAGCAGTTGCACAAGTTATATGTGCTCGAAGAAAATGGAGTGTGAGGGTTCTTTTCCACTCCATTTCACTCCCCCTTCGCCATGCTAACCGAGGCACCATTCAACAGGAATATTGTGTTTATATGCAATTTCATTTATATTTATTGTCGAGCATACAAAATTATATATATAAACTACCTGGAAGCTTCTAATTGTTTGGGTACCGAGTGTATCAGCGTGTATTTTTAAATCTCAGTATCCTGAAGCGATGGCTGGTGCAGTTTTCCTTCCACTGTTAGTCCGATGTCCTTGTACTTCGCGCCAGGCTCTGGGCCGACCGGGCCGACCGAATATCGTCGCTTCATGGCTGCTTTCCGCCGCCGAAATCCAGCGCGGCTTGGGCGATTCTGCCCCTGTTTGGAGAACACCCAGCGAAGCCTTCATCGGGGCCGAGCGAGCAAGGCTTCCGCTGCCGAAATCCAGCGCGGCTTGGGCGATTTTGCCCGTTTGGAGAACACCCAGAGAGGCCTTCATCGGGGCCAAGCGAGCAAGGGCGTGTCGGGACCTGGTTCGCGCCATTGACCGAGTGGTTCGCACCAACCAGAGCTGTTTTCGGATGACGTGCTGATGTCCTTGGACTTCGCGCCAGGCTCTGGGCCGACGTGCATCGAAGTCCTTTCCAAGGGTGTGGTGCTGAACGGGCCGCCGTGGTGCTGACCGGGCAAACGTGGCATGGTGCAGACGGGGCCCCCGCAGCCGTGATCTGCCGGTCCCAGTTTTAGGACCGGCAGAGAAGATAACTGAGAAGGAAGTTGAGGAAGCGATAAAAGCAATGAAGAGTAGAAAAGCGGGAGGGCCGACGGGAGTTGTGGGAGATATGTTGAAGGCAGCAGGAAGTTGGGGTGTGAAGACAATGACAGAGATCTGTAATCTGGCGGTGAAAGAAGGCCGCATTCCAGTGGATTGGGAACTGAGTACCCTCGTCCCTCTATACAAGGGGAAAGGTGACCCTCTGGAGTGTGGCTCGTACCGAGCGATAACGTTATTGGAGCATGGAATGAAGGTATTGGAAAGGGTGTTGAAGAGGAGGATAAGGAAGAAAGTGAAGATCGCCGAAATGCAGTTTGTATTTATGCCAGGAAGAGGAACGACAGACGCGCTTTTCATTGTGAGGCAGTTGCAGTAGAAGTACATGGAGAAGAGGAAGAAGTTGTTTCTTGGGTTTGTTGATCTGGAGAAAGCATTCGATAGGGTTCTACGCAAAGTATTGACATGGGCAATGAGGAAGTTAGGAGTGGAGGAATGGTTGATCAGAGTAGTGATGGCAATGTACAAAAGAGCGAGCACAGCTGTAAGGACGAAGGACGGGAACAGTGGTGAGTTTGAGGTGAAGGTGGGAGTGCATCAGGGGTCGGTACTAAATCCACTACTATTTGTAGCTGTGATGGAGGTGCTGGCTCAGAACGTAAAGGAGGGTTTACCGTGGGAGTTGTTGTATGCAGATGATCTGGTGTTGATTGCGGAAAGTATGGATGTACTGAAGGAAAAGATGAACAAGTGGAAGGAATGTATGGAGACAAAAGGTCTGAAGGTGAATATCGGAAAGACGAAGGTGATGGCAAGTGGTAAAGCATGTGGTGAGGTGGAAAGAACTGGGAAGTGGCTATGTGCTGTGTGCAGGAAGGGTGTCGGAGTGAATTCCATTCAATGTACAATGTGCGCTGAGTGGGTTCATCAAAAATGTAGTGGTCTGAGAGGGTCATTAACCAGTGTGGCAGCTACATTCAAATGTAAGGTGTGCACAGAGGGAGCTGCAGATGGAGGAAACGTTGAGTTGAATCTTGGAGACGGCGTGAAGCTGGAAGGTGTGAAAACATTTTGCTACCTCGGGGACATGCTGAATGGAGAAGGTGGATCAGACTCGGCAACGGTTGCTGCAGTGAGATGTGCATGGAAGAAGTTTCGGGAACTGAGTGGCATGCTGATGAGGAGGGGAGTGTCGTTGAAGCTGAAGGGAAAGCTGTATGCTGCATGTGTGAGAAGTGTTGTGATTTATGGGAGCGAGACATGGGCAATGAACGTAGAGCAGCAAATAAGGTTGGAAAGGGTGGAAATGCGAATGGTTCGATGGATGTGTGGAGTATCGTTGAGAGAGAGGAAGACAAATGATGAATTGCGAAAAATGATGGGAATAGAGCCTGTGATTGATGTTGTGAAGAGGAACAGGTTGAGATGGTTTGGTCATGTGTTGAGGAAGGATGAAAGTGACTGGTTGAGAAGAGTGATGGAAATGAATGTAGAAGGAAGTAGAGGACGGGGAAGACCGAGAAAGACTTGGCTAAAGATGGTGGAAGAAGAAATGCGGGCAAGGGGGTTAACAAGGAGAGATGCAGAAAATAGGGCAAGATGGAGAAGATTGTCATGGGGACCGCAATGCTAACCCCCTGCTCTAGCAGGGAAAATGGCCTTAAAATGCATGTTGTTGTGTGTTGTTGTTGTTGTTAGTCCGATTCAGACTCTCTCTCGGCTAGTCATGCAAACGAAGCATCTTTTGTCATCAGCAAATTATGACTGTGCAACAAAGAAGAATCTTTTTGCCACTTGCAGTGCTGGTGTTAAAAAGCACTTCAAAAAGGGGAAGCTGAGCGCACCTGCGCACCATCGATTAGGCAAGTCAAGTAACCACAGAAACCATGGCGTTGCAACACCACGGAGCACAAGATCAACCTCACCAACACTGGGCCAAGTGTGCCACTTACATCTCATGTTAGGAGGCGTGAAAGAAAGAAAAAAACCACCTAAAAATAGTTAACAGCATCAATAGATAAAAGTTTCGGACACACTTGTGTTTCATTGAGCTGACCCGAAATTTCACAAATCAGAATTAAAAGGCCACATCACTATACGTATTAAAATATAACGAGTCGTTTATGTGAATCTTGGAAATGACTCCGAGGTTCAGAAAATACAGGAATCCACGGGAAAGTTCGAATCTCTAAAGCCTGCAAACAACCATCCCAGTTGAGCGAAAGGATGGAGAGATTGCAACACGGCACGCCAAACTAACATCGCACTATGACCTCGTATCGGCAGGGCCTACCTTGGGATCATTGCTGATTCGGCCACAATGCAAACGATTTATGTCTTCTTTACAATTGTCCACAAAACCACAGATAAGACGGTAGTCACTGAAGATGATGCTTGCCATCCGCGTGATGAACTGGTGGCATTCGTAATCTGAAATGTTCGCCCTGTTGTCCACGAGGCACGAGATAACGTAGCCTTTACCGTGCTCATGATTCTGGCATTCCTTCAGCTGAAAAAGGTTCACATAATACAATCACATGGTTTGCATTGCTTAAAAGTTTCAATGTTGAAAGAAACAGACAATGGAGATTAGCACAGGTGCTTGCATCGGAAGGACGTTGAGCCGGAGAACCCGTTTGCAGCCTACAGGCGTTGGTGGATGTTAAACAGCAAGTACAAAGTAATTATAAATTGAGAAATGGCATTCATACAAGGAAGCAAAGACACCAACAATAACAAAACGTGAACAATCATCAGTAATGGACCACACTGCCAAACCTAGAGCGCCGTGCTATCAAAATGATCTTTGGTAGGAATTTGTGATTTATACAGTGCTGGCAATAACTTTCCTCCTATTCACAAAGGACACCACAGGTTCTTTGACATCCACAAACAACCAGTGCCAACAGACAGGTACACTGGCTTGACGTCCTTCAGATGCATCGCCCTGCATGTCGAACACCTGGGTGACAGTTTATAGCTGGGTCGGGATTCAAACCCAAGTGCGACTGCGCACACCACCACATCCTATCCTGCGAGCCCAAAGGTAAAATCACACATGGCCAAAAGGTGCAGTGCAACATTCTCATCCGAAATAGGTCCCGTTCCAAGGAACGCTCACACAAGCACATTCAGCCTTACCTCTCGCAGTGCGGTTTTACAAACTTCAACAGCGGCGATGTCAAACCGCTCGTCCATTGTAAGATTGTGCTTATAGTTCCACAACATCTGCACGTGAATAATAATAATAATAATAAATCACATCGTGAAGAGACAATATCCAAAACTTTCAATTTGAACGTTCATTCGCTCGCTAGGCAGCAGGTAATAATGTGAAAATTCAAACTCAGTAATGGGTGTTACATACGTGGTGACAATCTGGAGAAATGTCGTCGTTGGCCTGAAAAGGAAAATTTACATCAGATCCCGTACAAATTTACCTTTAACCACAACCACACCGTACATGTCTAAACTTTAACCATGACCACACCGTACATGTCTAAACTTTAACAATGACCACACCGTACAGGCTGAACTTTAACCACGACCACACCATATAGGTTTAACTTTAACCACAACCACACCATACAGGTTTAACTTTAACCACAACCACAACATATAGGTTTAACTTTAACCACAACCACACTGTACATGTCTAAACTTTAACCATGACCACACCGTACAGGCTGAACTTTAACCACGACCACACCATACATGTTTAACTTTAACCAGGACCAGACCGTACAGGTTTAACTTTAACCACAACCACCCCATATAGGTTTAACTTTAACCACAACCACACAATACAGGTTCAACTTTAACCACAACCACACGGTACAGGTTTAACTTTAACCACAACCACAACCACAACATATAGGTTTAACTTTAACCACAACCACACTGTACATGTCTAAACTTTAACCACGACCACACCGTACAGGTTTAACTTTAACCACGACTACACTGTACAGGTTTAACTTTAACCACGACTACACCGTCCAGGTTTAACTTTCACCACGACCACACCGTACAGGTTTACCTTTAACCATGACTGCACCGCACATGTTTAACTTTAACCACGACTACACCATATAGGTTTAACTATAACCATGACTACACCGTATCGGCTTAACTTTAACCACGACTACACCGTACAGGTTTAACTATAACCACAACCACACCATATCGGCTTAACTTTAACCACGACCACACCGTACATGTTTAACTTTAACCACGGCCACACCGTACATGTTTAACTTTAACCACGATCACACCGTATCGGCTTAACTTTAACCACGACCACACCGTACATGTTTAACTTTAACCACGATCACACCGTATCGGCTTAACTTTAACCACGACTACACCGTACAGGTTTAACTTTAACCACGACTACACCGTCCAGGTTTAACTTTAACCACGACTACACCGTCCAGGTTTAACTTTCACCACGACCACACCATACATGTTTAACTTTAACCAGGACCAGACCGTACAGGTTTAACTTTAACCACAACCACACCGTACAAGTTCAACTTTAACCACAACCACACCGTACAGGTTTAACTTTAACCACAACCACACTGTACATGTCTAAACTTTAACCATGACAACACCATACAGGTTTAACTTCAACCACGCCCACTCGCACATTTACCTTCAACCACGACCACACCATACAGGTTTAAATTTAACCACGACCACACCGTACATATCTAAACTTTAACCACGACCACACCGTATTGGCTTAACTTTAACCACGACCACACCATACAGGTTTAACTTCAACCACAACCACACCGTATCGGCTTAACTTTAACCACGACCACACCATACAGGTTTAACTTCAACCACAACCACACCGTATCGGCTCAACTTTAACCACGACTACACCGTGCAGGTTTAACTTTAACCACAACTACACCGTACAGGTTTAACTTTAACCACGACTACACCGTACAGGTTTAACTTTCACCACGACCACACCATACATGTTTAACTGTAACCACCACCACAACGTTCAGGTTTAACTTTAACCATGACCACACCGTACATGTTTAACTTTAACCACGACCACACCGTATCGGCTTAATTTTAACCACGACCACACCATACAGGTTTAACTTCAACCACAACCACACCGTATCGGCTTAACTTTAACCACAACTACACCGTACAGGTTTAACTTTAACCACAACTACACCGTACAGGTTTAACTTTAACCACGACCACACCGTACAGGTTTAACTTTATCCACGACTACACCGTACATGTTTAACTTTAACCACGGCTACACCGTACAGGAGGGTGGCACTAAAAACCGAATGTTTCATAATTTTCGGTCTAGGGGGTCTGGTTTTGTTTGATCCCATGAGAAAACACTTGGAAATTTTCAGTGATCAAATCATATTTAGAGGGAGCTCATGGCCTCTAAAGTTTCTCTACTGGCGTGGTCAACCCAACACGAGCTGTCCAACTCACTCGGCCACCGCGCTCCCTAATAATAATAATTATTATTATTATTATAATAATAACAGTAATAATATTAGGGTACGTTTTTGTTTTTTGTTTTTCATCTTAACCCATTAAAGCCCACTGGCAACAATAGTTGCCAGAGATTTATGTTCATTATTTTTGATGTTTATAAATTAATTAATGATCAGATTATATTTGTCTATATCGCAGTTTATGGAATATGTATGGACATAATAATGTAATTATAATATTATTTTATAATTGAATGTAATTATATAATTTTGTATTGTATGCTCACCGCAACAAGCAATGTTGCGGTGAGGAACCCCGAAATATATATACGATTTGCATAAAATTTTAGTTTGTGATTTCGACAATAAATGGAACCACTTTGCATTGTAAGATCATAATTTTCATGTGTTTGAAATTTTACCCCGTATTTTAGTGCCACCCTTCCGTACAGGTTTAACTTTAACCACGACCACACCGTACAGATTTAACTTTAACCACGACCACACCGTACAGGTTTAACTTTAACCACGACCACATCGTACAGGTTTAACTTTAACCACGACCACACCGTACAGGTTTAACTTTAACCACGACCACACCGTACAGGTTTAACTTGAACCACGACCACACATTACAGGTTTAACTTTAACCACGACCACACCGTACAGGTTTAACTTTAACCACGACCACACCGTACAGGTTTAACTTTAACCACGACCACACCGTACAGGTTTAACTTTAACCACGACCACACCGTACAGGTTTAACTTTAACCACGACCACACCGTACAGGTTTAACTTTAACCACGACCACACCGTACAGGTTTAACTTTAACCACGACCACACCGTACAGGTTTAACTTTAACCACGACCACACCGTACAGGTTTAACTTTAACCACGACCACACCGTACAGGTTTAACTTTAACCACAACCACACCGTACAGATTTAACTTTAACCACGACCACACCGTACAGGTTTAACTTTAACCACGACCACACCGTACAGGTTTAACTTTAACCACGACCACACCGTACAGGTTTAACTTTAACCACGACCACACCGTACAGGTTTAACTTTAACCACGACCACACCGTACAGGTTTAACTTGAACCACGACCACACATTACAGGTTCAACTTTAACCACGACCACACCGTACAGGTTTAACTTTAACCACGACCACACCGTACAGGTTTAACTTTAACCACAACCACACCGTACAGATTTAACTTTAACCACGACCACACCGTACAGGTTTAACTTTAACCACGACCACACCGTACAGGTTTAACTTTAACCACGACCACACCGTACAGGTTTAACTTTAACCACGACCACACCGTACAGGTTTAACTTTAACCACGACCACACCGTACAGGTTTAACTTGAACCACGACCACACATTACAGGTTCAACTTTAACCACGACCACACCGTACAGGTTTAACTTTAACCACAACCACGCCATACAGGTTCAACGTTAACCACAACCACACACTACAGGTTTAACTTCAACCACAACCACAACCACAACATATAGGTTTAACTTTAACCAAAACTACACCGTACAGGTTTCACTTTAACCACGACTACACCGTCCAGGTTTAACTTTCACCACGACCACACCATACAGGTTTACCTTTAACCATGACTGCACCGCACGTTTAAGTTTAACCACGACTATACCGTATCGGCTTAACTTTAACCACGACTACACCATACAGGTTTAACTATAACCACGACGACACCATACAAGTTTAACTTTAACCCCGACCACACCGTACATGTTTAACTTTAACCACGACCACACCGTATCGGCTTAAATTTAACCACGACCACACCGTACATGTCTAAACTTTAACCATGACCACACCATACATGTCTAAATTTTAACCATGACCACACCATAGAGGCTGAACTTTAACCACGACCACACCATACATGTTTAACTTTAACCACAACCACACCGTACAGGTTTAACTTTCACCACAACCACGCCGTACAGGTTCAACTTTAACCACAACCACACCATACAGGTTTACCTTTAACCACAACCACACCATATAGGTTTAACTTGAACCACAACTACACCGTACACGTCTAAACTTTAACCATGACCACACCGTGCAGGCTGAACTTTAACCACGACCACACCATACATGTTTAACTTTAACCAGGACCAGACCGTACAGGTTTAACTTGAACCACAACCACCCCATATAGGTTTAAGTTTAACCACAACCACACCGTACAGGTTCAACTTTAACAACCACACGGTACAGGTTTAACTTTAACCACAACCACAACATATAGGTTTAACTTTAACCACAACCACACTGTGCATGTCTAAACTTTAACCACGACCACACCATACAGGTTTAACTTTCACCACGACCACACCGTACAGGTTTAAATTTAACCATGACTGCACCGCACATGTTTAACTTTAACCACGACTACACCATATAGGTTTAACTTTAACCACAACCACACCATATCGGCTTAACTTTAACCACGACCACACCGTACATGTTTAACTTTAACCACGACCACACCGTACATGCTTAACTTTAACCACGACCACACCGTGTCGGCTTAACTTTAACCACGACTACACTGTACAGGTTTAACTTTAACCACGGCTCACCGTCCAGGTTTAACTTTCACCACGACTACACCATACATGTTTAACTTTAACCAGGACCAGACCGTACAGGTTTAACTTTAACCACAACCACACCATACAGGTTCAACTTTAACCACAACCACACCATACAGGCTTAACTTTAACCACAACCACAACATATAGGTTTAACTTTAACCACAACCACACTGTACATGTCTAAACTTTAACCATGACCACACCGTACAGGTTTAACTTTAACCACAACCACACCATACAGGTTCAACTTTAACCACAACCACACCATACAGGCTTAACTTTAACCACAACCACAACATATAGGTTTAACTTTAACCACAACCACACTGTACATGTCTAAACTTTAACCACGACCACACCGTACATGTCTAAACTTTAACCACAAGCACACTGTACAGGTTTAACTTTAACCATGACCACACCGTATCGGCTTAACTTTAACCACGATCACACCATACATGTTTAACTTCAACCACAACCACACCGTATCGGTTTAACTTTAACCATGACCACACCAGACAGGTTTAACTTCAACCACAACCACACCGTATCGGCTCAACTTTAACCATGACTACACCGTGCAGGTTTAACTTTAACCACGACTACACCGTACAGGTTTAACTTTAACCACGACCACACCGTACAGGTTTAACTTTAACCACGACCACACCGTATCGGCTTAACTCTAACCACGACCACACCATACAGGTTTAACTTTAACCACAACCACACCGTATCAGCTTAACTTTAACCACAACTACACCATACAGGTTTAACTTTAACCACGACCACACCGTTCAGGTTTAACTTTAACCACAACCACACCGTACATGTTTAACTTTAACCACGACCACACCGTATCGGCTTAACTTTAACCACAACTACACCATACAGGTTTAACTTTAACCACGACCACACCGTTCAGGTTTAACTTTAACCACGACCACACCGTACATGTTTAACTTTAACCACGACCACACCGTATCGGCTTAACTTCAACCAAGACCACACCGTACAGGTTTAACTTTAACCACGACCACACCGTATCAGCTTAACTTCAACCAAGACCACACCGTACAGGTTTAACTTTAACCACAACTACACCGTACAGGTTTAACTTTAACCACGACCACACCGTATCGGCTTAACTCTAACCACGACCACACCATACAGGTTTAACTTTAACCACAACCACACCGTATCAGCTTAACTTTAACCACAACTACACCATACAGGTTTAACTTTAACCACGACCACACCGTACAGGTTTAACTTTATCCACGACTACACCGTACATGTTTAACTTTATCCACGACTACACCGTACAGGAGGGTGGCACTAAAAACCGAATGTTTCATAATTTTCGGTCTTGGGGTCTGGTTTTGTTTGATCCCATGAGAAAACACTTGGAAATTTTCAGTGATCAAATCATATTTAGAGGGAGCTCATGGCCTCTAAAGTTTATCTACTGGCGTGGTCAACCCAACACGAGCTGTCCAACTCACTCGGCCACCGCGCTCCCTAATAATAATAATTATTATTATTATTATAATAATAACAGTAATAATATTAGGGTACGTTTTTGTTTTTTGTTTTTCATCTTAACCCATTAAAGCCCACTGGCAACAATAGTTGCCAGAGATTTATGTTCATTATTTTTGATGTTTATAAATTAATTAATGATCAGATTATATTTGTCTATGTTGCAGTTTATGGAATATGTATGGACATAATAATGTAATTATAATATTATTATTTAATTGTATGTAATTATATAATTTTGTATTGTATGCTCACCGCAACAAGCAATGTTGCGGTGAGGAACCCTTAAATATTATACGACTTGCATAAAATTTTAGTTTGTGATTTCGACAATAAATGGAACCACTTTGAATGGAAAGATCCGAATTTTCATGTGTTTGAAATTTTACCCCGTATTTTAGTGCCACCCTTCCGTACTGGTTTAACTTTAACCACGACCACACCGTACAGGTTTAACTTTAACCACGACCACACCGTACAGGTTTAACTTTAACCACGACCAGACCGTACAGGTTTAACTTTAACCACGACCAGACCGTACAGGTTTAACTTTAACCACGACCACACCGTACAGGTTTAACTTTAACCACGACCACACCGTACAGGTTTAACTTTAACCACGACCACACCGTACAGGTTTAACTTTAACCACGACCACACCGTACAGGTTTAACTTTAACCACAACCACGCCATACAGGTTCAACGTTAACCACGACGACACCGTTCAGGTTTAACTTTAACCACGACCACACCGTACAGGTTTAACTTTAACCACGACCACACCGTAGATTCAACTTTAACCACGACCACACTGTACAGGTTTAACTTTAACCACGACCACACCGTGCAGGTTTAACGTTAACCACAACCACGCCATACAGTTTTTTTTTGTTTTTTTTTGTATACAAGATCGAGGTATCAACGTTAACCACAACCACACGTACAGGTTTAACTTTAACCACAACCACACCATATAGGTTTGACTTTAACCACAACCACACCGTACATGTCTAAACTTTAACCATGACCACACCGTACAGGCTGAACTTTAACCACGACCACACCATACATGTTTAACTTTAACCATGACCACACCGTACAGGCTGAACTTTAACCACGACCACACCGTACAGGTTCAACTTTAACCACAACCACACGGTACAGGTGTAACTTTAACCACAACCACCCCATATAGGTTTAACTTTAACCACAACCACACCATATAGGTTTAACTTTAACCACGACCACACCATACATGTTTAACTTTAACCAGGACCAGACCGTACAGGTTTAACTTTAGCCACAACCACACCGTACAGGTTCAACTTTAACCACAACCACACGGTACAGGTGTAACTTTAACCACAACCACAACATATAGGTTTAACTTTAACCACAACCACACTGTACATGTCTAAACTTTAACCATGACCACACCGTACAGGTTTAACTTTAACCACGACTACACCGTACAGGTTTAACTTTAACCACGACCACACCATACATGTTTAACTTTAACCACAACCACACCGTACAGGTTTAACTTTAACCACAACCACACCGTACAGGTTTAACTTTAACCACGACCACACCATTCATGTTTAACTTTAAACACAACCACACTGTTCATGTCTAAACTTTAACCACGACCACACCGTACAGGTTTACCTTTAACCATGATTGCACCGCACATGTTTAACTTTAACCACGACTACACCATACAGGTTTAACTTTAACCACGACGACACCGTACAGGTTTAACTATAACCACGAGTACACCGTACAGGTTTAACTATAACCACGAGTACACCGTACAGGTTTAACTATAACCACGAGTACACCGTACAGGTTTGACTTTAACCCCGACCACACCGTACAAGTTTAACTTTAACCACGACCACACCATACATGTTTAACTTTAACCACGACCACACCGTACAGGTTTAACTTTCACCACGACTCCACCATACAGGTTCAACGTTAACCACGACCACGCCGTTCAGGTTTAACTTTAACCACGACCACACCGTACAGGTTTAACTTTAACCACGACCACACCATACATGTTTAACTTTCACCACGACCACACCTTACAGGTTTACCTTTAACCATGATTGCACCGCACATGTTTAACTATAACCACGAGTACACCGTACAGGTTTGACTTTAACCACGACCACACCATACATGTTTAACTTTAACCACGACCACACCGTACAGGTTTAACTT
This sequence comes from Myxine glutinosa, assembly GCF_964187855.1. Classification (NCBI taxonomy): domain Eukaryota; kingdom Metazoa; phylum Chordata; class Myxini; order Myxiniformes; family Myxinidae; genus Myxine; species Myxine glutinosa. The sequence continues at coordinate 134,720,016 of NC_136270.1, forward strand.
TAACCAGGACCAGACCGTACAGGTTTAACTTTCACCACGACCACACCGTACAGGTTTAACTTTAACCAGGACCAGACCGTACAGGTTTAACTTTAACCACGACCACACCGTACAGGTTTAACTTTAACCAGGACCAGACCGTACAGGTTTAACTTTCACCACGACCACACCGTACAGGTTTAACTTTAACCAGGACCAGACCGTACAGGTTTAACTTTAACCACGACCACACCACACATGTTTAACTTTATCCACGACCACACCGTACAGGTTTAACTTTACCCACGACCACACCGTACAGGTTTAACTTTCACCACGACCACACCGTACAGGTTTAACTTTAACCAGGACCAGACCGTACAGGTTTAACTTTAACGACGACCACACCGTACAGGTTTAACTTTAACCAGGACCAGACCGTACAGGTTTAACTTTCACCACGACCACACCGTACAGGTTTAACTTTAACCAGGACCAGACCGTACAGGTTTAACTTTCACCACGACCACACCGTACAGGTTTAACTTTAACCACGACCACACCGTACAGGTTTAACTTTACCCACGACCACACCGTACAAGTTTAACTTTACCCACGACCACACCGTACAGGTTTAACTTTAACCAGGACCACACCGTACAGGTTTAACTTTACCCACGACCACACCGTACAGGTTTAACTTTAACCAGGACCACACCGTACAGGTTTAACTTTAACCAGGACCAGACCGTACAGGTTTAACTTTAACCACGACCACACCGTACAGGTTTAACTTTAACCACGACCACACCATACATGTTTAACTTTATCCACGACCACACCGTACAGGTTTAACTTTACCCACGACCACACCGTACACGTGTCACATACATAGTCCGCGGTGTGCTGAACCCAAACGTCAACAAGTAACATTACAACCCTCACACACCTCGCGTTCATCCTGCAGACATTCCAGCACCACGAAGTTGTTTTGCCACGAACTGCGCGGACACAGGCGGCGAACGTCGGACGAACACGCGTTGTCTTCGGAGATGCGCCACCCATTGCCGCTGGTCCGGACGGGGGCCCGAGTTGTCTCCTGTCTCGCCGCCACGTTATTATTATTATTAACCAGGGGAACCGCTTTCTCACGGACTCCATTGACATTGTAAGGAGATAGCTTGGGGTCGACCTGCTTGGGGTCGACCTGCTTCGCTGCGACTGCTTCGAGAAGCAAACAAAACGCCACGAAAAGGGAAAACACCCAGAGCTGAGGGAAACTGCAAGGCTGCGTAGAAGGATAGCGATGTACCAGCGCCATCTTGTCAAACCAACGCGTCATCACCACCGCGTCACTCGGTAGTCGGTCACAAAGCATTCTTTCCTCTTTCATTCATCATTCCAAAAATCATTCGCTACTCGTTTATTTCTTCGTTCGCTTCGTTGTTGTAATTTTGACATTTTAATAGTCTGAGATTCTAATATATCCATAAACATATATAATATATCCGACGGATGATTTAATCTTATACCGGATGCAGTTAATGGAAGGACAACCAAGGAATGTTGATTTAAATGGATTCAAAGACAACTTGGACAAACCGGAGACACGGGCGAGCAGCTGTCTTCCAGAAAGAATGATCAAGAATCGACAAAATATCAAACACCAATCGCACGAATGAAACCTAAATTCCGGAAGTGACGCACACGTAGCCAGCACACCAAAATGGGAAAGAAATCCAACCGATGGAGATGACGCAACCCCAACGGCCACAAACGATGTGTTGTCCCGGTGCGCAACGACATTGGGCACACAGGTCATTCGGCTCATCGTGCCCGCGCCACAGCAACACCACGCCAACTACACCAACTAGAAAATGTCAAGTGTGCTTTGGTGGGGTTTTTGTAGTTGCTTTTTGTACATGGTTTTTGTAGTTGCTTTTTGTAACTGGTTTTTTGTAGTTTTGTGGGGTTTTAAAGTTGTTTTTAGGAGTAGCTTTTAGTAGTTGTTTGGTGGGGTTTTTGTCGTTTTTTAAGTAGTTGGTTTTGGTAATGGTTTTTTGTATGCTTTTTTTAGTTTTGTGGGGTTTTTAAGTTGTTTTTAGGAGTAGCTTTTAGTAGTTGTTTTGGTGGGGGGTTTGTCGTTTTTTTGTGGGTTTTTTTTAGTAGTTGGTTTGTCATGGTGTTTTGTATGCTTTTTTTAGTTTTGTGGGGTTTTAAATTTGTTTTTAGGAGTAGCTTTTAGTAGTTGGTTTCTGTCATGGTGTTTTGTATGCTTTTTTTAGTTTTGTGGGGTTTTTAAGTTGTTTTTAGGAGTAGCTTTTAGTAGTTGTTTTGGTGGGGTTTTTGTAGTTTTTTTGTCGTTTTTTAAAGTAGTTGGTTTCTGTCATGGTGTTTTGTATGCTTTTTTGTCGTTTTGTGGGGTTTTAAATTTGTTTTTAGGAGTAGCTTTTAGTAGTTGTTTTGGTGGGGTTTTTGTATTTTTTTTGTCGTTTTTTAAAGTAGTTGGTTTCTGTAATGGTTTTTTGTATGCTTTTTTTAGTTTTGTGGGGTTTTAAATTTGTTTTTAGGAGTAGCTTTTAGTAGTTGGTTTCTGTCATGGTGTTTTGTATGCTTTTTTTAGTTTTGTGGGGTTTTTAAGTTGTTTTTAGGAGTAGCTTTTAGTAGTTGTTTTGGTGGGGTTTTTGTATTTTTTTTGTCGTTTTTTAAAGTAGTTGGTTTCTGTAATGGTTTTTTGTATGCTTTTTTTAGTTTTGTGGGGTTTTAAATTTGTTTTTAGGAGTAGCTTTTAGTAGTTGGTTTCTGTCATGGTGTTTTGTATGCTTTTTTTAGTTTTGTGGGGTTTTGAAGTTGTTTTTAAGAGTAGCTTTTAGTAGTTGTTTTGGTGGGGTTTTTGTATTTTTTTTGTCGTTTTTTAAAGTAGTTGGTTTCTGTAATGGTTTTTTGTATGCTTTTTTGTCGTTTTGTGGGGTTTTAAATTTGTTTTTAGGAGTAGCTTTTAGTAGTTGGTTTCTGTCATGGTGTTTTGTATGCTTTTTTTAGTTTTGTGGGGTTTTGAAGTTGTTTTTAAGAGTAGCTTTTAGTAGTTGTTTTGGTGGGGTTTTTGTATTTTTTTTGTCGTTTTTTAAAGTAGTTGGTTTCTGTAATGGTTTTTTGTATGCTTTTTTGTCGTTTTGTTGGGTTTTAAATTTGTTTTTAGGAGTAGCTTTTAGTAGTTGGTTTCTGTCATGGTGTTTTGTATGCTTTTTTTTAGTTTTGTGGGGTTTTGAAGTTGTTTTTAAGAGTAGCTTTTAGTAGTTGTTTTGGTGGGGTTTTTGTATTTTTTTTGTCGTTTTTTAAAGTAGTTGGTTTCTGTAATGGTTTTTTGTATGCTTTTTTGTCGTTTTGTGGGGTTTTAAATTTGTTTTTAGGAGTAGCTTTTAGTAGTTGGTTTCTGTCATGGTGTTTTGTATGCTTTTTTTAGTTTTGTGGGGTTTTTAAGTTGTTTTTAAGAGTAGCTTTTAGTAGTTGTTTTGGTGGGGTTTTTGTATTTTTTGGTCGTTTTTTAAAGTAGTTGGTTTCTGTAATGGTTTTTTGTATGCTTTTTTGTCGTTTTGTGGGGTTTTAAATTTGTTTTTAGGAGTAGCTTTTAGTAGTTGGTTTCTGTCATGGTGTTTTGTATGCTTTTTTTAGTTTTGTGGGGTTTTTAAGTTGTTTTTAGGAGTAGCTTTTAGTAGTTGGTTTCTGTCATGGTGTTTTGTATGCTTTTTTAAGTTTTGTGGGGTTTTTAAGTTGTTTTTAAGAGTAGCTTTTAGTAGTTGTTTTGGTTGGGTTTTTGTATTTTTTGGTCGTTTTTTAAAGTAGTTGGTTTCTGTAATGGTTTTTTGTATGCTTTTTTGTCGTTTTGTGGGGTTTTAAATTTGTTTTTAGGAGTAGCTTTTAGTAGTTGGTTTCTGTCATGGTGTTTTGTATGCTTTTTTTAGTTTTGTGGGGTTTTTAAGTTGTTTTTAGGAGTAGCTTTTAGTAGTTGTTTTGGTGGGGTTTTTGTATTTTTTTTGTCGTTTTTTAAAGTAGTTCGTTTCTGTAATGGTTTTTTTGTATGCTTTTTTGTCGTTTTGTGGGGTTTTAAAGTCGTTTTAAGGAGTAGCTTTTAGTAGTTGTTTTGGTGGGGTTTTTGTCGTTTTTTTAGTAGTTGGGTTCTGTAATGGTTTTTTCTATGCTTTTTTGTAGTTGTTTTGTGCGGTTTTAAAGTTGTTTTTAGGAGTAGCTTTTAGTAGTTGTTTTGGTGGGGTTTTTGTAGTTTTTTTTGTCGTTTTTTGTGGGGTTTTAAAGTATTTGGTTTCTGTAATGGTTTTTTTCTATGCTTTTTTGTAGTTGTTTTGTGCGATTTTTAAGTTGTTTTTCGGAGTAGCTTTTAGTAGTTGTTTTGGTGGGGTTTTTGTAGTTTTTTTTAAGTAGTTGGTTTCTGCATGCTTTTTTTTGTAGTTTTGTGGTGTTTTAAAGTTGTTTTTAGGAGTAGCTTTTAGTAGTTGTTTTGGTGGGGTTTTTGTCGTTTTTTGTGGGTTTTTTTAGTAGTTGGTTTTTGTAATGGTTTTTGTCCGCTTTTTTGTAGTTTTGTGCGGTTTTTAAGTTGTTTTTAGGAGTAGCTTTTATTAGTTGTTTTGGTGGGGTTTTTGTAGTTTTTTTTGTCGTTTTTTAAAGTAGTTGGTTTCTGTAATGGTGTTTTGTATGCTTTTTTGTCGTTTTGTGGGGTTTTAAATTTGTTTTTAGGAGTAGCTTTTAGTAGTTGTTTTGGTGGGGTTTTTGTATTTTTTTTGTCGTTTTTTAAAGTAGTTGGTTTCTGTAATGGTTTTTTGTATGCTTTTTTGTCGTTTTGTGGGGTTTTAAATTTGTTTTTAGGAGTAGCTTTTAGTAGTTGTTTTGGTGGGGTTTTTGTATTTTTTTGGTCGTTTTTTAAAGTAGTTGGTTTCTGTAATGGTTTTTTGTATGCTTTTTTGTCGTTTTGTGGGGTTTTAAATTTGTTTTTAGGAGTAGCTTTTAGTAGTTGGTTTCTGTCATGGTGTTTTGTATGCTTTTTTTAGTTTTGTGGGGTTTTGAAGTTGTTTTTAAGAGTAGCTTTTAGTAGTTGTTTTGGTGGGGTTTTTGTATTTTTTTTGTCGTTTTTTAAAGTAGTTGGTTTCTGTAATGGTTTTTTGTATGCTTTTTTGTCGTTTTGTGGGGTTTTAAATTTGTTTTTAGGAGTAGCTTTTAGTAGTTGGTTTCTGTCATGGTGTTTTGTATGCTTTTTTTAGTTTTGTGGGGTTTTGAAGTTGTTTTTAAGAGTAGCTTTTAGTAGTTGTTTTGGTGGGGTTTTTGTATTTTTTTGTCGTTTTTTAAAGTAGTTGGTTTCTGTAATGGTTTTTTGTATGCTTTTTTGTCGTTTTGTGGGGTTTTAAATTTGTTTTTAGGAGTAGCTTTTAGTAGTTGGTTTCTGTCATGGTGTTTTGTATGCTTTTTTTAGTTTTGTGGGGTTTTGAAGTTGTTTTTAAGAGTAGCTTTTAGTAGTTGTTTTGGTGGGGTTTTTGTATTTTTTTTTGTCGTTTTTTAAAGTAGTTGGTTTCTGTAATGGTTTTTTGTATGCTTTTTTGTCGTTTTGTGGGGTTTTAAATTTGTTTTTAGGAGTAGCTTTTAGTAGTTGGTTTCTGTCATGGTGTTTTGTATGCTTTTTTTAGTTTTGTGGGGTTTTGAAGTTGTTTTTAAGAGTAGCTTTTAGTAGTTGTTTTGGTGGGGTTTTTGTATTTTTTTTGTCGTTTTTTAAAGTAGTTGGTTTCTGTAATGGTTTTTTGTATGCTTTTTTGTCGTTTTGTGGGGTTTTAAATTTGTTTTTAGGAGTAGCTTTTAGTAGTTGGTTTCTGTCATGGTGTTTTGTATGCTTTTTTTAGTTTTGTGGGGTTTTGAAGTTGTTTTTAAGAGTAGCTTTTAGTAGTTGTTTTGGTGGGGTTTTTGTATTTTTTTTGTCGTTTTTTAAAGTAGTTGGTTTCTGTAATGGTTTTTTGTATGCTTTTTTGTCGTTTTGTGGGGTTTTAAATTTGTTTTTAGGAGTAGCTTTTAGTAGTTGGTTTCTGTCATGGTGTTTTGTATGCTTTTTTTAGTTTTGTGGGGTTTTGAAGTTGTTTTTAAGAGTAGCTTTTAGTAGTTGTTTTGGTGGGGTTTTTGTATTTTTTTTGTCGTTTTTTTAAAGTAGTTGGTTTCTGTAATGGTTTTTTGTATGCTTTTTTGTCGTTTTGTGGGGTTTTAAATTTGTTTTTAGGAGTAGCTTTTAGTAGTTGGTTTCTGTCATGGTGTTTTGTATGCTTTTTTTTAGTTTTGTGGGGTTTTGAAGTTGTTTTTAAGAGTAGCTTTTAGTAGTTGTTTTGGTGGGGTTTTTGTATTTTTTTTGTCGTTTTTTAAAGTAGTTGGTTTCTGTAATGGTTTTTTGTATGCTTTTTTGTCGTTTTGTGGGGTTTTAAATTTGTTTTTAGGAGTAGCTTTTAGTAGTTGGTTTCTGTCATGGTGTTTTGTATGCTTTTTTTAGTTTTGTGGGGTTTTTAAGTTGTTTTTAAGAGTAGCTTTTAGTAGTTGTTTTGGTGGGGTTTTTGTATTTTTTTGGTCGTTTTTTAAAGTAGTTGGTTTCTGTAATGGTTTTTTGTATGCTTTTTTGTCGTTTTGTGGGGTTTTAAATTTGTTTTTAGGAGTAGCTTTTAGTAGTTGGTTTCTGTCATGGTGTTTTGTATGCTTTTTTTAGTTTTGTGGGGTTTTTAAGTTGTTTTTAGGAGTAGCTTTTAGTAGTTGGTTTCTGTCATGGTGTTTTGTATGCTTTTTTTAGTTTTGTGGGGTTTTTAAGTTGTTTTTAGGAGTAGCTTTTAGTAGTTGTTTTGGTGGGGTTTTTGTATTTTTTTTGTCGTTTTTTAAAGTAGTTCGTTTCTGTAATGGTTTTTTTGTATGCTTTTTTGTCGTTTTGTGGGGTTTTAAAGTCGTTTTAAGGAGTAGCTTTTAGTAGTTGTTTTGGTGGGGTTTTTGTCGTTTTTTTAGTAGTTGGGTTCTGTAATGGTTTTTTCTATGCTTTTTTGTAGTTGTTTTGTGCGGTTTTAAAGTTGTTTTTAGGAGTAGCTTTTAGTAGTTGTTTTGGTGGGGTTTTTGTAGTTTTTTTTGTCGTTTTTTGTGGGGTTTTAAAGTATTTGGTTTCTGTAATGGTTTTTTTCTATGCTTTTTTGTAGTTGTTTTGTGCGATTTTTAAGTTGTTTTTCGGAGTAGCTTTTAGTAGTTGTTTTGGTGGGGTTTTTGTAGTTTTTTTTAAGTAGTTGGTTTCTGCATGCTTTTTTTTGTAGTTTTGTGGTGTTTTAAAGTTGTTTTTAGGAGTAGCTTTTAGTAGTTGTTTTGGTGGGGTTTTTGTCGTTTTTTGTGGGTTTTTTTAGTAGTTGGTTTTTGTAATGGTTTTTGTCCGCTTTTTTGTAGTTTTGTGGGGTTTTGAAGTTGTTTTTAAGAGTAGCTTTTAGTAGTTGTTTTGGTGGGGTTTTTGTATTTTTTTTGTCGTTTTTTAAAGTAGTTGGTTTCTGTAATGGTTTTTTGTATGCTTTTTTGTCGTTTTGTGGGGTTTTAAATTTGTTTTTAGGAGTAGCTTTTAGTAGTTGGTTTCTGTCATGGTGTTTTGTATGCTTTTTTTAGTTTTGTGGGGTTTTTAAGTTGTTTTTAAGAGTAGCTTTTAGTAGTTGTTTTGGTGGGGTTTTTGTATTTTTTTGGTCGTTTTTTAAAGTAGTTGGTTTCTGTAATGGTTTTTTGTATGCTTTTTTGTCGTTTTGTGGGGTTTTAAATTTGTTTTTAGGAGTAGCTTTTAGTAGTTGGTTTCTGTCATGGTGTTTTGTATGCTTTTTTTAGTTTTGTGGGGTTTTTAAGTTGTTTTTAGGAGTAGCTTTTAGTAGTTGGTTTCTGTCATGGTGTTTTGTATGCTTTTTTAAGTTTTGTGGGGTTTTTAAGTTGTTTTTAAGAGTAGCTTTTAGTAGTTGTTTTGGTTGGGTTTTTGTATTTTTTGGTCGTTTTTTAAAGTAGTTGGTTTCTGTAATGGTTTTTTGTATGCTTTTTTGTCGTTTTGTGGGGTTTTAAATTTGTTTTTAGGAGTAGCTTTTAGTAGTTGGTTTCTGTCATGGTGTTTTGTATGCTTTTTTTAGTTTTGTGGGGTTTTTAAGTTGTTTTTAGGAGTAGCTTTTAGTAGTTGTTTTGGTGGGGTTTTTGTATTTTTTTTGTCGTTTTTTAAAGTAGTTCGTTTCTGTAATGGTTTTTTTGTATGCTTTTTTGTCGTTTTGTGGGGTTTTAAAGTCGTTTTAAGGAGTAGCTTTTAGTAGTTGTTTTGGTGGGGTTTTTGTCGTTTTTTTAGTAGTTGGGTTCTGTAATGGTTTTTTCTATGCTTTTTTGTAGTTGTTTTGTGCGGTTTTAAAGTTGTTTTTAGGAGTAGCTTTTAGTAGTTGTTTTGGTGGGGTTTTTGTAGTTTTTTTTGTCGTTTTTTGTGGGGTTTTAAAGTATTTGGTTTCTGTAATGGTTTTTTTCTATGCTTTTTTGTAGTTGTTTTGTGCGATTTTTAAGTTGTTTTTCGGAGTAGCTTTTAGTAGTTGTTTTGGTGGGGTTTTTGTAGTTTTTTTTAAGTAGTTGGTTTCTGCATGCTTTTTTTTGTAGTTTTGTGGTGTTTTAAAGTTGTTTTTAGGAGTAGCTTTTAGTAGTTGTTTTGGTGGGGTTTTTGTCGTTTTTTGTGGGTTTTTTTAGTAGTTGGTTTTTGTAATGGTTTTTGTCCGCTTTTTTGTAGTTTTGTGCGGTTTTTAAGTTGTTTTTAGGAGTAGCTTTTATTAGTTGTTTTGGTGGGGTTTTTGTAGTTTTTTTTGTCGTTTTTTAAAGTAGTTGGTTTCTGTAATGGTGTTTTGTATGCTTTTTTGTCGTTTTGTGGGGTTTTAAATTTGTTTTTAGGAGTAGCTTTTAGTAGTTGTTTTGGTGGGGTTTTTGTATTTTTTTTGTCGTTTTTTAAAGTAGTTGGTTTCTGTAATGGTTTTTTGTATGCTTTTTTGTCGTTTTGTGGGGTTTTAAATTTGTTTTTAGGAGTAGCTTTTAGTAGTTGTTTTGGTGGGGTTTTTGTATTTTTTTTGTCGTTTTTTAAAGTAGTTGGTTTCTGTAATGGTTTTTTGTATGCTTTTTTGTCGTTTTGTGGGGTTTTAAATTTGTTTTTAGGAGTAGCTTTTAGTAGTTGGTTTCTGTCATGGTGTTTTGTATGCTTTTTTTAGTTTTGTGGGGTTTTGAAGTTGTTTTTAAGAGTAGCTTTTAGTAGTTGTTTTGGTGGGGTTTTTGTATTTTTTTTGTCGTTTTTTAAAGTAGTTGGTTTCTGTAATGGTTTTTTGTATGCTTTTTTGTCGTTTTGTGGGGTTTTAAATTTGTTTTTAGGAGTAGCTTTTAGTAGTTGGTTTCTGTCATGGTGTTTTGTATGCTTTTTTTAGTTTTGTGGGGTTTTGAAGTTGTTTTTAAGAGTAGCTTTTAGTAGTTGTTTTGGTGGGGTTTTTGTATTTTTTTTGTCGTTTTTTAAAGTAGTTGGTTTCTGTAATGGTTTTTTGTATGCTTTTTTGTCGTTTTGTGGGGTTTTAAATTTGTTTTTAGGAGTAGCTTTTAGTAGTTGGTTTCTGTCATGGTGTTTTGTATGCTTTTTTTAGTTTTGTGGGGTTTTGAAGTTGTTTTTAAGAGTAGCTTTTAGTAGTTGTTTTGGTGGGGTTTTTGTATTTTTTTTTGTCGTTTTTTAAAGTAGTTGGTTTCTGTAATGGTTTTTTGTATGCTTTTTTGTCGTTTTGTGGGGTTTTAAATTTGTTTTTAGGAGTAGCTTTTAGTAGTTGGTTTCTGTCATGGTGTTTTGTATGCTTTTTTTAGTTTTGTGGGGTTTTGAAGTTGTTTTTAAGAGTAGCTTTTAGTAGTTGTTTTGGTGGGGTTTTTGTATTTTTTTTGTCGTTTTTTAAAGTAGTTGGTTTCTGTAATGGTTTTTTGTATGCTTTTTTGTCGTTTTGTGGGGTTTTAAATTTGTTTTTAGGAGTAGCTTTTAGTAGTTGGTTTCTGTCATGGTGTTTTGTATGCTTTTTTTAGTTTTGTGGGGTTTTGAAGTTGTTTTTAAGAGTAGCTTTTAGTAGTTGTTTTGGTGGGGTTTTTGTATTTTTTTTGTCGTTTTTTAAAGTAGTTGGTTTCTGTAATGGTTTTTTGTATGCTTTTTTGTCGTTTTGTGGGGTTTTAAATTTGTTTTTAGGAGTAGCTTTTAGTAGTTGGTTTCTGTCATGGTGTTTTGTATGCTTTTTTTAGTTTTGTGGGGTTTTGAAGTTGTTTTTAAGAGTAGCTTTTAGTAGTTGTTTTGGTGGGGTTTTTGTATTTTTTTTGTCGTTTTTTTAAAGTAGTTGGTTTCTGTAATGGTTTTTTGTATGCTTTTTTTGTCGTTTTGTGGGGTTTTAAATTTGTTTTTAGGAGTAGCTTTTAGTAGTTGGTTTCTGTCATGGTGTTTTGTATGCTTTTTTTTAGTTTTGTGGGGTTTTGAAGTTGTTTTTAAGAGTAGCTTTTAGTAGTTGTTTTGGTGGGGTTTTTGTATTTTTTTTGTCGTTTTTTAAAGTAGTTGGTTTCTGTAATGGTTTTTTGTATGCTTTTTTGTCGTTTTGTGGGGTTTTAAATTTGTTTTTAGGAGTAGCTTTTAGTAGTTGGTTTCTGTCATGGTGTTTTGTATGCTTTTTTTAGTTTTGTGGGGTTTTGAAGTTGTTTTTAAGAGTAGCTTTTAGTAGTTGTTTTGGTGGGGTTTTTGTATTTTTTTTGTCGTTTTTTAAAGTAGTTGGTTTCTGTAATGGTTTTTTGTATGCTTTTTTGTCATTTTGTGGGGTTTTAAATTTGTTTTTAGGAGTAGCTTTTAGGAGTTGGTTTCTGTCATGGTGTTTTGTATGCTTTTTTTAGTTTTGTGGGGTTTTGAAGTTGTTTTTAAGAGTAGCTTTTAGTAGTTGTTTTGGTGGGGTTTTTGTATTTTTTTTGTCGTTTTTTAAAGTAGTTGGTTTCTGTAATGGTTTTTTGTATGCTTTTTTGTCGTTTTGTTGGGTTTTAAATTTGTTTTTAGGAGTAGCTTTTAGTAGTTGGTTTCTGTCATGGTGTTTTGTATGCTTTTTTTAGTTTTGTGGGGTTTTGAAGTTGTTTTTAAGAGTAGCTTTTAGTAGTTGTTTTGGTGGGGTTTTTGTATTTTTTTTGTCGTTTTTTAAAGTAGTTGGTTTCTGTAATGGTTTTTTGTATGCTTTTTTTGTCGTTTTGTGGGGTTTTAAATTTGTTTTTAGGAGTAGCTTTTAGTAGTTGGTTTCTGTCATGGTGTTTTGTATGCTTTTTTTAGTTTTGTGGGGTTTTTAAGTTGTTTTTAAGAGTAGCTTTTAGTAGTTGTTTTGGTGGGGTTTTTGTATTTTTTTGGTCGTTTTTTAAAGTAGTTGGTTTCTGTAATGGTTTTTTGTATGCTTTTTTGTCGTTTTGTGGGGTTTTAAATTTGTTTTTAGGAGTAGCTTTTAGTAGTTGGTTTCTGTCATGGTGTTTTGTATGCTTTTTTTAGTTTTGTGGGGTTTTTAAGTTGTTTTTAGGAGTAGCTTTTAGTAGTTGGTTTCTGTCATGGTGTTTTGTATGCTTTTTTTAGTTTTGTGGGGTTTTTAAGTTGTTTTTAAGAGTAGCTTTTAGTAGTTGTTTTGGTTGGGTTTTTGTATTTTTTGGTCGTTTTTTAAAGTAGTTGGTTTCTGTAATGGTTTTTTGTATGCTTTTTTGTCGTTTTGTGGGGTTTTAAATTTGTTTTTAGGAGTAGCTTTTAGTAGTTGGTTTCTGTCATGGTGTTTTGTATGCTTTTTTTAGTTTTGTGGGGTTTTTAAGTTGTTTTTAGGAGTAGCTTTTAGTAGTTGTTTTGGTGGGGTTTTTGTATTTTTTTTGTCGTTTTTTAAAGTAGTTCGTTTCTGTAATGGTTTTTTTGTATGCTTTTTTGTCGTTTTGTGGGGTTTTAAAGTCGTTTTAAGGAGTAGCTTTTAGTAGTTGTTTTGGTGGGGTTTTTGTCGTTTTTTTAGTAGTTGGGTTCTGTAATGGTTTTTTCTATGCTTTTTTGTAGTTGTTTTGTGCGGTTTTAAAGTTGTTTTTAGGAGTAGCTTTTAGTAGTTGTTTTGGTGGGGTTTTTGTAGTTTTTTTTGTCGTTTTTTGTGGGGTTTTAAAGTATTTGGTTTCTGTAATGGTTTTTTTCTATGCTTTTTTGTAGTTGTTTTGTGCGATTTTAAAGTTGTTTTTCGGAGTAGCTTTTAGTAGTTGTTTTGGTGGGGTTTTTGTAGTTTTTTTTAAGTAGTTGGTTTCTGCATGCTTTTTTTGTAGTTTTGTGGTGTTTTAAAGTTGTTTTTAGGAGTAGCTTTTAGTAGTTGTTTTGGTGGGGTTTTTGTCGTTTTTTGTGGGTTTTTTTAGTAGTTGGTTTTTGTAATGGTTTTTGTCCGCTTTTTTGTAGTTTTGTGCGGTTTTTAAGTTGTTTTTAGGAGTAGCTTTTATTAGTTGTTTTGGTGGGGTTTTTGTAGTTTTTTTTGTCGTTTTTTAAAGTAGTTGGTTTCTGTAATGGTTTTTGTATGCTTTTTTGTCGTTTTGTGGGGTTTTAAATTTGTTTTTAGGAGTAGCTTTTAGTAGTTGTTTTGGTGGGGTTTTTGTATTTTTTTTGTCGTTTTTTAAAGTAGTTGGTTTCTGTAATGGTTTTTTGTATGCTTTTTTGTCGTTTTGTGGGGTTTTAAATTTGTTTTTAGGAGTAGCTTTTAGTAGTTGTTTTGGTGGGGTTTTTGTATTTTTTTGTCGTTTTTTAAAGTAGTTGGTTTCTGTAATGGTTTTTTGTATGCTTTTTTGTCGTTTTGTGGGGTTTTAAATTTGTTTTTAGGAGTAGCTTTTAGTAGTTGGTTTCTGTCATGGTGTTTTGTATGCTTTTTTTAGTTTTGTGGGGTTTTGAAGTTGTTTTTAAGAGTAGCTTTTAGTAGTTGTTTTGGTGGGGTTTTTGTATTTTTTTTGTCGTTTTTTAAAGTAGTTGGTTTCTGTAATGGTTTTTTGTATGCTTTTTTGTCGTTTTGTGGGGTTTTAAATTTGTTTTTAGGAGTAGCTTTTAGTAGTTGGTTTCTGTCATGGTGTTTTGTATGCTTTTTTTAGTTTTGTGGGGTTTTGAAGTTGTTTTTAAGAGTAGCTTTTAGTAGTTGTTTTGGTGGGGTTTTTGTATTTTTTTTGTCGTTTTTTAAAGTAGTTGGTTTCTGTAATGGTTTTTTGTATGCTTTTTTGTCGTTTTGTGGGGTTTTAAATTTGTTTTTAGGAGTAGCTTTTAGTAGTTGGTTTCTGTCATGGTGTTTTGTATGCTTTTTTTAGTTTTGTGGGGTTTTGAAGTTGTTTTTAAGAGTAGCTTTTAGTAGTTGTTTTGGTGGGGTTTTTGTATTTTTTTTGTCGTTTTTTAAAGTAGTTGGTTTCTGTAATGGTTTTTTGTATGCTTTTTTGTCGTTTTGTGGGGTTTTAAATTTGTTTTTAGGAGTAGCTTTTAGTAGTTGTTTTGGTGGGGTTTTTGTATTTTTTTTGTCGTTTTTTAAAGTAGTTGGTTTCTGTAATGGTTTTTTGTATGCTTTTTTGTCGTTTTGTGGGGTTTTAAATTTGTTTTTAGGAGTAGCTTTTAGTAGTTGTTTTGGTGGGGTTTTTGTATTTTTTTGTCGTTTTTTAAAGTAGTTGGTTTCTGTAATGGTTTTTTGTATGCTTTTTTGTCGTTTTGTGGGGTTTTAAATTTGTTTTTAGGAGTAGCTTTTAGTAGTTGGTTTCTGTCATGGTGTTTTGTATGCTTTTTTTAGTTTTGTGGGGTTCTGAAGTTGTTTTTAAGAGTAGCTTTTAGTAGTTGTTTTGGTGGGGTTTTTGTATTTTTTTGTCGTTTTTTAAAGTAGTTGGTTTCTGTAATGGTTTTTTGTATGCTTTTTTGTCGTTTTGTGGGGTTTTAAATTTGTTTTTAGGAGTAGCTTTTAGTAGTTGGTTTCTGTCATGGTGTTTTGTATGCTTTTTTTAGTTTTGTGGGGTTTTGAAGTTGTTTTTAAGAGTAGCTTTTAGTAGTTGTTTTGGTGGGGTTTTTGTATTTTTTTTGTCGTTTTTTAAAGTAGTTGGTTTCTGTAATGGTTTTTTGTATGCTTTTTTGTCGTTTTGTGGGGTTTTAAATTTGTTTTTAGGAGTAGCTTTTAGTAGTTGGTTTCTGTCATGGTGTTTTGTATGCTTTTTTTTAGTTTTGTGGGGTTTTGAAGTTGTTTTTAAGAGTAGCTTTTAGTAGTTGTTTTGGTGGGGTTTTTGTATTTTTTTTGTCGTTTTTTAAAGTAGTTGGTTTCTGTAATGGTTTTTTGTATGCTTTTTTGTCGTTTTGTGGGGTTTTAAATTTGTTTTTAGGAGTAGCTTTTAGTAGTTGGTTTCTGTCATGGTGTTTTGTATGCTTTTTTTAGTTTTGTGGGGTTTTGAAGTTGTTTTTAAGAGTAGCTTTTAGTAGTTGTTTTGGTGGGGTTTTTGTATTTTTTTTGTCGTTTTTTAAAGTAGTTGGTTTCTGTAATGGTTTTTTGTTTGCTTTTTTGTCGTTTTGTGGGGTTTTAAATTTGTTTTTAGGAGTAGCTTTTAGTAGTTGGTTTCTGTCATGGTGTTTTGTATGCTTTTTTTAGTTTTGTGGGGTTTTGAAGTTGTTTTTAAGAGTAGCTTTTAGTAGTTGTTTTGGTGGGGTTTTTGTATTTTTTTTGTCGTTTTTTAAAGTAGTTGGTTTCTGTAATGGTTTTTTGAATGCTTTTTTGTCGTTTTGTGGGGTTTTAAATTTGTTTTTAGGAGTAGCTTTTAGTAGTTGGTTTCTGTCATGGTGTTTTGTATGCTTTTTTTAGTTTTGTGGGGTTTTGAAGTTGTTTTTAAGAGTAGCTTTTAGTAGTTGTTTTGGTGGGGTTTTTGTATTTTTTTTGTCGTTTTTTAAAGTAGTTGGTTTCTGTAATGGTTTTTTGTATGCTTTTTTGTCGTTTTGTGGGGTTTTAAATTTGTTTTTAGGAGTAGCTTTTAGTAGTTGGTTTCTGTCATGGTGTTTTGTATGCTTTTTTTAGTTTTGTGGGGTTTTTAAGTTGTTTTTAGGAGTAGCTTTTAGTAGTTGGTTTCTGTCATGGTGTTTTGTATGCTTTTTTAAGTTTTGTGGGGTTTTTAAGTTGTTTTTAAGAGTAGCTTTTAGTAGTTGTTTTGGTTGGGTTTTTGTATTTTTTTGGTCGTTTTTTAAAGTAGTTGGTTTCTGTAATGGTTTTTTGTATGCTTTTTTGTCGTTTTGTGGGGTTTTAAATTTGTTTTTAGGAGTAGCTTTTAGTAGTTGGTTTCTGTCATGGTGTTTTGTATGCTTTTTTTAGTTTTGTGGGGTTTTTAAGTTGTTTTTAGGAGTAGCTTTTAGTAGTTGTTTTGGTGGGGTTTTTGTATTTTTTTTGTCGTTTTTTAAAGTAGTTCGTTTCTGTAATGGTTTTTTTGTATGCTTTTTTGTCGTTTTGTGGGGTTTTAAAGTCGTTTTAAGGAGTAGCTTTTAGTAGTTGTTTTGGTGGGGTTTTTGTCGTTTTTTTAGTAGTTGGGTTCTGTAATGGTTTTTTCTATGCTTTTTTGTAGTTGTTTTGTGCGGTTTTAAAGTTGTTTTTAGGAGTAGCTTTTAGTAGTTGTTTTGGTGGGGTTTTTGTAGTTTTTTTTGTCGTTTTTTGTGGGGTTTTAAAGTATTTGGTTTCTGTAATGGTTTTTTTCTATGCTTTTTTGTAGTTGTTTTGTGCGATTTTTAAGTTGTTTTTCGGAGTAGCTTTTAGTAGTTGTTTTGGTGGGGTTTTTGTAGTTTTTTTTAAGTAGTTGGTTTCTGCATGCTTTTTTTTGTAGTTTTGTGGTGTTTTAAAGTTGTTTTTAGGAGTAGCTTTTAGTAGTTGTTTTGGTGGGGTTTTTGTAGTTTTTTTGTCGTTTTTTAAAGTAGTTGGTTTCTGTAATGGTTTTTTGTATGCTTTTTTGTCGTTTTGTGGGGTTTTAAATTTGTTTTTAGGAGTAGCTTTTAGTAGTTGTTTTGGTGGGGTTTTTGTATTTTTTTTGTCGTTTTTTAAAGTAGTTGGTTTCTGTAATGGTTTTTTGTATGCTTTTTTGTCGTTTTGTGGGGTTTTAAATTTGTTTTTAGGAGTAGCTTTTAGTAGTTGGTTTCTGTCATGGTGTTTTGTATGCTTTTTTTAGTTTTGTGGGGTTTTGAAGTTGTTTTTAAGAGTAGCTTTTAGTAGTTGTTTTGGTGGGGTTTTTGTATTTTTTGTCGTTTTTTAAAGTAGTTGGTTTCTGTAATGGTTTTTTGTATGCTTTTTTGTCGTTTTGTGGGGTTTTAAATTTGTTTTTAGGAGTAGCTTTTAGTAGTTGGTTTCTGTCATGGTGTTTTGTATGCTTTTTTTAGTTTTGTGGGGTTTTGAAGTTGTTTTTAAGAGTAGCTTTTAGTAGTTGTTTTGGTGGGGTTTTTGTATTTTTTTTGTCGTTTTTTAAAGTAGTTGGTTTCTGTAATGGTTTTTTGTATGCTTTTTTGTCGTTTTGTGGGGTTTTAAATTTGTTTTTAGGAGTAGCTTTTAGTAGTTGTTTTGGTGGGGTTTTTGTATTTTTTTTGTCGTTTTTTAAAGTAGTTGGTTTCTGTAATGGTTTTTTGTATGCTTTTTTGTCGTTTTGTGGGGTTTTAAATTTGTTTTTAGGAGTAGCTTTTAGTAGTTGTTTTGGTGGGGTTTTTGTATTTTTTTGTCGTTTTTTAAAGTAGTTGGTTTCTGTAATGGTTTTTTGTATGCTTTTTTGTCGTTTTGTGGGGTTTTAAATTTGTTTTTAGGAGTAGCTTTTAGTAGTTGGTTTCTGTCATGGTGTTTTGTATGCTTTTTTTAGTTTTGTGGGGTTTTGAAGTTGTTTTTAAGAGTAGCTTTTAGTAGTTGTTTTGGTGGGGTTTTTGTATTTTTTTTTGTCGTTTTTTAAAGTAGTTGGTTTCTGTAATGGTTTTTTGTATGCTTTTTTGTCGTTTTGTGGGGTTTTAAATTTGTTTTTAGGAGTAGCTTTTAGTAGTTGGTTTCTGTCATGGTGTTTTGTATGCTTTTTTTAGTTTTGTGGGGTTTTGAAGTTGTTTTTAAGAGTAGCTTTTAGTAGTTGTTTTGGTGGGGTTTTTGTATTTTTTTGGTCGTTTTTTAAAGTAGTTGGTTTCTGTAATGGTTTTTTGTATGCTTTTTTGTCGTTTTGTGGGGTTTTAAATTTGTTTTTAGGAGTAGCTTTTAGTAGTTGGTTTCTGTCATGGTGTTTTGTATGCTTTTTTTAGTTTTGTGGGGTTTTTAAGTTGTTTTTAGGAGTAGCTTTTAGTAGTTGGTTTCTGTCATGGTGTTTTGTATGCTTTTTTAAGTTTTGTGGGGTTTTTAAGTTGTTTTTAAGAGTAGCTTTTAGTAGTTGTTTTGGTTGGGTTTTTGTATTTTTTTGGTCGTTTTTTAAAGTAGTTGGTTTCTGTAATGGTTTTTTGTATGCTTTTTTGTCGTTTTGTGGGGTTTTAAATTTGTTTTTAGGAGTAGCTTTTAGTAGTTGGTTTCTGTCATGGTGTTTTGTATGCTTTTTTTAGTTTTGTGGGGTTTTTAAGTTGTTTTTAGGAGTAGCTTTTAGTAGTTGTTTTGGTGGGGTTTTTGTATTTTTTTTGTCGTTTTTTAAAGTAGTTCGTTTCTGTAATGGTTTTTTTGTATGCTTTTTTGTCGTTTTGTGGGGTTTTAAAGTCGTTTTAAGGAGTAGCTTTTAGTAGTTGTTTTGGTGGGGTTTTTGTCGTTTTTTTAGTAGTTGGGTTCTGTAATGGTTTTTTCTATGCTTTTTTGTAGTTGTTTTGTGCGGTTTTAAAGTTGTTTTTAGGAGTAGCTTTTAGTAGTTGTTTTGGTGGGGTTTTTGTAGTTTTTTTTGTCGTTTTTTGTGGGGTTTTAAAGTATTTGGTTTCTGTAATGGTTTTTTTCTATGCTTTTTTGTAGTTGTTTTGTGCGATTTTTAAGTTGTTTTTCGGAGTAGCTTTTAGTAGTTGTTTTGGTGGGGTTTTTGTAGTTTTTTTTAAGTAGTTGGTTTCTGCATGCTTTTTTTTGTAGTTTTGTGGTGTTTTAAAGTTGTTTTTAGGAGTAGCTTTTAGTAGTTGTTTTGGTGGGGTTTTTGTCGTTTTTTGTGGGTTTTTTTAGTAGTTGGTTTTTGTAATGGTTTTTGTCCGCTTTTTTGTAGTTTTGTGCGGTTTTTAAGTTGTTTTTAGGAGTAGCTTTTATTAGTTGTTTTGGTGGGGTTTTTGTAGTTTTTTTTGTCGTTTTTTAAAGTAGTTGGTTTCTGTAATGGTGTTTTGTATGCTTTTTTGTCGTTTTGTGGGGTTTTAAATTTGTTTTTAGGAGTAGCTTTTAGTAGTTGTTTTGGTGGGGTTTTTGTATTTTTTTGTCGTTTTTTAAAGTAGTTGGTTTCTGTAATGGTTTTTTGTATGCTTTTTTGTCGTTTTGTGGGGTTTTAAATTTGTTTTTAGGAGTAGCTTTTAGTAGTTGTTTTGGTGGGGTTTTTGTATTTTTTTTGTCGTTTTTTAAAGTAGTTGGTTTCTGTAATGGTTTTTTGTATGCTTTTTTGTCGTTTTGTGGGGTTTTAAATTTGTTTTTAGGAGTAGCTTTTAGTAGTTGGTTTCTGTCATGGTGTTTTGTATGCTTTTTTTAGTTTTGTGGGGTTTTGAAGTTGTTTTTAAGAGTAGCTTTTAGTAGTTGTTTTGGTGGGGTTTTTGTATTTTTTTTGTCGTTTTTTAAAGTAGTTGGTTTCTGTAATGGTTTTTTGTATGCTTTTTTGTCGTTTTGTGGGGTTTTAAATTTGTTTTTAGGAGTAGCTTTTAGTAGTTGGTTTCTGTCATGGTGTTTTGTATGCTTTTTTTAGTTTTGTGGGGTTTTGAAGTTGTTTTTAAGAGTAGCTTTTAGTAGTTGTTTTGGTGGGGTTTTTGTATTTTTTTTGTCGTTTTTTAAAGTAGTTGGTTTCTGTAATGGTTTTTTGTATGCTTTTTTGTCGTTTTGTGGGGTTTTAAATTTGTTTTTAGGAGTAGCTTTTAGTAGTTGGTTTCTGTCATGGTGTTTTGTATGCTTTTTTTAGTTTTGTGGGGTTTTGAAGTTGTTTTTAAGAGTAGCTTTTAGTAGTTGTTTTGGTGGGGTTTTTGTATTTTTTTTGTCGTTTTTTAAAGTAGTTGGTTTCTGTAATGGTTTTTTGTATGCTTTTTTGTCGTTTTGTGGGGTTTTAAATTTGTTTTTAGGAGTAGCTTTTAGTAGTTGGTTTCTGTCATGGTGTTTTGTATGCTTTTTTTAGTTTTGTGGGGTTTTGAAGTTGTTTTTAAGAGTAGCTTTTAGTAGTTGTTTTGGTGGGGTTTTTGTATTTTTTTGTCGTTTTTTAAAGTAGTTGGTTTCTGTAATGGTTTTTTGTATGCTTTTTTGTCGTTTTGTGGGGTTTTAAATTTGTTTTTAGGAGTAGCTTTTAGTAGTTGTTTTGGTGGGGTTTTTGTATTTTTTTTGTCGTTTTTTAAAGTAGTTGATTTCTGTAATGGTTTTTTGTATGCTTTTTTGTCGTTTTGTGGGGTTTTAAATTTGTTTTTAGGAGTAGCTTTTAGTAGTTGGTTTCTGTCATGGTGTTTTGTATGCTTTTTTGTCGTTTTGTGGGGTTTTAAATTTGTTTTTAGGAGTAGCTTTTAGTAGTTGTTTTGGTGGGGTTTTTGTATTTTTTTTGTCGTTTTTTAAAGTAGTTGGTTTCTGTAATGGTTTTTTGTATGCTTTTTTGTCGTTTTGTGGGGTTTTAAATTTGTTTTTAGGAGTAGCTTTTAGTAGTTGGTTTCTGTCATGGTGTTTTGTATGCTTTTTTTAGTTTTGTGGGGTTTTGAAGTTGTTTTTAAGAGTAGCTTTTAGTAGTTGTTTTGGTGGGGTTTTTGTATTTTTTTGTCGTTTTTTAAAGTAGTTGGTTTCTGTAATGGTTTTTTGTATGCTTTTTTGTCGTTTTGTGGGGTTTTAAATTTGTTTTTAGGAGTAGCTTTTAGTAGTTGGTTTCTGTCATGGTGTTTTGTATGCTTTTTTTAGTTTTGTGGGGTTTTGAAGTTGTTTTTAAGAGTAGCTTTTAGTAGTTGTTTTGGTGGGGTTTTTGTATTTTTTTTGTCGTTTTTTAAAGTAGTTGGTTTCTGTAATGGTTTTTTGTATGCTTTTTTGTCGTTTTGTGGGGTTTTAAATTTGTTTTTAGGAGTAGCTTTTAGTAGTTGGTTTCTGTCATGGTGTTTTGTATGCTTTTTTAAGTTTTGTGGGGTTTTGAAGTTGTTTTTAAGAGTAGCTTTTAGTAGTTGTTTTGGTGGGGTTTTTGTATTTTTTTTGTCGTTTTTTAAAGTAGTTGGTTTCTGTAATGGTTTTTTGTATGCTTTTTTGTCGTTTTGTGGGGTTTTAAATTTGTTTTTAGGAGTAGCTTTTAGTAGTTGGTTTCTGTCATGGTGTTTTGTATGCTTTTTTTAGTTTTGTGGGGTTTTGAAGTTGTTTTTAAGAGTAGCTTTTAGTAGTTGTTTTGGTGGGGTTTTTGTATTTTTTTTGTCGTTTTTTAAAGTAGTTGGTTTCTGTAATGGTTTTTTGTTTGCTTTTTTGTCGTTTTGTGGGGTTTTAAATTTGTTTTTAGGAGTAGCTTTTAGTAGTTGGTTTCTGTCATGGTGTTTTGTATGCTTTTTTTAGTTTTGTGGGGTTTTGAAGTTGTTTTTAAGAGTAGCTTTTAGTAGTTGTTTTGGTGGGGTTTTTGTATTTTTTTTGTCGTTTTTTAAAGTAGTTGGTTTCTGTAATGGTTTTTTGTATGCTTTTTTGTCGTTTTGTGGGGTTTTAAATTTGTTTTTAGGAGTAGCTTTTAGTAGTTGGTTTCTGTCATGGTGTTTTGTATGCTTTTTTTAGTTTTGTGGGGTTTTGAAGTTGTTTTTAGGAGTAGCTTTTAGTAGTTGTTTTGGTGGGGTTTTTGTATTTTTTTTGTCGTTTTTTAAAGTAGTTGGTTTCTGTAATGGTTTTTTTGTATGCTTTTTTGTCGTTTTGTGGGGTTTTAAAGTCGTTTTAAGGAGTAGCTTTTAGTAGTTGTTTTGGTGGGGCTTTTGTCATTTTTTTAGTAGTTGGGTTCTGTAATGGTTTTTTCTATGCTTTTTTGTTGTTTTGTGCGGTTTTAAAGTTGTTTTTAGGAGTAGCTTTTAGTAGTTGTTTTGGTGGGGTTTTTGTATTTTTTTTGTCGTTTTTTAAAGTAGTTGGTTTCTGTAATGGTTTTTTGTATGCTTTTTTGTCGTTTTGTGGGGTTTTAAATTTGTTTTTAGGAGTAGCTTTTAGTAGTTGGTTTCTGTCATGGTGTTTTGTATGCTTTTTTTAGTTTTGTGGGGTTTTGAAGTTGTTTTTAAGAGTAGCTTTTAGTAGTTGTTTTGGTGGGGTTTTTGTATTTTTTTTGTCGTTTTTTAAAGTAGTTGGTTTCTGTAATGGTTTTTTGTATGCTTTTTTGTCGTTTTGTGGGGTTTTAAATTTGTTTTTAGGAGTAGCTTTTAGTAGTTGTTTTGGTGGGGTTTTTGTATTTTTTTTGTCGTTTTTTAAAGTAGTTGGTTTCTGTAATGGTTTTTTGTATGCTTTTTTGTCGTTTTGTGGGGTTTTAAATTTGTTTTTAGGAGTAGCTTTTAGTAGTTGTTTTGGTGGGGTTTTTGTATTTTTTTTGTCGTTTTTTTAAGTAGTTGGTTTCTGTAATGGTTTTTTGTATGCTTTTTTGTCGTTTTGTGGGGTTTTAAATTTGTTTTTAGGAGTAGCTTTTAGTAGTTGGTTTCTGTCATGGTGTTTTGTATGCTTTTTTTAGTTTTGTGGGGTTTTGAAGTTGTTTTTAAGAGTAGCTTTTAGTAGTTGTTTTGGTGGGGTTTTTGTATTTTTTTTGTCGTTTTTTAAAGTAGTTGGTTTCTGTAATGGTTTTTTGTATGCTTTTTTGTCGTTTTGTGGGGTTTTAAATTTGTTTTTAGGAGTAGCTTTTAGTAGTTGGTTTCTGTCATGGTGTTTTGTATGCTTTTTTTAGTTTTGTGGGGTTTTGAAGTTGTTTTTAAGAGTAGCTTTTAGTAGTTGTTTTGGTGGGGTTTTTGTATTTTTTTTGTCGTTTTTTAAAGTAGTTGGTTTCTGTAATGGTTTTTTGTATGCTTTTTTGTCGTTTTGTGGGGTTTTAAATTTGTTTTTAGGAGTAGCTTTTAGTAGTTGGTTTCTGTCATGGTGTTTTGTATGCTTTTTTTAGTTTTGTGGGGTTTTGAAGTTGTTTTTAAGAGTAGCTTTTAGTAGTTGTTTTGGTGGGGTTTTTGTATTTTTTTTGTCGTTTTTTAAAGTAGTTGGTTTCTGTAATGGTTTTTTGTATGCTTTTTTGTCGTTTTGTGGGGTTTTAAATTTGTTTTTAGGAGTAGCTTTTAGTAGTTGGTTTCTGTCATGGTGTTTTGTATGCTTTTTTTAGTTTTGTGGGGTTTTGAAGTTGTTTTTAAGAGTAGCTTTTAGTAGTTGTTTTGGTGGGGTTTTTGTATTTTTTTTGTCGTTTTTTAAAGTAGTTGGTTTCTGTAATGGTTTTTTGTTTGCTTTTTTGTCGTTTTGTGGGGTTTTAAATTTGTTTTTAGGAGTAGCTTTTAGTAGTTGGTTTCTGTCATGGTGTTTTGTATGCTTTTTTTAGTTTTGTGGGGTTTTGAAGTTGTTTTTAAGAGTAGCTTTTAGTAGTTGTTTTGGTGGGGTTTTTGTATTTTTTTTGTCGTTTTTTAAAGTAGTTGGTTTCTGTAATGGTTTTTTGTATGCTTTTTTGTCGTTTTGTGGGGTTTTAAATTTGTTTTTAGGAGTAGCTTTTAGTAGTTGGTTTCTGTCATGGTGTTTTGTATGCTTTTTTTTAGTTTTGTGGGGTTTTGAAGTTGTTTTTAAGAGTAGCTTTTAGTAGTTGTTTTGGTGGGGTTTTTGTATTTTTTTTGTCGTTTTTTAAAGTAGTTGGTTTCTGTAATGGTTTTTTGTATGCTTTTTTGTCGTTTTGTGGGGTTTTAAATTTGTTTTTAGGAGTAGCTTTTAGTAGTTGGTTTCTGTCATGGTGTTTTGTATGCTTTTTTTAGTTTTGTGGGGTTTTGAAGTTGTTTTTAAGAGTAGCTTTTAGTAGTTGTTTTGGTGGGGTTTTTGTATTTTTTTTGTCGTTTTTTAAAGTAGTTGGTTTCTGTAATGGTTTTTTGTATGCTTTTTTGTCGTTTTGTGGGGTTTTAAATTTGTTTTTAGGAGTAGCTTTTAGTAGTTGGTTTCTGTCATGGTGTTTTGTATGCTTTTTTTAGTTTTGTGGGGTTTTGAAGTTGTTTTTAAAAGTAGCTTTTAGTAGTTGTTTTGGTGGGGTTTTTGTATTTTTTTTGTCGTTTTTTAAAGTAGTTGGTTTCTGTAATGGTTTTTTGTATGCTTTTTTGTTGTTTTGTGGGGTTTTAAATTTGTTTTTAGGAGTAGCTTTTAGTAGTTGGTTTCTGTCATGGTGTTTTGTATGCTTTTTTTTAGTTTTGTGGGGTTTTGAAGTTGTTTTTAAGAGTAGCTTTTAGTAGTTGTTTTGGTGGGGTTTTTGTATTTTTTTTGTCGTTTTTTAAAGTAGTTGGTTTCTGTAATGGTTTTTTGTATGCTTTTTTGTCGTTTTGTGGGGTTTTAAATTTGTTTTTAGGAGTAGCTTTTAGTAGTTGGTTTCTGTCATGGTGTTTTGTATGCTTTTTTTAGTTTTGTGGGGTTTTGAAGTTGTTTTTAAGAGTAGCTTTTAGTAGTTGTTTTGGTGGGGTTTTTGTATTTTTTTTGTCGTTTTTTTAAAGTAGTTGGTTTCTGTAATGGTTTTTTGTATGCTTTTTTGTCGTTTTGTGGGGTTTTAAATTTGTTTTTAGGAGTAGCTTTTAGTAGTTGGTTTCTGTCATGGTGTTTTGTATGCTTTTTTTAGTTTTGTGGGGTTTTGAAGTTGTTTTTAAGAGTAGCTTTTAGTAGTTGTTTTGGTGGGGTTTTTGTATTTTTTTTGTCGTTTTTTAAAGTAGTTGGTTTCTGTAATGGTTTTTTGTATGCTTTTTTGTCGTTTTGTGGGGTTTTAAATTTGTTTTTAGGAGTAGCTTTTAGTAGTTGGTTTCTGTCATGGTGTTTTGTATGCTTTTTTTAGTTTTGTGGGGTTTTGAAGTTGTTTTTAAGAGTAGCTTTTAGTAGTTGTTTTGGTGGGGTTTTTGTATTTTTTTTGTCGTTTTTTTAAAGTAGTTGGTTTCTGTAATGGTTTTTTGTATGCTTTTTTGTCGTTTTGTGGGGTTTTAAATTTGTTTTTAGGAGTAGCTTTTAGTAGTTGTTTTGGTGGGGCTTTTGTCGTTTTTTTAGTAGTTGGGTTCTGTAATGGTTTTTTCTATGCTTTTTTGTCGTTTTGTGGGGTTTTAAATTTGTTTTTAGGAGTAGCTTTTAGTAGTTGTTTTGGTGGGGTTTTTGTATTTTTTTTGTCGTTTTTTAAAGTAGTTGGTTTCTGTCATGGTGTTTTGTATGCTTTTTTTTAGTTTTGTGGGGTTTTGAAGTTGTTTTTAAGAGTAGCTTTTAGTAGTTGTTTTGGTGGGGTTTTTGTATTTTTTTTGTCGTTTTTTAAAGTAGTTGGTTTCTGTAATGGTTTTTTGTATGCTTTTTTGTCGTTTTGTGGGGTTTTAAATTTGTTTTTAGGAGTAGCTTTTAGTAGTTGGTTTCTGTCATGGTGTTTTGTATGCTTTTTTTAGTTTTGTGGGGTTTTGAAGTTGTTTTTAAGAGTAGCTTTTAGTAGTTGTTTTGGTGGGGTTTTTGTATTTTTTTTGTCGTTTTTTAAAGTCGTTGGTTTCTGTAATGGTTTTTTGTATGCTTTTTAATTTGTTTTTAGGAGTAGCTTTTAGTAGTTGGTTTCTGTCATGGTGTTTTGTATGCTTTTTTTAGTTTTGTGGGGTTTTGAAGTTGTTTTTAAGAGTAGCTTTTAGTAGTTGTTTTGGTGGGGTTTTTGTATTTTTTTTGTTGTTTTTTAAAGTAGTTGGTTTCTGTAATGGTTTTTTGTATGCTTTTTTGTCGTTTTGTGGGGGTTTAAATTTGTTTTTAGGAGTAGCTTTTAGTAGTTGGTTTCTGTCATGGTGTTTTGTATGCTTTTTTAGTTTTGTGGGGTTTTGAAGTTGTTTTTAAGAGTAGCTTTTAGTAGTTGTTTTGGTGGGGTTTTTGTATTTTTTTTGTCGTTTTTTAAAGTAGTTGGTTTCTGTAATGGTTTTTTGTATGCTTTTTTGTCGTTTTGTGGGGTTTTAAATTTGTTTTTAGGAGTAGCTTTTAGTAGTTGGTTTCTGTCATGGTGTTTTGTATGCTTTTTTTAGTTTTGTGGGGTTTTGAAGTTGTTTTTAAGAGTAGCTTTTAGTAGTTGTTTTGGTGGGGTTTTTGTATTTTTTTGTCGTTTTTTAAAGTAGTTGGTTTCTGTAATGGTTTTTTGTATGCTTTTTTGTCGTTTTGTGGGGTTTTAAATTTGTTTTTAGGAGTAGCTTTTAGTAGTTGGTTTCTGTCATGGTGTTTTGTATGCTTTTTTTAGTTTTGTGGGGTTTTGAAGTTGTTTTTAAGAGTAGCTTTCAGTAGTTGTTTTGGTGGGGTTTTTGTATTTTTTTTGTCGTTTTTTAAAGTAGTTGGTTTCTGTAATGGTTTTTTGTATGCTTTTTTGTCGTTTTGTGGGGTTTTAAATTTGTTTTTAGGAGTAGCTTTTAGTAGTTGGTTTCTGTCATGGTGTTTTGTATGCTTTTTTTTAGTTTTGTGGGGTTTTGAAGTTGTTTTTAAGAGTAGCTTTTAGTAGTTGTTTTGGTGGGGTTTTTGTATTTTTTTTGTCGTTTTTTAAAGTAGTTGGTTTCTGTAATGGTTTTTTGTATGCTTTTTTGTCGTTTTGTGGGGTTTTAAATTTGTTTTTAGGAGTAGCTTTTAGTAGTTGGTTTCTGTCATGGTGTTTTGTATGCTTTTTTTAGTTTTGTGGGGTTTTGAAGTTGTTTTTAAGAGTAGCTTTTAGTAGTTGTTTTGGTGGGGTTTTTGTATTTTTTTTGTCGTTTTTTAAAGTAGTTGGTTTCTGTAATGGTTTTTTGTATGCTTTTTTGTCGTTTTGTGGGGTTTTAAAGTCGTTTTAAGGAGTAGCTTTTAGTAGTTGTTTTGGTGGGGCTTTTGTCATTTTTTTAGTAGTTGGGTTCTGTAATGGTTTTTTCTATGCTTTTTTGTAGTTGTTTTGTGCGGTTTTAAAGTTGTTTTTAGGAGTAGCTTTTAGTAGTTGTTTTGGTGGGGTTTTTGTATTTTTTTTGTCGTTTTTTAAAGTAGTTGGTTTCTGTAATGGTTTTTTGTATGCTTTTTTGTCGTTTTGTGGGGTTTTAAATTTGTTTTTAGGAGTAGCTTTTAGTAGTTGGTTTCTGTCATGGTGTTTTGTATGCTTTTTTTAGTTTTGTGGGGTTTTGAAGTTGTTTTTAAGAGTAGCTTTTAGTAGTTGTTTTGGTGGGGTTTTTGTATTTTTTTTGTCGTTTTTTAAAGTAGTTGGTTTCTGTAATGGTTTTTTGTATGCTTTTTTGTCGTTTTGTGGGGTTTTAAATTTGTTTTTAGGAGTAGCTTTTAGTAGTTGTTTTGGTGGGGTTTTTGTATTTTTTTTGTCGTTTTTTAAAGTAGTTGGTTTCTGTAATGGTTTTTTGTATGCTTTTTTGTCGTTTTGTGGGGTTTTAAATTTGTTTTTAGGAGTAGCTTTTAGTAGTTGGTTTCTGTCATGGTGTTTTGTATGCTTTTTTTAGTTTTGTGGGGTTTTGAAGTTGTTTTTAAGAGTAGCTTTTAGTAGTTGTTTTGGTGGGGTTTTTGTATTTTTTTTGTCGTTTTTTAAAGTAGTTGGTTTCTGTAATGGTTTTTTGTATGCTTTTTTGTCGTTTTGTGGGGTTTTAAATTTGTTTTTAGGAGTAGCTTTTAGTAGTTGGTTTCTGTCATGGTGTTTTGTATGCTTTTTTTAGTTTTGTGGGGTTTTGAAGTTGTTTTTAAGAGTAGCTTTTAGTAGTTGTTTTGGTGGGGTTTTTGTATTTTTTTTGTCGTTTTTTAAAGTAGTTGGTTTCTGTAATGGTTTTTTGTATGCTTTTTTGTCGTTTTGTGGGGTTTTAAATTTGTTTTTAGGAGTAGCTTTTAGTAGTTGGTTTCTGTCATGGTGTTTTGTATGCTTTTTTTAGTTTTGTGGGGTTTTGAAGTTGTTTTTAAGAGTAGCTTTTAGTAGTTGTTTTGGTGGGGTTTTTGTATTTTTTTTGTCGTTTTTTAAAGTAGTTGGTTTCTGTAATGGTTTTTTGTATGCTTTTTTGTCGTTTTGTGGGGTTTTAAATTTGTTTTTAGGAGTAGCTTTTAGTAGTTGGTTTCTGTCATGGTGTTTTGTATGCTTTTTTTAGTTTTGTGGGGTTTTGAAGTTGTTTTTAAGAGTAGCTTTTAGTAGTTGTTTTGGTGGGGTTTTTGTATTTTTTTTGTCGTTTTTTAAAGTAGTTGGTTTCTGTAATGGTTTTTTGTATGCTTTTTTGTCGTTTTGTGGGGTTTTAAATTTGTTTTTAGGAGTAGCTTTTAGTAGTTGGTTTCTGTCATGGTGTTTTGTATGCTTTTTTTAGTTTTGTGGGGTTTTGAAGTTGTTTTTAAGAGTAGCTTTTAGTAGTTGTTTTGGTGGGGTTTTTGTATTTTTTTTGTCGTTTTTTTAAAGTAGTTGGTTTCTGTAATGGTTTTTTGTATGCTTTTTTGTCGTTTTGTGGGGTTTTAATTTTGTTTTTAGGAGTAGCTTTTAGTAGTTGGTTTCTGACATGGTGTTTTGTATGCTTTTTTTAGTTTTGTGGGGTTATGAAGTTGTTTTTAAGAGTAGCTTTTAGTAGTTGTTTTGGTGGGGTTTTTGTATTTTTTTTGTCGTTTTTTAAAGTAGTTGGTTTCTGTAATGGTTTTTTGTATGCTTTTTTGTCGTTTTGTGGGGTTTTAAAGTCGTTTTAAGGAGTAGCTTTTAGTAGTTGTTTTGGTGGGGCTTTTGTCATTTTTTTAGTAGTTGGGTTCTGTAATGGTTTTTTCTATGCTTTTTTGTAGTTGTTTTGTGCGGTTTTAAAGTTGTTTTTAGGAGTAGCTTTTAGTAGTTGTTTTGGTGGGGTTTTTGTATTTTTTTTGTCGTTTTTTAAAGTAGTTGGTTTCTGTAATGGTTTTTTGTATGCTTTTTTGTCGTTTTGTGGGGTTTTAAATTTGTTTTTAGGAGTAGCTTTTAGTAGTTGGTTTCTGTCATGGTGTTTTGTATGCTTTTTTTAGTTTTGTGGGGTTTTGAAGTTGTTTTTAAGAGTAGCTTTTAGTAGTTGTTTTGGTGGGGTTTTTGTATTTTTTTTGTCGTTTTTTAAAGTAGTTGGTTTCTGTAATGGTTTTTTGTATGCTTTTTTGTCGTTTTGTGGGGTTTTAAATTTGTTTTTAGGAGTAGCTTTTAGTAGTTGTTTTGGTGGGGTTTTTGTATTTTTTTTGTCGTTTTTTAAAGTAGTTGGTTTCTGTAATGGTTTTTTGTATGCTTTTTTGTCGTTTTGTGGGGTTTTAAATTTGTTTTTAGGAGTAGCTTTTAGTAGTTGGTTTCTGTCATGGTGTTTTGTATGCTTTTTTTTAGTTTTGTGGGGTTTTGAAGTTGTTTTTAAGAGTAGCTTTTAGTAGTTGTTTTGGTGGGGTTTTTGTATTTTTTTTGTCGTTTTTTAAAGTAGTTGGTTTCTGTAATGGTTTTTTGTATGCTTTTTTGTCGTTTTGTGGGGTTTTAAATTTGTTTTTAGGAGTAGCTTTTAGTAGTTGGTTTCTGTCATGGTGTTTTGTATGCTTTTTTTAGTTTTGTGGGGTTTTGAAGTTGTTTTTAAGAGTAGCTTTTAGTAGTTGTTTTGGTGGGGTTTTTGTATTTTTTTTGTCGTTTTTTAAAGTAGTTGGTTTCTGTAATGGTTTTTTGTATGCTTTTTTGTCGTTTTGTGGGGTTTTAAATTTGTTTTTAGGAGTAGCTTTTAGTAGTTGTTTTGGTGGGGTTTTTGTAGTTTTTTTTGTCGTTTTTTGTGGGGTTTTAAAGTATTTGGTTTCTGTAATGGTTTTTTTCGCTGCTTTTTTGTAGTTGTTTTGTGCGATTTTTAAGTTGTTTTTCGGAGTAGCTTTTAGTAGTTGTTTTGGTGGGGTTTTTGTAGTTTTTTTAAGTAGTTGGTTTCTGCATGCTTTTTTTTGTAGTTTTGTGGTGTTTTAAAGTTGTTTTTAGGAGTAGCTTTTAGTAGTTGTTTTGGTGGGGTTTTTGTCGTTTTTTGTAGGTTTTTTTAGTAGTTGGTTTTTGTAATGGTTTTTGTCCGCTTTTTTGTAGTTTTGTGCGGTTTTTAAGTTGTTTTTAGGAGTAGCTTTTATTAGTTGTTTTGGTGGGGTTTTTGTAGTTTTTTTTGTCGTTTTTTAAAGTAGTTGGTTTCTGTAATGGTGTTTTGTATGCTTTTTTGTCGTTTTGTGGGGTTTTAAATTTGTTTTTAGGAGTAGCTTTTAGTAGTTGTTTTGGTGGGGTTTTTGTATTTTTTTTGTCGTTTTTTAAAGTAGTTGGTTTCTGTAATGGTTTTTTGTATGCTTTTTTGTCGTTTTGTGGGGTTTTAAATTTGTTTTTAGGAGTAGCTTTTAGTAGTTGTTTTGGTGGGGTTTTTGTATTTTTTTTGTCGTTTTTTAAAGTAGTTGGTTTCTGTAATGGTTTTTTGTATGCTTTTTTGTCGTTTTGTGGGGTTTTAAATTTGTTTTTAGGAGTAGCTTTTAGTAGTTGGTTTCTGTCATGGTGTTTTGTATGCTTTTTTTAGTTTTGTGGGGTTTTGAAGTTGTTTTTAAGAGTAGCTTTTAGTAGTTGTTTTGGTGGGGTTTTTGTATTTTTTTGTCGTTTTTTAAAGTAGTTGGTTTCTGTAATGGTTTTTTGTATGCTTTTTTGTCGTTTTGTGGGGTTTTAAATTTGTTTTTAGGAGTAGCTTTTAGTAGTTGGTTTCTGTCATGGTGTTTTGTATGCTTTTTTTCGTTTTGTGGGGTTTTGAAGTTGTTTTTAAGAGTAGATTTTAGTAGTTGTTTTGGTGGGGTTTTTGTATTTTTTGTCGTTTTTTAAAGTAGTTGGTTTCTGTAATGGTTTTTTGTATGCTTTTTTGTCGTTTTGTGGGGTTTTAAATTTGTTTTTAGGAGTAGCTTTTAGTAGTTGGTTTCTGTCATGGTGTTTTGTATGCTTTTTTTAGTTTTGTGGGGTTTTGAAGTTGTTTTTAAGAGTAGCTTTTAGTAGTTGTTTTGGTGGGGTTTTTGTATTTTTTTTGTCGTTTTTTAAAGTAGTTGGTTTCTGTAATGGTTTTTTGTATGCTTTTTTGTCGTTTTGTGGGGTTTTAAATTTGTTTTTAGAAGTAGCTTTTAGTAGTTGGTTTCTGTCATGGTGTTTTGTATGCTTTTTTTAGTTTTGTGGGGTTTTGAAGTTGTTTTTAAGAGTAGCTTTTAGTAGTTGTTTTGGTGGGGTTTTTGTATTTTTTTTGTCGTTTTTTAAAGTAGTTGGTTTCTGTAATGGTTTTTTGTATGCTTTTTTGTCGTTTTGTGGGGTTTTAAATTTGTTTTTAGGAGTAGCTTTTAGTAGTTGTTTTGGTGGGGTTTTTGTATTTTTTTTGTCGTTTTTTAAAGTAGTTGGTTTCTGTAATGGTTTTTTGTATGCTTTTTTGTCGTTTTGTGGGGTTTTAAATTTGTTTTTAGGAGTAGCTTTTAGTAGTTGTTTTGGTGGGGTTTTTGTATTTTTTTTGTCGTTTTTTAAAGTAGTTGGTTTCTGTAATGGTTTTTTGTATGCTTTTTTGTCGTTTTGTGGGGTTTTAAATTTGTTTTTAGGAGTAGCTTTTAGTAGTTGGTTTCTGTCATGGTGTTTTGTATGCTTTTTTTAGTTTTGTGGGGTTTTGAAGTTGTTTTTAAGAGTAGCTTTTAGTAGTTGTTTTGGTGGGGTTTTTGTATTTTTTTTGTCGTTTTTTAAAGTAGTTGGTTTCTGTAATGGTTTTTTGTATGCTTTTTTGTCGTTTTGTGGGGTTTTAAATTTGTTTTTAGGAGTAGCTTTTAGTAGTTGGTTTCTGTCATGGTGTTTTGTATGCTTTTTTTAGTTTTGTGGGGTTTTGAAGTTGTTTTTAAGAGTAGCTTTTAGTAGTTGTTTTGGTGGGGTTTTTGTATTTTTTGTCGTTTTTTTAAAGTAGTTGGTTTCTGTAATGGTTTTTTGTATGCTTTTTTGTCGTTTTGTGGGGTTTTAAATTTGTTTTTAGGAGTAGCTTTTAGTAGTTGGTTTCTGTCATGGTGTTTTGTATGCTTTTTTTAGTTTTGTGGGGTTTTGAAGTTGTTTTTAAGAGTAGCTTTTAGTAGTTGTTTTGGTGGGGTTTTTGTATTTTTTTGTCGTTTTTTAAAGTAGTTGGTTTCTGTAATGGTTTTTTGTATGCTTTTTTGTCGTTTTGTGGGGTTTTAAATTTGTTTTTAGGAGTAGCTTTTAGTAGTTGGTTTCTGTCATGGTGTTTTGTATGCTTTTTTTAGTTTTGTGGAGTTTTGAAGTTGTTTTTAAGAGTAGCTTTTAGTAGTTGTTTTGGTGGGGTTTTTGTATTTTTTTTGTCGTTTTTTAAAGTAGTTGGTTTCTGTAATGGTTTTTTGTATGCTTTTTTGTCGTTTTGTGGGGTTTTAAATTTGTTTTTAGGAGTAGCTTTTAGTAGTTGGTTTCTGTCATGGTATTTTGTATGCTTTTTTTAGTTTTGTGGGGTTTTGAAGTTGTTTTTAAGAGTAGCTTTTAGTAGTTGTTTTGGTGGGGTTTTTGTATTTTTTTGTCGTTTTTTAAAGTAGTTGGTTTCTGTAATGGTTTTTTGTATGCTTTTTTGTCGTTTTGTGGGGTTTTAAATTTGTTTTTAGGAGTAGCTTTTAGTAGTTGGTTTCTGTCATGGTGTTTTGTATGCTTTTTTTAGTTTTGTGGGGTTTTGAAGTTGTTTTTAAGAGTAGCTTTTAGTAGTTGTTTTGGTGGGGTTTTTGTATTTTTTTTGTCGTTTTTTAAAGTAGTTGGTTTCTGTAATGGTTTTTTGTATGCTTTTTTGTCGTTTTGTGGGGTTTTAAATTTGTTTTTAGGAGTAGCTTTTAGTAGTTGGTTTCTGTCATGGTGTTTTGTATGCTTTTTTTAGTTTTGTGGGGTTTTGAAGTTGTTTTTAAGAGTAGCTTTTAGTAGTTGTTTTGGTGGGGTTTTTGTATTTTTTTTGTCGTTTTTTAAAGTAGTTGGTTTCTGTAATGGTTTTTTGTATGCTTTTTTGTCGTTTTGTGGGGTTTTAAATTTGTTTTTAGGAGTAGCTTTTAGTAGTTGGTTTCTGTCATGGTGTTTTGTATGCTTTTTTTAGTTTTGTGGGGTTTTGAAGTTGTTTTTAAGAGTAGCTTTTAGTAGTTGTTTTGGTGGGGTTTTTGTATTTTTTTTGTCGTTTTTTAAAGTAGTTGGTTTCTGTAATGGTTTTTTGTATGCTTTTTTGTCGTTTTGTGGGGTTTTAAATTTGTTTTTAGGAGTAGCTTTTAGTAGTTGGTTTCTGTCATGGTGTTTTGTATGCTTTTTTTAGTTTTGTGGGGTTTTGAAGTTGTTTTTAAGAGTAGCTTTTAGTAGTTGTTTTGGTGGGGTTTTTGTATTTTTTTTGTCGTTTTTTAAAGTAGTTGGTTTCTGTAATGGTTTTTTGTATGCTTTTTTGTCGTTTTGTGGGGTTTTAAATTTGTCTTTAGGAGTAGCTTTTAGTAGTTGGTTTCTGTCATGGTGTTTTGTATGCTTTTTTTAGTTTTGTGGGGTTTTGAAGTTGTTTTTAAGAGTAGCTTTTAGTAGTTGTTTTGGTGGGGTTTTTGTATTTTTTTTTGTCGTTTTTTAAAGTAGTTGGTTTCTGTAATGGTTTTTTGTATGCTTTTTTGTTGTTTTGTGGGGTTTTAAATTTGTTTTTAGGAGTAGCTTTTAGTAGTTGTTTTGGTGGGGTTTTTGTATTTTTTTTGTCGTTTTTTAAAGTAGTTGGTTTCTGTAATGGTTTTTTGTATGCTTTTTTGTCGTTTTGTGGGGTTTTAAATTTGTTTTTAGGAGTAGCTTTTAGTAGTTGTTTTGGTGGGGTTTTTGTATTTTTTTTGTCGTTTTTTAAAGTAGTTGGTTTCTGTAATGGTTTTTTGTATGCTTTTTTGTCGTTTTGTGGGGTTTTAAATTTGTTTTTAGGAGTAGCTTTTAGTAGTTGGTTTCTGTCATGGTGTTTTGTATGCTTTTTTTAGTTTTGTGGGGTTTTGAAGTTGTTTTTAAGAGTAGCTTTTAGTAGTTGTTTTGGTGGGGTTTTTGTATTTTTTTTGTCGTTTTTTAAAGTAGTTGGTTTCTGTAATGGTTTTTTGTATGCTTTTTTGTCGTTTTGTGGGGTTTTAAATTTGTTTTTAGGAGTAGCTTTTAGTAGTTGTTTTGGTGGGGTTTTTGTATTTTTTTTGTCGTTTTTTAAAGTAGTTGGTTTCTGTAATGGTTTTTTGTATGCTTTTTTGTCGTTTTGTGGGGTTTTAAATTTGTTTTTAGGAGTAGCTTTTAGTAGTTGGTTTCTGTCATGGTGTTTTGTATGCTTTTTTTAGTTTTGTGGGGTTTTGAAGTTGTTTTTAAGAGTAGCTTTTAGTAGTTGTTTTGGTGGGGTTTTTGTATTTTTTTTGTCGTTTTTTAAAGTAGTTGGTTTCTGTAATGGTTTTTTGTATGCTTTTTTGTCGTTTTGTGGGGTTTTAAATTTGTTTTTAGGAGTAGCTTTTAGTAGTTGGTTTCTGTCATGGTGTTTTGTATGCTTTTTTTAGTTTTGTGGGGTTTTGAAGTTGTTTTTAAGAGTAGCTTTTAGTAGTTGTTTTGGTGGGGTTTTTGTATTTTTTTTGTCGTTTTTTTAAAGTAGTTGGTTTCTGTAATGGTTTTTTGTATGCTTTTTTGTCGTTTTGTGGGGTTTTAAATTTGTTTTTAGGAGTAGCTTTTAGTAGTTGGTTTCTGTCATGGTGTTTTGTATGCTTTTTTTAGTTTTGTGGGGTTTTGAAGTTGTTTTTAAGAGTAGCTTTTAGTAGTTGTTTTGGTGGGGTTTTTGTATTTTTTTTGTCGTTTTTTAAAGTAGTTGGTTTCTGTAATGGTTTTTTGTATGCTTTTTTGTCGTTTTGTGGGGTTTTAAATTTGTTTTTAGGAGTAGCTTTTAGTAGTTGGTTTCTGTCATGGTGTTTTGTATGCTTTTTTTAGTTTTGTGGGGTTTTGAAGTTGTTTTTAAGAGTAGCTTTTAGTAGTTGTTTTGGTGGGGTTTTTGTATTTTTTTTGTCGTTTTTTAAAGTAGTTGGTTTCTGTAATGGTTTTTTGTATGCTTTTTTGTCGTTTTGTGGGGTTTTAAATTTGTTTTTAGGAGTAGCTTTTAGTAGTTGGTTTCTGTCATGGTGTTTTGTATGCTTTTTTTTAGTTTTGTGGGGTTTTGAAGTTGTTTTTAAGAGTAGCTTTTAGTAGTTGTTTTGGTGGGGTTTTTGTATTTTTTTTGTCGTTTTTTAAAGTAGTTGGTTTCTGTAATGGTTTTTTGTATGCTTTTTTGTCGTTTTGTGGGGTTTTAAATTTGTTTTTAGGAGTAGCTTTTAGTAGTTGGTTTCTGTCATGGTGTTTTGTATGCTTTTTTTTAGTTTTGTGGGGTTTTGAAGTTGTTTTTAAGAGTAGCTTTTAGTAGTTGTTTTGGTGGGGTTTTTGTATTTTTTTTTGTCGTTTTTTAAAGTAGTTGGTTTCTGTAATGGTTTTTTGTATGCTTTTTTGTCGTTTTGTGGGGTTTTAAATTTGTTTTTAGGAGTAGCTTTTAGTAGTTGGTTTCTGTCATGGTGTTTTGTATGCTTTTTTTAGTTTTGTGGGGTTTTGAAGTTGTTTTTAAGAGTAGCTTTTAGTAGTTGTTTTGGTGGGGTTTTTGTATTTTTTTTGTCGTTTTTTAAAGTAGTTGGTTTCTGTAATGGTTTTTTGTATGCTTTTTTGTCGTTTTGTGGGGTTTTAAATTTGTTTTTAGGAGTAGCTTTTAGTAGTTGGTTTCTGTCATGGTGTTTTGTATGCTTTTTTTTAGTTTTGTGGGGTTTTGAAGTTGTTTTTAAGAGTAGCTTTTAGTAGTTGTTTTGGTGGGGTTTTTGTATTTTTTTTGTCGTTTTTTAAAGTAGTTGGTTTCTGTAATGGTTTTTTGTATGCTTTTTGTCGTTTTGTGGGGTTTTAAATTTGTTTTTAGGAGTAGCTTTTAGTGGTTGGTTTCTGTCATGGTGTTTTGTATGCTTTTTTTAGTTTTGTGGGGTTTTGAAGTTGTTTTTAAGAGTAGCTTTTAGTAGTTGTTTTGGTGGGGTTTTTGTATTTTTTTTGTCGTTTTTTTAAAGTAGTTGGTTTCTGTAATGGTTTTTTGTATGCTTTTTTGTCGTTTTGTGGGGTTTTAAATTTGTTTTTAGGAGTAGCTTTTAGTAGTTGGTTTCTGTCATGGTGTTTTGTATGCTTTTTTTAGTTTTGTGGGGTTTTGAAGTTGTTTTTAAGAGTAGCTTTTAGTAGTTGTTTTGGTGGGGTTTTTGTATTTTTTTTGTCGTTTTTTAAAGTAGTTGGTTTCTGTAATGGTTTTTTGTATGCTTTTTTGTCGTTTTGTGGGGTTTTAAATTTGTTTTTAGGAGTAGCTTTTAGTAGTTGGTTTCTGTCATGGTG
This sequence comes from Myxine glutinosa, assembly GCF_964187855.1. Classification (NCBI taxonomy): domain Eukaryota; kingdom Metazoa; phylum Chordata; class Myxini; order Myxiniformes; family Myxinidae; genus Myxine; species Myxine glutinosa. The sequence continues at coordinate 134,755,719 of NC_136270.1, forward strand.
TTTTGTATGCTTTTTTTAGTTTTGTGGGGTTTTGAAGTTGTTTTTAAGAGTAGCTTTTAGTAGTTGTTTTGGTGGGGTTTTTGTATTTTTTTTGTCGTTTTTTAAAGTAGTTGGTTTCTGTAATGGTTTTTTGTATGCTTTTTTGTCGTTTTGTGGGGTTTTAAATTTGTTTTTAGGAGTAGCTTTTAGTAGTTGGTTTCTGTCATGGTGTTTTGTATGCTTTTTTTTAGTTTTGTGGGGTTTTGAAGTTGTTTTTAAGAGTAGCTTTTAGTAGTTGTTTTGGTGGGGTTTTTGTATTTTTTTTGTCGTTTTTTAAAGTAGTTGGTTTCTGTAATGGTTTTTTGTATGCTTTTTTGTCGTTTTGTGGGGTTTTAAATTTGTTTTTAGGAGTAGCTTTTAGTAGTTGGTTTCTGTAATGGTTTTTTGTATGCTTTTTTGTCGTTTTGTGGGGTTTTAAATTTGTTTTTAGGAGTAGCTTTTAGTAGTTGGTTTCTGTCATGGTGTTTTGTATGCTTTTTTTAGTTTTGTGGGGTTTTTAAGTTGTTTTTAGGAGTAGCTTTTAGTAGTTGGTTTCTGTCATGGTGTTTTGTATGCTTTTTTTAGTTTTGTGGGGTTTTTAAGTTGTTTTTAAGAGTAGCTTTTAGTAGTTGTTTTGGTTGGGTTTTTGTATTTTTTTGGTCGTTTTTTAAAGTAGTTGGTTTCTGTAATGGTTTTTTGTATGCTTTTTTGTCGTTTTGTGGGGTTTTAAATTTGTTTTTAGGAGTAGCTTTTAGTAGTTGGTTTCTGTCATGGTGTTTTGTATGCTTTTTTTAGTTTTGTGGGGTTTTTAAGTTGTTTTTAGGAGTAGCTTTTAGTAGTTGTTTTGGTGGGGTTTTTGTATTTTTTTTGTCGTTTTTTAAAGTAGTTCGTTTCTGTAATGGTTTTTTTGTATGCTTTTTTGTCGTTTTGTGGGGTTTTAAAGTCGTTTTAAGGAGTAGCTTTTAGTAGTTGTTTTGGTGGGGTTTTTGTCGTTTTTTTAGTAGTTGGGTTCTGTAATGGTTTTTTCTATGCTTTTTTGTAGTTGTTTTGTGCGGTTTTAAAGTTGTTTTTAGGAGTAGCTTTTAGTAGTTGTTTTGGTGGGGTTTTTGTAGTTTTTTTTGTCGTTTTTTGTGGGGTTTTAAAGTATTTGGTTTCTGTAATGGTTTTTTTCTATGCTTTTTTGTAGTTGTTTTGTGCGATTTTTAAGTTGTTTTTCGGAGTAGCTTTTAGTAGTTGTTTTGGTGGGGTTTTTGTAGTTTTTTTTAAGTAGTTGGTTTCTGCATGCTTTTTTTTGTAGTTTTGTGGTGTTTTAAAGTTGTTTTTAGGAGTAGCTTTTAGTAGTTGTTTTGGTGGGGTTTTTGTCGTTTTTTGTGGGTTTTTTTAGTAGTTGGTTTTTGTAATGGTTTTTGTCCGCTTTTTTGTAGTTTTGTGCGGTTTTTAAGTTGTTTTTAGGAGTAGCTTTTATTAGTTGTTTTGGTGGGGTTTTTGTAGTTTTTTTTGTCGTTTTTTGTGGGTTTCTTTAGTAGTTGGTTTCTGTAATGGTTTTTTGTATGCTTTTTTTGTAGTTTTGTGGGGTTTTAAAGTTGTTTTTAGGAGTAGCTTTTAGTAGTTGTTTTGGTGGGGTTTTTTAGTAGTTGGTTTCTGTCATGGTTTTTTGTGCTTTTTTTGTAGTTTTTTGGGGTTTTTAAGTTGTTTTTAGGAGTAGCTTTTAGTAGTTGTTTTGGTGGGGTTTTTGTCGGTTTTTGTGGGCTTTTTTTAGTAGTTGGTTTTTGTAATGGTTTTTTTCTATGCTTTTTTGTCGTTTTGTGCGGTTTTAAAGTTGTTTTTAGGAGCAGCTTTTAGTAGTTGTTTTGGTGGGGTTTTGGTCGTTTTTTGTGGTTTTTTTTAATAGTTGGTTTCTGTAATGGTTTTTTGTATGCTTTTTTTGTCGTTGTTTTTTGGGGGTTTTAAGTTGTTTTAAGGAGTAGCTTTTAGTAGTTGTTTTGGTGGGGTTTTTGTAGTTTTTTAGTAGTTGGTTTCTGTAATGGTTTTTAGTATGCTTTTTTGTAGTTTTGTGGGGTTTTAAAGTTGTTTTTAGGAGTAGCTTTTAGTAGTTGTTTTGGTGGGGTTTTTGTATTTTTTTGGTCGTTTTTTAAAGTAGTTGGTTTCTGTAATGGTTTTTTGTATGCTTTTTTGTCGTTTTGTGGGGTTTTAAAGTTGTTTTAAGGAGTAGCTTTTAGTAGTTGTTTTGGTGGGGTTTTTGTAGTTTTTTTAGTCGTTGGTTTCTGTAATGGTTTTTTTCTATGCTTTTTTGTCGTTGTTTTGTGCGGTTTTTAAGTTGTTTTTAGGAGTAGCTTTTAGTAGTTGTTTTTGTGGGGTTTTTGTAGTTTTTTTTGTCGTTTTTTGTGGGTTTTTTAAAGTATTTCGTTTCTGTAATGGTTTTTTTCTATGCTTTTTTGTAGTTGTTTTGTGCGATTTTAAAGTTGTTTTTAGGAGTAGCTTTTAGTAGTTGTTTTGGTGGGGTTTTTGTAGTTTTTTTTAAGTAGTTGGTTTTTGTAATGGTTTTTTGTATGCTTTTTTGTAGTTTTGTGGTGTTTTAAAGTTGTTTTTAGGAGTAGCTTTTAGTAGTTGTTTTGGTGGGGTTTTTGTCGTTTTTTTGTCGTTTTTTTGTGGGTTTCCTTAGTAGTTGGTTTCTGTAATGGTTTTTTGTATGCTTTTTTTGTAGTTTTGTGGGGTTTTAAAGTTGTTTTTAGGAGTAGCTTTTAGTAGTTGTTTTGGTGGGGTTTTTTAGTAGTTGGTTTCTGCAATGGTTTTTTGTATGCTTTTTTTGTAGTTTTGTGGGGTTTTAAAGTTGTTTTGAGGAGTAGCTTTTAGTAGTTGTTTTGGTGGGGTTTTTGTCGTTTTTTGTGGGGTTTTTTTAATAGTTTTTTTTTTTTTTTTGTATACAAGATCGAGGCTCGTGAAAGAGCGAACATTAATCACACAGAAAGACAAACCGACACATAAAACATATAACATCGGGAGCGGTAGACAAGATGGGGAGAGAGGGGGAAGGACACAAACACAACATTTGAGAGCAGGGACCGAGAGACATGGAGACATCGAGAGGGCGAGGGCTTTGGGGGGGGGGGGCATGGGAAGGGGGCGGTGGGAGAGGTATAAAACATATGGACACTGCCAGGACTTCCAGGAAAGAAGTTGGAATTTCAAACAAGGTGGATCTGGGGTGAATTAGCAGGGGTAGAAAAGATCAAGGTTTTGGATGGGGGAAGATAAGAGATGGTGGTGAACAGCTGTTTTAAAGACCTGGAGGGAGGAGTGGGAGTGAGGGAGTTTGTTCCAGAGGCGGGAGAAAAGAGGAATGAAAGAGTGAAGGTGAGCAGAGAGCCGAGATTTCGGCAGTTTAACCATCAGAGGGTTGCTGGCAGATCTTGTGCGACCTGTAGGAATATTTGGGGGACAGAGCACAGAGAGAGCTGGGGGTGCAAGGCCGGAGAGGAGTCGGTAGAAGACAGAAAGACCACCTACCTGCCTGCGGTGAGTGAGTGAAAGGCCCTCAGAGATAGCTTCATCGCGGGAGATTCCAATAATTCTGAAAGCTTTGGTTTCAACAGCGTGAAGCCGAGCTAGGTGTGAGGCAGGAGCACCGGCCCATAGGGGAGAACAGTATTCCATTGAGCTGCGGATGAAAGCCTTGTATGTGGTGAGGAGCTCAGGTGTGCCGAGGAAGGACTTCGCACGACGGAGGATGCCCAGTCGGCGACTGGCTTTGGAGGCCAGCTTGGAAATGTGGTTTTCCCAAGAAAGATCATGGCAGATAGTGAGACCCAAAATCTTGAGCGACAGAACTTCTTGGAGAGGATTGTTGAGAAAGTAGATGGGAGGGTTGTCCAGTCGATCTTTTCGGAGAGACATAGTAAGAGTGTGAGATTTGTCAGGATTGAAAGACATGTTCCACTTGTTTGACCAGTCTGTGATTTTGTCCAGGTCTTCAGAGAGTGAGGAGGCAGCAGACTGCCGATCTGAGGGAAGAGGAATGGAGCGGCAGAGAGTGGAGTCATCAGCAAAGAGATAGAGAGGATTTTCGAGAGAGTCAGAGAGATCATTGATGAAGACCAGAAAAAGCACGGGGCCCAGAACACTGCCTTGGGGAACTCCAGCCTGAACAGGAAGAGGAGATGAGAGAAACCCAATCAGGGCCACACGTTGACGACGACTAGAGAGGAAGTCCGCCAGCCATGCGTGGAGATTTCCATGGATACCAAAGGAGGAGAGTTTGGTGAGCAGAGCGGGGTGCCAGACCGTGTCGAAGGCACGTGATATGTCGAGGGAGACAGCTCTAATTTCCTGTTTGACATTGAGGACCTCCATCCATTGTTGAGACAGCAGAAGCAGCATGTCCAGAGTAGAGTGACCTGGTCTGAAACCAAATTGATGATCAGAGATCAAGCCATTGGAGAAGAGGAAAGATTTCATATCCGAAGCAATGATGGATTCCATGACTTTGCTGATAATTGGGAGAAGGCTGATTGGTCTGTAGTTGCTAGGATCTGTTTTTGCACCTTTTTTGTGCAAAGCGGTGATGTTGGCTGATTTCCAAGCAGATGGCAGTTAACCTTGAGCAAAAGAGAGGGTGAAGAGAACAGAGAGAGGGTGAGATAGAGCAGCAGAGCAGGATTTTAGGACCCGTGGGCTGATGCCGTCGGGTCCAGTTGCAGAATCAGAGTCGAGGGTTGACAGAAACTTTTCCACCTTGTCAGGAGGAAAGGACACGGAGTCCAGGAGCAGCAGGGTACGACTGGGTATGGTGGGTACAGAGAGGGATGGGTTTGGGACACAAGATTTAGAGGCAAACACAGAGTTGAGGCATTCAGCTTTTTCACGTGCGGAGTCAGCTGTGTAGCCGTTTGAGGTAAGGGAGGGGATGGAGGGGGAACAAACACCAGAAACGGATTTGACCAGACGCCACCAGGATTTGGAAGAGGGAGACAGATAAGAGAGTTCGGTCTTGAGAACGGAGAGATATTGTTTCCTGGCTCTCCTGAGGGTGGACACACACTTGTTTCGGGCTTTGTGAAAGGAAATGAGATTTCCTTCCGTTGGATTTGCTTTCCAGGAGACGAAGGCAAGTTGTTTCTGGGCAACAGCCTCACCACAAGATTCCGTGTACCATGGACGGGAGGAAGGGTATGACAACTGAAGACGAGATGGGATAAATCTGTGCATGAGAGAGAGCAATTTACTTTGGAAGAATTCCCAGGATGAGTTGATGTCAGAGGTGGTAAAGATGGGAGACCAGTCCAGATGATTGATGGCTGCTTGAAGACCGTGCCAGTTGGCCTGAGTGAAATGCCAGACTCGTCGACGCTGAGCAGGCTCCCTGAGGATGGTCAGAGAGATGTCCACTTTAACAAGGACATGATCAGATGATCCGATCGGAGCAGAAGAAGAGCAGCAGACATTTTCAGGGAAGTTAGTCATAACCAAGTCCAGAAGAGAAGATGTTCCGTTGACTGAGATCCGGGTCGGGAAATTGACAGATTGTGTCAGTCCCAGTGAGTCGCAGAAGTCCTTTGCTGAAGAGCCATGGCTGGTGAGAGAGGTACCCACACCCAGCCAACTGGCATGGTGACAATTGAAATCACCACATATGAGGAAGAGAGAGTTGGGATGAGTAGATAGAAGTTGGTCCATATCATCAGACAGCGAGATGTAGATGGAGTCATCACTGTTTGGTGGACGGTACAACACACATATGAACAAGAGGTGGGAGCGAAGGGGAAGCCGTAGCCAGAGGTATTCCTGGGGGTGAGGTGGAGAGAGTGCAGTGCAGGGCGAGCGAGGAAGAGAGTTTTTGATAAAGATAGCAACCCCGCCTCCAGGACGAGGCTCAGGTCTATCATACCGGAGGAGGGAGTAGCCCGGGAGAGATACTATGGAATCAGAGACATCATAAAGGAGGAAAGTTTCTGTTAAGCAGATCACGTCTGGTTTGACAGAAGCAACCTGTATGGAGAGATCAGTTAAGTTTGAACGAAGGCCCCGGATGTTTGAGGTCCATACCGTTAATGAAGAGGAACGGGGAGCATCAGATACAGAACAGGGGGGAGGAGGGGTAGGGTAAGATGTGGAAGAGGTGGAAGAGATTTCAGAATAGCTCGGAGAAAGGGAAGGATGGGGCGGACAAAAGGTTTGATGGTGATTGGGTGAGCCACAATGAGGTGTTATTTGAGGAGGGGGAAGAGCGAGGCAGAAGGTTGGGGGAGATGGAGGTGAGAGTTTGAAGGGGGAAGAAGCGGGGAGGACGCTTTGAGGAGGGGGAGTGAGAGGGGGGAAATTGAGAAGCAATGAGGGTGGGGAGATTTGAAGGGGAGGGGTGAGGGGGGAGTTTGGGAGGGAAGGGACAAGGGGAGGGATTTGAAAGGGATGAGATATGGGGGAGATTTGGAGGGGAGGGGTGAGGCAGGAGTCTAGGAGGGGAGGGGCGAGGGGGCGTCTTGGCGGGGAGGGGTGAGGGGGTAGTTTAGGAGGGAGGGGGCAAGGGGGGAGATTTGAAAGGGATGGGTGATGGGGAAGATTTGGAGGGGAGGGGTGATGGGGAAGATTTGGAGGGGAGGGGTTATGGGGAAGATTTGGAGGGGAGGGGTGAGATTGGATTTTTGAAAGTGTACGATTTATGGGAAACGAACATTTATTGCAAAATGAGTTTCTTGTGACCTTAGAGTTAAAAATACGTTTAAGGACGCTGGATGGAGGATGGAGTGCAGGAGAGTTTAGGGAATGTAGAAAAAAGGCACTATAGGAGATGGATATTTTTTTTGGGATGAATTGATTTGGTGAGCAAGTCGAAAGCAGCCTTTTAAAGAAGAAGAAGAAAAAGGTGTTATAAAATATGACGGAATACATAACTTGAGGGGAAAGTGTAAACATTGAAGGTTAATGAGTGAAAACTATCTGGGGAAATGGGGGAGAAACACGTGGTCGAAGAACGAACGAACGAATAAGAATGAATAAACGAATGAGAACAGAGAAGGAAATGTTGTTTTTTTTTTTGTTTGTTTTTTTAGTTGAGATTTACACAAGGAAGTAGGCTCTGGGTGAAAAGCCTGGGAATACAGAGAACGAAAGTTATTGGATCACAAACGACGGACCGCTGAGAGAAAAACAAAGCCTCAAGGTTGAACAGTGCACACTGTACAAGGCCTCAAGACACGACACGGCAAACAGACGATCAATTTATGAAAGATAAACACCGAGAAACAACCAAAGTTGCACACAATAACTTCACACACCGAAAGATAAATACAGTTTCGACAAAATACAATTGTGAACAGACTTAACTTCGAAAAACGTAGAGACCGTGTGGAGCTTCGAAAATCCCTCCCACCGTCTCCGAGATCTCGCGAGATCTCCTTTAGTTGGTTTTTGTAATGGTTTTTTTCTATGCTTTTTTGTAGTTTTGTGCGGTTTTAAAGTTGTTTTTAGGAGCAGCTTTTAGTAGTTGTTTTGGTGGAGTTTTGGTCGTTTTTTGTGGGGTTTTTTAATAGTTGGTTTTTGTAATGGTTTTTTGTATGCTTTTTTGTAGTTGTTTTGTGCGGTTTTTAAGTTGTTTTTCGGAGTAGCTTTTAGTAGTTGTTTTGGTGGGGTTTTTGTAGTTTTTTTGTGGGTTTTTTAAGTGGTTGGTTTCTGTAATGGTTTTTTGTATGCTTTTTTTGTCGTTGTTTTGTGGGGTTTTTAAGTTGTTTTAAGGAGTAGCTTTTAGTAGTTGTTTTGGTGGGGTTTTTGTAGTTTTTTAGTAGTTGGTTTCTGTTATGGTTTTTAGTATGCTTTTTTGTAGTTTTGTGGGGTTTTAAAGTTGTTTTTAGGAGTAGCTTTTAGTAGTTGTTTTGGTGGGGTTTTTGTCGTTTTTTTAGTAGTTGGTTTTTGTAATGGTTTTTTTGTATGCTTTTTTGTCGTTGTTTTGTGCGGTTTTTAAGTTGTTTTTAGGAGTAGCTTTTAGTAGCTGTTGGTGGGGTTTTTGTAGTTTTTTTAGTAGTTGGTTTCTGTAATGGTTTTTTGTATGCTTTTTTAGTAGTTGTTTTGGTGGGGTTTTTGTAGTTTTTTTGTCGTTTTTTTAGTAGTCGTTTTTGTATTGGTTTTTTGTATGCTTTTTTGTCATTGTTTTGTGGGGTTTTAAAGTTGTTTTTAGGAGTAGCTTTTAGTAGTTGTTTTGGTGGGGTTTTTGTAGTTTTTTGGTCTTTTTGTGGGGTTTTTTAGTAGTTGGTTTCTGTAATGGTTTTTTGTATGCTTTTTGTCGTTTTGTGGGGTTTTAAAGTTGTTTTTAGGAGTAGCTTTTAGTAGTTGTTTTGGTGGGGGTTTTGTCGTTTTTTGTGGGTTTTTTTAGTAGTTGGTTTCTGTAATGGTTTTTTGTATGCTTTTTGTAGTTTTGTGGGGGTTTTAAGTTGTTTTTAGGAGTAGCTTTTAGTAGTTGTTTTGGTGGGGTTTTTGTAGTTTTTTGGTCTTTTTGTGGGGTTTTTTAGTAGTTGGTTTCTGTAATGGTTTTTTGTATGCTTTTTGTCGTTTTGTGGGGTTTTAAAGTTGTTTTTAGGAGTAGCTTTTAGAAGTTGTTTTGGTGGGGTTTTTGTCGTTTTTTGTGGGTTTTTTTAGTAGTTGGTTTCTGTAATGGTTTTTGGTATGCTTTTTGTAGTTTTGTGGGGGTTTTAAGTTGTTTTTAGGAGTAGCTTTTAGTAGTTGTTTTGGTGGGGTTTTTGTCGTTTTTTGTGGGTTTTTTTAATAGTTGGTTTTTGTAATGGTTTTTTTCTATGCTTTTTTGTAGTTGTTTTGTGGGGTTTTTAAGTTGTTTTAAGGAGTAGCTTTTAGTAGTTGTTTTGGTGGGGTTTTTGTAGTTTTTTTTCGTTTTTTGTGGGTTTTTTAAGTAGTTGGTTGCTGTAATGGTTTTTTTAATGCTTTTTTGTCGGTTTTGTGGGGTTTTAAAGTTGTTTTAAGGAGTTGCTTTTAGTAGTTGTTTTGGTGGGGTTTTTGTCGTTTTTTGTGGGTTTTTTTAGTAGTTGGTTTCTGTGATGGTTTTTTGTATGCTTTTTGTTGTAGTTTTGTGGGGTTTTAAAGTTGTTTTAAGGAGTAGCTTTTAGTAGTTGTTTTTGTGGTGTTTTTGTAGTTGGTTTCTGTTATGGTTTTTTGTATGCTTTTTTGTAGTTTTGTGGGGTTTTTAAGTTGTTTTTAGTAGCTTTTAGTAGTTGTTTTGGTGGGGTTTTGTCGTTTTTTGTGGGTTTTTTTAGTAGTTGGTTTTTGTAATGGTTTTTTTGTATGCTTTTTTGTAGTTGTTTTGTGCGGTTTTTAAGTTGTTTTTCGTAGTAGCTTTTAGTAGTTGTTTTGGTCGGGTTTTGTAGTTTTTTTGTCGTTTTATTGTGGATTTTTTTAGTAGTTGGTTTCTGTAATGGTTTTTTGTATGCTTTTTGTAGTTTTGTGGGGTTTTAAAGTTGTTTTTAGGAGTAGCTTTTAGTAGTTGTTTTGGTGGGGTTTTGTAGTTTTTTGTGGGTTATTTAAGTAGTTGGTTACTGTAATGGTTTTTTTCTATGCTTTTTTGTAGTTGTTTTGTGCGGTTTTTAAGTCGTTTTTCGGAGTAGCTTTTAGTAGTTGTTTTGGTGGGGTTTTGTAGTTTTTTGTGGGGGTTTTTAGTCGTTGGTTTCTGTAATGGTTTTTTGTATGCTTTTTTGTAGTTTTGTGGGGTTTTAAAGTTGTTTTTAGGAGTAGCTTTTAGTCGTTGTTTTGGTGGGGTTTTTGTCGTTTTTTTGGGGAGTTTGTGGTTTTTTTTGTAGTTGTTTTTATAATTGTTTTTGTAGGCTTTTTGTAGTTGTTTTGGGGGTTTTAAAGTTGTTTTTAGGAGTAGCTTTTAGTAATTGTTTTTGTGGGTTTTTTGTGGTTGCTGTTTGTAGTTGGTTTTTTTTGGAGTTTTTTATGGGCCTTTTTAGTTTTTTGTAATTGTTTTTTTGTAGGCTTTTTGGAGTTTTTGTAGTTGTTTTGTGGGGTTTTAAAGTTGTTTTTAGGAGTAGCTTTTATTATTTGTTTTTGTGGAGTTTTTAGTCGTTATTTTATGCAGTTGTTTTTTTTTGTTTTTTAGTAGTTGGTTTTTGCAATTGTCTTTTTGTAGGCTTTTTTGGAGTTTTTTGTAGTTGTTTTGTGGGTTTTTAAGTTGTTTTTAGGAGTAGCTTTTAGTAGTTGTTTTTTGTAGTTGTTTTGTCGGTTTTTAGTAGTTTATTATGTATACAAGATTGAGGCTCATGTAAGAGCTTTTGTAATTGTTTTTGCAGGGTTTTTTGGAGTTGTTTTTTGTAGTTGTTTTTATGCCTCAGCCGACAAAGTCGCCGTCGGCATTATGTTTTCAGTTTGTCTGTCCGTCCGTACATATGGGTTAAACCACGTTTTTCTCAGCAACCATATGTCCGATTGAGACTAAACTTTCAGGGTAGGAGTGACACCCATGCAGAATGTTTTTATGATAATTGTGATGTCATAGGTCACGTGGTATGGCAGCCATCTTGGATTAAAAGCAAATAATTAAAAACTATTTCTCGGAAACCGCTGAATGGAAAAATTTGAAACTTGGCAGATTGTCAAGTACTCCCAATGGGGAACAAAAGCATGATATTAATGATGAAATCATAGGTGAAGTGGTATACCAGCCAAAAATGTTAATTTTTTTAAAATCCCTTCTCTGAAACTGCCTCACCGATCGATGTCAAACCTGTCATGGCTGGTGAAAATGTGATACTTGAAAACAGCTGAAGGGAATTAAATCAAACTTGTTTATTTTTAGGACATTGAATGAAGGCATCGAGCTGTTGTGGGACTAAGCGGAGGAATATTGGCAACACAGTCGCATTGTTCTCGTTTTTATTGTTTTTGAAGCTGTTTTTATTTGCTTTTTGTAGTTTTTTTTGTAATTGTTTTTTGTGGGGTTTTGAAGTTGTTTTTTCGCAGTTGCTTTTAGTAGTTGTATTTTGTGGGTTTTGGAGTTGTTTTTTGCAGTTGTTTTTCATTAGTTTTTTTGTGTTTTTAGTAGTTTTTTGTAGTATTTAATAGTTGTTTTTGTGGGTTTTTAGTTTTCTGTGGTTTATGAGCAGTTTTTAGTACTTTTTTTTTAGCAGTTTGTGTGTTTTTTGTAGTTGTTTTTTGTAGTTTTTGTTGTCGTTTTTTTGTAGTTGTTTTTTATGCCTCTGACAAAGTCGCCGGTGGCATTAGGTTTTTGGGTTGTCTGTCCGCCCGTCCACCTATCCAGGCTAAACCTCATTTTTCTCAGCAACCATATGTCCGATTGAGACGAAACTTTCAGGGTGGGAGTGACATCCATGCAGAATGCTTTAATGACAATTGTGACGTTATAGGTCACGTGGTATGGCAGCCATCTTGGATTAAAAGCAAATAATAAAAAAACATTTATCGGAAACAGCTGAATGGAAAAATTTGAAACTTGGCACATTGTCTAGTACTCCCAATGGAGAACAAAAGCATGATGATTATGACATCATAGGTGAAGTGGTATACCAGCCAAAAATGTTTTATTCGAATTCCTGATCCTAAAAATCTGAAATTGCATGCACATGTTCTATGACCCATTTGTATTGAAATATTAAATTTATGACATCATAATACACATAATATACATATGACATCATAATATACATATGGTCATGGTTTGGCAATCATTTTGTATTGAAGGAAAATATTAAATAATTATATCTCTGAAACCGCTCACCCTATCAATGCAAAATTTTACAAATATCATCCAACAGCACTGTTGCATATAGTTTGAAAATGATGATGTCATAGGTCACGTGGTTTGGCAGCCATCTTGGATAGAAAAACAAACCTTCGCCGATCAACACGAAACTTCAGACTTGATCCACTACCCATACATATGCAGAATTATGCATCTACCCATTTTGTGGGACTATGTGGAGGCATATTGGTGACAGTCGCATTGTTGTAGTTGTAGTTGTTTTTGTGGGTTTTTTTAAGTTGTTTTGTTGTAGTTTTGGGAGGGTTTTTTGTAGTTTTAATGTTTTTTGTAATTGATTTTGTGGGGGGTTGGGAGTTGTTTTTTGGTAGTTGTTTTTTGTGGGTTTTTGTATTGTTTTTTAGCTGTTGTTTTGTGGGTTTTTGTAGTTTTTTGTAGTTGTTTTTGTGGGTTTTTTGTAGTTGTTGGGCAGACAACACTCCACACCGATGCGCACAATCACCAGCTACTCAAAAGTCTTGCCAACATCCCATACTGGGTACCCCTCTATCTCAAGTTCTTCTAAGTACCTATCTAATTCCAATTTCAACTTACCTACTGTTTCTGCTGCCACTACATTTCCAGGGAGACCATTCCATGCATTAACTACTCTCTGAGTGAAAGATCCCTTCCTTATTATCATCTTAACTCTCCTCTTCTTTACTCTCAGGCTATGTCCCCTGATCCTATCACTGTCGATTCTGTAAATAATTATTCTGCCCTCATTTTTTCTATTATCCTTCATTATCTTTAACATCTCTATCATATCCCCTCGTAACCGCCTCCTTTTGAATGTATAAATCCGTCTTTCCTTCAGCCGCTCCTCCTAGCTGGGTCTCGCTAGGCCTACAATCAATTGAGCAGCCTTGCGCTCACCCATCTCTATGGCAGCTTAGATGTTCTTCCTGAGTTGTGGTGACCAAAACTGCACACAATATTCTAGATGGGGCCTCACAAAAACACTTCCTCTTTTAATTTATAATTGATCCCCCTAAAAATACAACCTAAAACCCCTTTAGCTTTACCTGTAACTACCTATCATTGTCCTGTCTGCTTACCCCCTGTATTTATTACCACCCTCAGATCCTTCTCCTGTGTGATACGTTACAAAATTGCCCTTGCATCATGTAATATCTATTTTCATTAATCGTATTCATCCTCAGCACCTTACCGAGTTGCATGTTCAGGTTAGGTTGCATCTGCCAATCTTTTGCCCAATCTATGCCCCAAGCATCAATGATCCTGAATTTGATCACTACCCTCTCTGTTGTCTACCTCACATTCAGGCTTAGTGTCATCTGTAAAGTTGGAAAGCTGACTCTTCACCCTACTTTCCAAATTGTTGATGTAAATTGTGAATAATAAATTCTTAAATAGCCCTAAGTGGAATGACTGCCATCTCTTGAGGTTGTAGTTCAGACCTCCGGTGATTTGGGGGAATTGTCCTTGGAGGCCCTTGATGCCCTGGGAGGCCCTCTGATCCGAAATCGAAAAATCGAAGCCTGAGCCATTGTGCAGGCTACTGTCTTGTATTCATGTGTCACGTTTCAGAACAATCAGCTGGGTGATGAAAAATAGCAAAAAGTTAACGAATGAGCGGACAGACATCCAGACATCACAACTTATTTTACAAGTTCATCTCGTCTAGAAGACCTAATAATGGTCCCAGTACTGATTACTGAGGTACTCCTCTACTTACATCCTCTCAGCAAGACATTCTCCCACTCACAGCCACTGTTTGCTTCCTATCATGGATCAAGTATCCAATCCTATTAGTTACCTGACCGGCCACTCTGTTTCGCATCTCCAATCCAGTTAGTTACTTGACCAGCCACTCCAAAGTCCTCACCTTGGCTAACAATGTACTTTGAGGTACCTTATCAAATGCCTTCTTGAAGTCTAAATATGCTATGTCCACTGCCATTCCCTCTGTCATGTATCGATGTTTGAGTTGATCAACGACAAAGACTGCAAACGATTCAACACGTTTATTGCAGCAGTCCCAGCCACCTTCATTTTCGCCACAGGAAGTGACATCACCATTTCCATGTCAAACAAATAATGGTCAGCTGCTTCACATCTGAAGCATACATATTGTCGTGTTCCTGGCGATTAAAATCTTTCCAAGGAATGGATAGCCGAACAACCAGCTACTCCGAAGCATTCAGTTCAATATGTAGTGGAGTTGATACACGTCGGGGGGGGGGGGGAAGGGGAGGGGTAGGAGGATGCTGAAGAGCGCTTACCTGAACGGATCCCACCGGCAGTCCTCAACCCTGCGGAAAATAACTCACACAAAACGGATTTAAAATGTACAAAAAGAAACGGGTTTTATTAATGAGATATGCCGGTAACAAAGAAACGCACGATTAAATAATTTCCTAAATTGGGAGGTCCCCACAAACAGACTTGAAACATGGACACAGGGAAAGATAACTGAAAGTAATGTGTGTGTGTGGGTGCATTTAACTTTGATCACTGGTGAGGTCTCATCAGTGGTCGTCAAAATCGTCCGGGGCGTTGGTGGGAACCGCTCGCTCCCACGCTGCTAGGCCTCCGTACGCCCTCGTTCACTAGGCCGCTGGCACGCAACAGGCCTTATGCGTGAATCAAACGGGCCGTGTGCAGCTCGCTCCTCCAGCCATGCCTGTCTTCATCGTCTTTGGTGGGAAACTGCAGCCCTCGGTCTGCGGCTCGGCCACTGCCTCTGCACCTCCATCGGTGGTGTTTCCGAACACGGTCGGTTCGATCGCTGCGTGGAGCCCGTCGTCCAAGCACAATCGTTCGCTTTATTGTCCAGAACGAGAGAGATAAATGCTGACTGCTGCGATCCAGACCAGATGCAGAGAGCAGAGCGAAGCGAAGAAGAAGAGAGCGAAATGTCCGCTAGCGCGTTCTTTTATCACCCAGGCTCTTACATCATTTGTCCTCCTTGCCAATCAGCGAGTTGCTTCTTACCAGTCCTCCTGTCAATCAAGAACCCTGACCAACCACGGCTCCTCAGGGCATGGCCTCGGCCTGCCCATCCTGTGTGTGCCTCCCAAGTCGGGGTTGTCAGCGGTAGGGCTCAACGTCCTGGCTTCCGGTATGTTTTATTATTGAGTGCCATTAAATGCGCAATTCTAACTAGTGTCTAATGCGGCGTCATAAGGGACATAGGGATAAATCACAGAGGGAACAACATACAAGGAATTAATTACATAATCCCTGAGCTAATTAACATGCCCTGCCCCCTGTGATGGAGACGAATATACAAGCTTACCCCGAACACACGGTCCAAACAAGTACTTATTACATCAAGGGTTCTACACGACATTCGGAGCACCTACCTACACAAATCTACCTGGACTAAAGTAATCACTGCCTACCCCCAACAAACGTAACAATATTATATTACATCTCCATCTTCCCAAACCAAGGAAAAATGATGGTAATAATAAAACAACAACTTCATGGGTCAAAACGAGCCGGGAGTTCAGCCATTCTGACAGAGCGGGTAGTCGTACAATTGGTTGAGCGAGGACACATTGTGTAGAATATATCTAGCAGAAGGGATTACATTCCTTGATGCTGGTCAGTAGCAGGTGCAACATCGTCACCATGGTCAGTGTGTGATGGGCTGCTTGGTACAGGTACAGGGTCGGCACAAACATCAGAACCAAACTGTGGCAAACTAGAACCACAGCTGTCCTCACTCATGGGGGAGGAAAGGTCTCCCTCATGTGAATTCAATTTTGGCGATATGAACGGTCGTTAGGGGATCGCAGTAGGTATGATCTTGGTTCCTCACAAGGTGACACAACAGTAGCTGATGGCTCCCAAATATCAGATCTCTGATTTTGAACACGCACAAACTGGCCTGGATGTAGAGGTGGATATTCACGTGCACGGACGTGCTGATCTTGGCAAAACTTCTGACATCGTTGACGATTTACCAGCTCCTCGTGGATTGCAGCTCCCCTCGTGGATTGCGGGTAAGGGGGTTAAACAAGGGGAGATGCAGAAAATAGGGCAAAATGGAGAAGATTGTCATGGGGCCCGCAAGGCTACCCCACTCTAGCAGGGAAAATGGCCTTAAAATGCGTTGTGTTGTTGTTTGTTGTAGATAACATCTAACATCTTAGAGATAATATCTAACATCTTAGACGTCTCTGACAATGATGAGGAAGCGTAAGATCCCTCCATCGACTCTCCAAATGACTATGACAAGTGCTCCACCCCTGCACATAGAATTCAAGTGCCCCAGTCACCTTACTTGGACACATTTTACCGTCACCACACTATCCGTGCTGAAATTGACAGTGGAGCCACTGGAAACATGATGACCCTACTGACTGCCAAACGTCTCGGTCTACCTATGAGAGAGAGTACTCGGCCAAGTCAGTTTTAGCATGGCATGTGACAATCGACAGTTTACCTTCAAAGGTGTTGTCGTTGAAAACCCGGATGTGATATCCTGGCAGGAACACCTTTCATGGAGCTGAATGACATTTACTGTTAGTGTTAGGATCAATGATGATCCCATATAACAATATGGTCCCTCTTATGTCTCTCCCACACACCATACAGTTTACCATGCCCATTTGCTATGTGCCCCTCCACAAACTACAACTGTATTCCCTGGTGAATACATCGAGCCTCCCTGCCAATTTGTCTGATTCGACATACGCCCTGGAACCTCACAATGACTATGAGGATATGAGTTGAAGTTGAAGTTAAAACGAGTTGCAGGATCATCGTCCTTCAACTGAAATTCCCCCCTCCCCCCTCTCAAATCTCATATTGAGCGTATCTGACAAGTTCCGCATTGCCAACTCAACAAGTGACCCTCAAATCACCAGCGGAGTTTGGGGGGGGGGGGAGGACAGGGGGGCAATGCCCCCACCTTAATTTTTTTGTCAGTAGTTTACAATTAAGATAAAAACATCCCGTATTTCAACGTGAGTAACAATAATGAACGTAAACTGTAGTTGTGATTTCACGTACACTGCAACTTCACTATCTAACGGTAATTTTGGAAGTCAGACCTAGCTACCCATTATTAATATTGTCGTGTGACTACAAACAACAAGTCGTGTGACTGCTCTCAATTAACACCGGGAGAGTCATGGAAGGCCAAACGCAAGCTTTTACTCCGAAGGCGATGCCCAAATGCGGATTTTATATATGCGGGGGAAGAAAGGGGAAGAGGAGGCTGAAGCTTACCTGTCGCGATCACTGGCAGTCCCAAAGCCTGAAAATAAATAACTCACACGAAAACGGATTTAAAATGTACAAAAAGAAACAGGTTTATTAAAACGGAATTTTATTCCGTTTATTAAAACATTAAACAAAGAAATGTTTATTAAAACAAAGAAAAGCGTGACGGTGAAACTAAAGTCCTAAACGGGACGTCCCCACACCAGACACGAATCACAAACGAGGGATAAAATAATTTGGAAAATAATGTGTAATTATGGCACTTAGCTCAAATGGGCTGATGTATCCTGTCAGGAATAGTGTCGGCCCCAAACTTGCCGTCCGGACGCGCCTCCGTGCTTGGCGGGAAGAAGGCTGCAGTCCGCCCATTCGCGCGCGCGCGCCGCTCGGCCTCACCAAGCGTCCTCTCACTCCTGGCCCCGTCGAGTACAAAGCGAACTGGGGTTGCCGCGCCGTTCCTCGTTCCCAGCTCCTCGTTCGCAACTCGGCCTCCTCACAATCCCCGCCAAAGTCTCGGCACACTACCGCCCGCACCGAGGTCCAGAACGTGCAGACAAGGGGGGAGAATTGTCAGCGCACAAGAGACAAGCGGCAGAATACACGAGAAGAAAGAAGGAGGATCCAAAGAGGACAAAATGCCGGCCAGAGAGTTATTGTATTGGCCGTCTCGTGACGTCATCGGCCCTCTCCACCGATGCCCGCAGGTCACCACTACCTTGTCCAGCTCTCCACCTATCAGCGCGCAGTCCACCTCTGACGTCATCGGTGGTCCATGCCAATCGGCGCTCTGGTTCCTCCTCGGCCTTCCCTCCACCAATCAGCGGGTAGCTTCTTGCTCCTGCCTTCCTGTTGGTCAACTCCCACCCAATAGCGAGTTGCTTCTTGCTCCGCCCTGGCCAATCACGGCTCCCCGAGGCGTGTCTTTGGCCTGCCTGTCTTCCAATGTGATGTAGCTGGTGCGTCCAAATGGCCGTGTTCAGAACTGGCTTCCGGTTGGTTATTATTGTTATTATTTAGTACAATTCCAATGGGCACTTCCTGTGCTAGTGTCTATTGCGGTGCCATAAGGGACAAAGGATAAATCACATAGGGTAAGACATACTGGGATAATTTATCCTTATTTCCTAAGCTAAATAACATGCCCTGCCCCCTCGTGACGGGGACAGATACAACTTCATCCGACATCCGGGCTAAACAAATACTTATTACATGGGGTGATTCTACCCGACATCCGGAGCATGTTAATTTATACATCCTACCTGTTCTAAATTATCTCTACCCCACCGCCACAACAAAATTAAGCCCTTGCCCTCCCCCCCCCCCCCCCCCCAAATAGAGAAGTCAAACTACGCCTATGCCTCAAATCCTCAGATCTCATTAACATTTTTGTCAAATCAATCCCATCTTCAAACATCACCAGTGAGACATGTACCCACCCCATGCCCACACTCAACCCGAAGAAAACAGCCCCAGGCCTTTACTCTGCCAATCGACCCAGACAATTGCTTCACTCTGGACATTAGATTTGAATTTGAGACCCTTCTCCAAGAGTCTGACGATGTCTACGACCCCAAGCCGAAACGATATAATGGTGTGTCTGGCTCATTCCAATCGGTAGTTAACATGGGTCCTGTCCAGCCCCCTCAACGTAAGGGTCACCTACCTTTATACCCTCACAGCAACCTTACAGGACTACAACATAAGTTTGATGAACTAGAAAATTATGGGTGTCTTCGTTAAACTGGAGGACGCAGGAGTCAACGTTGAGTATCTCAACCCTTCTTTCTTGGTTAAGAAGTCTAGCGGTGGATTCCGACTAGTCACAGAATTTTGGCCGATGTTGGAAACCCGAGCCTTGTCCTCGATGCTCGACATCGATTCAACTCTTCGACAAATCAGTAGATGGAAGCACATCATCACTACTGACTTGACTAATGCCCTTTATCAAATCCCCTATGTAAAGGGTAAATTAAGTACTGTGGTGTTGGGACTCCTTTCCAGGGTGTTAGGGTCTATGCCTGATCTGGTAAGGGTATGCCTGGATCTGAAACTGCACTTGAAGAACTTACATGTTGAGTACCTGGAGACCGAGTGGAGTAGGGTGTTGTGGAAAAACTCCCTAATGATCTATATTGCGGTGGTACATATTCATATATTCCCCCCACCAACCCCCCAAAGAAAAGGTCACCGGTCTTCGATCCTCTGCTGACGCTTACAAAGTCATAGCTTGCGTTATCTCCGGCTGTTCAAACTTACTCTCGCCATTAGACGACACTGTGGCCGGCCGCCTGTCCCAAGAGAAAATCGTCTCAATTGCTATGGCTACAAAACGCTTTGGACTGTTCATCATCCGGTCCAATGATAAACCTCGCATACTGACCGATAGTGAGCCATGTGTACAAGCTTTTGGAAATCTATGCCGAGGAGAGTTTTCCACTAGTCCCAGTGCCTCCGGCTTTTTGTCAAGTCAGTCGTTACCAGGCCTCAATCTGCCGCCATCTTGCGGCCTCCGCTAATGTACCCTCGGGTTTTCCCAGCAGGAATTCCCTTGATTGGGACAATCCCCACTGCAAAATGTACTCATTTGTAGAACGGACAGAAAACTGTGTCATACGTCATTTCTCCATCCAATATGTCATCACCGGTCATAGTGCGGTATGCAGTGTAATTCCGTAGGATTTTTGTGCTAAAATTGATTTTTTTTGCTTTATCTGATTGATTTAGGGTCAAATTATTGAAAAATGATGGGGTACAAATTTCTCGACCCCCGTACCCCCTCTGGGGGGTCACTTTCCAAATTTGTGGCACACAAACAGACCCCACCCTTATTTCCGCTAATAATGAACCGATTTTCACAATCTCAGTGTCATTTTAGGGGTTTTAGATGATACCGAGTCCATTTAGCACACATCCAAAGTCATTGGAAGTGATATTATGACCCCTTGACCCCCTCTGGGTGGTCCCTTTTCATTCCGAGAACCCCCGAATTGATCCTGTGCCTATCTCCGCTAATAATGAACCGATTTTCACAATCTCAGTGTCATTTTAGGGGTTTTAGATGATACCGAGTCCATTTAGCACACATCCAAAGTCATTGGAAGTGATATTATGACCCCTTGACCCCCTCTGGGTGGTCCCTTTTCATTCCGAGAACCCCCGAATTGATCCTGTGCCTATCTCCGCTAATAATGAACCGATTTTCACAATCTCAGTGTCATTTTAGGGGTTTTAGATGATACCGAGTCCATTTAGCACACATCCAAAGTCATTGGAAGTGATATTATGACCCCTTGACCCCCTCTGGGTGGTCCCTTTTCATTCCGAGAACCCCCGAATTGATCCTGTGCCTATCTCCGCTAATATAATGAACCGATTTTCACAATCTCAGTGTCATTTTAGGGGTTTTAGATGATACCGAGTCCATTTAGCACACATCCAAAGTCATTGGAAGTGATTTTATGACCCCTTGACCCCCTCTGGGTGGTCCCTTTTCATTCCGAGAACCCCCAAATTGATCCTGTGCCTATCTCCGCTAATAGTGAACCAATTTTCATATAATTTGTGTCATTTTATGAATTTTAGATTAATACCGATTTCAACTAGCCCAGAGTCATAATCATTGGAATTATATTTGTGACCCCTCGACACCACCCCCCCCCCCCCCCCCTTCAGCTGGGTAATCCCTTTCTGTCAAGGTCCCCAAAATTGATCCGGCCCCGAACTCCGCCAATAATGAACTGATTTTCACAATCTTAATTAATGTAAGTTTTGTAAGTTATTTCAGTTCTGTCTTTGACCAACAGGTGGCAGCTGCATACAGACAGGTAAGGTACTCTTCATTTTACGAGATAAGAAACATCAAACACATGTGAATTTCACATTCATGAACTTGGGTGTGTCAATCATGCATTTCAAGACTGCCCAGAAATAAACCCCGTGGGGTATCAATGAATATTTTTTGATAAAGCCAGGTATATTTTAGCTCCTTGATTGGTAGCAAATGAGAATACAATGTAAAGCTGTTTACAGTCTTAAATTTGATGTATGACAACTGTCACCACATGATCCGTATAGTCGTAGGCCGAGCGAACCACATCATAAGCCGGCCAAGGCCTACAAACTGTACCAAGGCATTGAAGATGAAGGCCTATCACCACTGCTTTCCGGTGTAAAGTTTTCTAATGTTCCCCATATCCCAGTGTTCCTTACAATAGCCGTGACAAAATAAGCAGCAAAATGGACAATAGGGTTCACGAGGATATGTGTTAGCTGCGGCAGTGTTTCCCATACAATGAAATACGGTAACACTGTGGCACTTTACACCAGGTTTGATTCCTCCAGGCCGGGGTAACTCCCTCTGACAAAGTGCATGTAGGCCCAGGCATAGGTTTTGTAACAACATTGCCTATGTTTTGTATTTTTTCCATTGTTTCACATTATCTCTTTGTTCCTTTCAGATTCTAACAACAGACCATGACCTCAAATCTGTTGGAGACATTCATCAAACGAATCGAAGGGATGATGGTTGCCGATGATGAGGGTACAGTTGTGTTTGACCGTTATATTGACCAGTCTCTAAAGAACAAGACACGCCAGAAGAGAGCAGTGACGTCCACAGAATACGAGATTCATCCAGAAATGAAGCTCACCATGTCATTGAAGGAGCTTCTGTCTGCCTCAAGGACCAAGAGTAGCTTGACATCGATGTTGGCCGAGGGTTTGCTGAAACACTACTCCAGGAACGGTACCTTCAAGCTGGTCGTTGTGTATGGCATGAAGATCAAGGGCCATGATTTCGAAGAAGAACATGCACACGAAGAGGCGGACACACCGATTCCTAATCAAGTCCTGGCTTCTTTAACCGATAGCCCTTGGAGGGACGTACATGTTCGGTCACCCGACACCGATGTTCTGGTGCTTTACCTCGACCCGGTCTCTCGTGGTCGCCTTGGACCTCAAACTCGTCTCAAGTTTTTACTTGGCAAGTGCGTGAAGTACCGAGAAATTGATGTGGTGGAACGAGTGCAAGTGATTGGACATCGGAAATGTCAAGGACTCATTGGAGTCCACAATTTCTCTGGCGCTGATTGGGGTGGGAAGTTTGTGGGTATCACCAGGAAGACCTGGGTTGGTGCCCATATGAAGCTCGACGAAAATGACGATGCCATCAACTGCTTCCGAGAGCTTGGTGAAGGTCCTATCCCGACGGAGCTAGTCAATGGTGAACTGTCACCACAGGTTAGAGGTTTGGAGCAGGTTGTCCGCAGTGTGTACTGCTCGACAGGTCCCAAAACCCTTCCGGCGCTGAGGTGGGAGCTGTTTCGCTCGAAAAACCTGGAAGGAGAGATGTTGCCTCCTACTCGTGCTGCCTTACTACCCCATATCACACGTGCAAATTACATTGCCATGCGTGACAGGTCGTACTCTACCAACTGTCCGACTCTGCTTCCTATTGAACAAAATGGCTGGAGTTAAAAGGAAGGTTCAGGACTTCATGTTCCCATGAGGTGTCTCATCCTACCCGCCCCTCGAGCTGTGATAGAGCTGACCAAATGTGGATGCAAAGGGCGGTGCAGCTGCAACTAGTCGCTGCAACAATGGACTTCCTTGCACTCCTCTCTGTAAATGCTATGGCGCTGACTGTGGAAATGCGATCAAGAATGATGTAGGCCTACATGACGAAGTGGATGACGATGAATAAATCTGTTCTGTAAGTCATAGGTTTCAATAGTTATAGTGATGGCCACTGAGACATGATCGTGGACTGAAATCCATGAAATATGGAACCCCCACCCTCCTCATCAAGGGGAGCGGGGCAGAAAATCACTTATAATAACTTTGACAGTGTGCTAAATGGACTCGGTATCATCTAAAACCCCTAAAATGACACTGAGATTGTGAAAATCGGTTCATTAATTAATTCGTGGAGATAAGGGTGGGGTCAGTTCATGTGCCCCAAGTTTGGAAAGTGACCCCCCAGAGGGGGTACAGGGGTCGGAAAATTTGTACCCCATCATTTTTCTATAATTTGACCCCAAATCAATCAGATAAAGCAAAAAAATGTATTTTGGCACAAAAATCCTGCCGGAGCTGTTTTCATGACACATCATACCGCACTATCACTCCAAATTCCCATTTACAAACCGTTTGGCCTGGCCTAGCCGACAGTCTGAGTGTGTGCAGATATACGCAGAACACATGCCCATCCACTGGCATGGGGAGGGGGGGGGGAGGGGCAGTCGCCCCTCGTGGCACTTTTGGGGGAGGTAAATTTATTATTTCACTTCAATTAATATCAACACTTCGTACCATTTTGCCGCGGCGCATGAAAGCGTGAGCGAAGGGAGGAGTTAAACTGTGCAAATGACCCCCCCGCCCTCCGTTTGCTGACCAATGGTTGCGGCCATAGATAACCCGGAGAGAGGAGGCGGGAAAAAGGAGCGCGTGGCATGCCGGGAAACCAATCGGACATTTTATTTCGGTGTTCACGCCTCATAAGTGTTCGCGGCTCATCAGTGTTCGCGGCTCATCAGTGTTCGCGCCTCATAAGTGTTCGCGGCTCATCAGTGTTCGCGGCTCATCAGTGTTCGCGGCTCATAATTGTTCGCGGCTCATAAGTGTTCGCGGCTCATCAGTGTTCGCGCCTCATAAATGTTCGCGGCTCATCAGTGTTCGCGGCTCATAAGTGTTCGCGGCTCATCAGTGTTCGCGGCTCATCAGTGTTCGCGGCTCATCAGTGTTCGCGCCTCATAAGTGTTCGCGGCTCATCAGTGTTCGCGGCTCATCAGTGTTCGCGGCTCATCAGTGTTCGCGCCCCATAAGTGTTCGCGGCTCATAATTGTTCGCGGCTCATAAGTGTTCGCGGCTCATCAGTGTTCGCGCCTCATAAGTGTTCGCGGCTCATCAGTGTTCGCGGCTCATCAGTGTTCGCGGCTCATCAGTGTTCACGCCTCATAAGTGTTCTCGCCTCATCAGTGTTCGCGGCTCATCTGCACAGGTGAGAAAAGGATACGAACAAAAAAGCAGAATTTATTCGCACGATTTTTAAAGGTTGAAAATTAATTTTCTTTAAATGCCTATAAAACACTATATCATCTATTTATTACGTAAGCCAAAATGGGAGAATTCCCCTTTAGAAGGCCGAAGGGTGGCGAGTTGATGCGACATTCACGTAGGGGAGAAGGTACATGACCTCAGGGTCTTGCTGCTGATCGCCATTTCAGCAAAATGTTGAGAAGTTGTACTTGTAAAAGTCCCCTTCCCCCCAGTGTCAGGATTCTCTTGTGATCGATGTTATCATCATCATGGGACATGGAGCTCTCGTTCTCTCTACTTCCATCTTTGTAGGGTTAGCATGCTGAGCTTGCTTCTGCAGCCTTTTTCTTCTCTTTTTAGTTCACCTGGAACGAAGTTCAGGTGAGCTTATGCGATGGAGCGTCGTCCATCCGTCCGTCCGTAAACACTTGAAACTTCTCCACTGATGTGATGGGATTGCGACCAAATTTGGCACAAATGATATTTGTTGCGTTTTGACGAAAGTTTGTTCACGGCATCTTACTATAATTCACCAAATGTCCGTCCGTCCGTTCGAAGGTTCCGCAAAAACGGGTCAACCGATCGCAACGATATTTTGGTTGGGTATTCCTGGGACCCCTGGGAGTAAAATAGGCCATATTGTTTTTCCAATTTTCCAATTTTCCAGTTTTTCCAAACACGATGGAATAATATTTACCGATATGAACAGTGATGTGGCTTTTGTTGAAATTCTACAAATACTGTTTATTCTACGTATCAGGAGAGAGTAGATCGACTCCTGACGAAATCTTCCTATATAAACATGTGGCTCTGAAGTAACATGGCAGCGTGTGCAAAGCGACTGAGAAACAGGTGTAGCAGCCGCTTCCATGTTACAGATTCGGCGCACACTCTTCACACATAAACGTACGACTGAGAAAGACATGTCGCGGCCGCTTCCGTTTTGCAGAATTCAATCTTTTTTCAAAATGGGCACCATGTACTGTTTAGATTTTGATGATTTGCGTGTGATATGATTCAATGGATGTTTATATGAATCGTTTAAAATTTTTAAAAGCCTTCAATTTCTGATATTTAGCCTTTTCATTTGGGCCTCCCATTTGAAGCCCCGCCCATAGGGTGGGTACCGTTGCTAGTTTGTAGAATTTCAACAAAAGCCACATCACTGTTCATATCGGGAAATATTATTCCATCATGTTTGGAAAAACTGGAAAATTGGAAAACTTGGAAAAACAATATAGTGTTGCGGATTCGGGGTCGGCGCTCCCCTTATCAAGGGGGGTTTAATCCCCTTGTCTTTTAAGCTGGCCGTCCCCCGATCCTGGAAATTATAACGTCACTTCCAGTCGGTATTAGCCAGGGTAATTGGTCAATGGAGTCCCAAATACCTGCTTACTAACCCGACCGTAAAGCGAGGAGATCATTCCCGCTCGAACCACGGATATGATGGTAGTTGCCGAGCGGTTTAGCAATCCGAGGTTCGAGCCGTTAACCAAGAGACTAAACCCGATCCTGAGCAGTTTCCGAATCGTGCCACAGGTACTCAATGGAGAGAAAAGACGAAGACGATCGAATAAGGAGAAAACAGAAAGAACAGGGCAATTTATTAACAATTTGTACAATTAGGAGAGGAAACGAAAGAAGGGAATGTACAAGGAAGAGGAAGAAGCAGACACAGGGCAACCTTAACTATTACAGTCTTACTTAACAAACCCCGGACAAACAAACAGACTTAGACGGGAGGGTAGTGGTAGGAGGAGAAGGTCCAGGCAGATGGTTGGGGAGGAGGGTCCAGGCAGATGGTTGGCGTTGAGGTCCGGCTCCAGGTGTTCACTCGTACCGTTGGCGAGAACCCCGGGCAGCAGCGAGCGCGTACCGTTGGCGAGAACCCCAGGCAGCAGCGAGCGCGTACCCGTTGGCGCGCGGTCGGACCTTATACGTGGCGGGCGGGGGGGTGGGGGGGGGGGGTAGTCCTTCGCACGGCCGTATGCGCAGTTCGATACAATTGATTGATGATGCAATATCGCCCACCCTTCGCGCAGTCCGTGCCCTCCCTCCTTCTCACTCAACTCTTCTCACGCAACTCAACTCGACTGGCAGCCAACTCCAACTCCTTCACTCATCTCAACTGGCAGCCAACTCCAACTCCTTCACTCCTCTCAACTCTTCTCACTCAACTTAACTCGACTGGCAGCCAACTCCAACTCCTTCACTCATCTGTGTCAGGGCGCCGCGCTTGCGCTTATATAGGGCGCTTGGAAATCAAGCCACACTTCATCGAGCCATGCCTATCAATGAGCTCACCTCAGCCCTGGTTAGTTTGCCGACAGGGCCACGCCCCGCTCCGGGCGCTCCGCCCCCTTCTTCTCCAGCTTGACCGCGTGCGTAATGGCGGCCGGGCGAGCGATAAGGCTGCGGCTGGGGCGCGTACCAATTTGGAGGGAGAAAGCCACAAAATGAACACCATTGAGTTTGGGACCTACCTTATTTGATTAATGCAACGCAGATTCAACTATTGGGAACACAGCCTGAACTAAACACATACTAAGGACATAACTGAAGAGTTCCTATGGTGTCCTACATGTTGCTTGTGGACTAACTATGGGTGCGACCTTTGACCTTTTAATGAAGAGAATTATTTACAAGTATTATTATCTACAAGTGAAGGGTTCTCAAAACCGCAACAATAGCCTATTTTACTCCCATGGGTCCCAGGAATACCCACCCAAAATATCGTTGCGATCGGTTGAGTCGTTTTTGCGGAAACTTCGAACAAATGGACGAACATTTGGTAAATTATAGTAAGATGCTTTTGGAATACTTCTGCCATCTTATTGAATAAGTTGGGCCAATTTTTATACAATTTATCAAAGATTGTTTTATAATCAAAGATTTATCAAAGAAAGATGCAGGAATATTTGGGGGACAGAGCACAGACAGAGCAGGGGGAGCTCGGCCGGAGAGGAGTCGGAAGAAGACGAAGACCACTTACCTGCCTGCGGTGAGTGAGTGAAAGTCCCTCAGAATCAGCTTCATCACAGGACATTCCAATGATTCTGAAAGCTTTCGTATCTACAGCGTGAAGACGAGCTAGGTGTGAGGCAGGAGCACCGGCCCAGAAGGGAGAGCAGTATTCCATTGAGCTGCTGGATGAAAGCTTTGTGTGTCGTGAGGAGCTCAGGTGTGCCAAGGAAGGACTTCGCACTACGGAGGATGCCCAGTCGGCAACTCGCGGAGGAGGCCAGTTTGGAAATGTGGTTTTCCCAGGAAAGATCATGGCAGATAGTGAGACCCAAAAGCTTGAGTGAAATTGTGGGGAACAAACTCCTTGATCGTAACAGAAGTTCACCAACAGATTGAGAATGACGAATCTTTATTAAATACCAATTAATACAGATCTGGAGGAGACGGAGACGTCTACAGCACGAACCACCGTCATGCCATGTCTACCTTCCTTAAAACACATTGATTCACAGTTCAGTTATATAGGGACACGCTTTATCAGGGAATCTCCGAGAGGACAAAGAAACTGGCAAAAGTTCCTCCCACCGTCATCCCCAGTGGGCCGAGCCCCCACCGTCATCCGTCCTTTCATCTTGGGGGAGTGAAGCACGCACCGTCAGGATCCGGACCAGATGTGGTTTCAAGGCTCCGAGGTGACAGAAAATATAACTCACCGAAGGGGGATTGCATTCTTGGTCCTGATAAGACCATAAAGTGTATGAGGTCGTTCTGAAGAGTTCCAGGTGTTGAATGTACCTTCCAGTTCACATTTCTCATTTAAACTTAAATTCAAAGCATATTTATCGTAACTCAAGCGTCACTGTGATTATACAAAATATAGTTAATGTTTTAACAGTTTATCAAAAGGTTCATGTCTACGATCCAAGCATCCTACGTAAAGTTTCACATTCCATGCGCATATAATCCGTTTTCCTGCCCGCGGCTCGAGGCGCCATCTGCGGAGAAGGGAGAAAGTTTACGACTAGGCTTATCTAGCCTTCAAGGGGCGCACGTATACAACGAGGCCATCTGTTCAGCACAGATGAAGCGAGTATTTTCTCATTTTAAACTATAGCAAAGCGACAACCTTTTATTAACTTTATGAAATAGCATTTTTAAACAGCATTTATAACATAACATATTAGTCAAACGACATCTATAACAGAGCATTAAGCAGTAACAAATCTGCGACCTGACAATAGTACTTCTTCAAGAGGATTGTTGAGAAAGTATATGGTAGGCTTTTCCAGACTGTCTTTATGGAGAGACAAAGTGAGTGTGCGAAATTTGTCAGGATTGAAAGACATGTTCCACTTGTTCGACCAGTTTGTGATTTTGTCCAGGTCTGCAGAGAGTGAAGAGGCTGCAGCCTGCCTATCTGAGGGATGAGGAATGGAGTGGCAGAGAGTGGAGTCGTGAGCAAAAAGACAAAAACAACAACATGCATTTTAAGGCCATTTTCCCTGCTAGAGCAGGGGTTAGCCTTGCAGTCCCCATGACAATCTTCTCCATTTTGCCCTATTTGCTGCATCTCCCCTTGTTTAACCCCATTGCCCGCATTTCTTGTTCCACCATCTTTAGCCAAGTCTTTCTCGGTCTTTCCCATCCTCTACTTCCTTCCACATTCATTTCCATCACTCTTCTGAAACCAGGCACTTTCATCCTTCCTCAACACATGACCAAACCATCTCAACCTGTTTCTCAACTCATCATCAGCAAAGAGAGAGAGAGGATTTTCCAGAGTCGGAGAGATCATTAATGAAGACCAGAAAAAGCACAGGGCCCAGAACACACCTTGAGGAACTCTCGCCTGAACAGGAAGGAGTGATGAGAGAATTCCATTCAATACAACTCAGGGAGATTGTGTGGAGATTTCCATGGATACCAAAGCAGGAGAGTTTGGTGAGTAGAGCGGGGTGCCAGACCGTATTGAAGGCACGTGATACGTCAAGGGAGACAGCTCTGATTTCCTGTTTGGCATAAAGGACCTCCATCCATTGTTGAGACAGCAGAAGGAGCATGTCCAGAGTAGAGTGACCTGGTCTGAATCCAAATTGATAATCCGACATCAAGCCATTGGAGAAGAGGAAAGATTCGATATCCGAAGCGATGATCGATTGCATTACCTTGCTGATTATTGGGAGCAGGCTGATTGGTCTGTAGTTGCTCGGATCTGTTTTTCACATTTTTTATGTGAAGCGGTAATGTTTGCTGATTTCGAAGCAGATGGCAGATGACCTTGAGCAAAAGAGAGGGTGAAGAGAACAGAGAGAGGGTGAGATTGAGTGGCAGAGCAGGATTTTAGGACCCGTGGGCTGATGCCGTCAGGTCCAGTTGCAGAATCAGAGTCGAGGGTTGACAGAAACTTCTCCACCTTGTCGGGAGAGAAGGACACAGAGTCCAGGAGCAGTTGGGTTCGACTGGGAAAGGTGGGAACAGAGAGAGATGGTTTAGGTTATCAAGTTTGTATACCATCAACCACGTTACAATAGTTATTTGTGCCTGTTGTTTGTGTCATTTATAATGTCCTTAAAAACAGTACGTTTCCTGTTTGGAATTATTTTAAATTTTGTTTGACTGCCAGACAAAAGTAAAACACACACAGATATTTGACTGCCAGAGTTAAACAATTATCTCACCCTTCTCTGCGCATGTGCTATCGACATGAATTCGGAGCGAAAGTTCGGTAAATTGAGAAACTTCTCTTTCTATTAATGTTCTGATTTGTGTTCAAACTACAACATTCCAATTAAATAAGCTGTTCCTCAATCATAAAGTGATTATCACAAATTCATAAGATGGACGGACATAAACCAAATGCATAACCCGCTTTTTGCTTTGAGTGTGCTGGGTAATTATTATTTAACAGAACCACTCAAAGCTTACAAGAGCTTTGTCTGCAGCTCAATGGAGGACCTGCAGCTCTTCACTCTTCACTATGGGTTCGCTCCTCATCATTATATGTCGCTCCTGGAATTTGTGGGAATCTCAAGGTCCCAACATCACCAGCATTTACCCCCTCACCGAGGTAGGAACACAAGGCCTGAGGCTCTCACAACACAGACAGGTCAGTCAGGTCAGGTTGACTGCACACCTCCATTCTCTGTCATTTACCACGTTTCCTCATTTCCCGGACTCTTTGCTCTTCCTTCTGTGTGTCTCTCTGTGTGTCTGCCTGTCTCTGTCTGTGTCTGTGTCTGTCTGTGTGTCTCTGTCTGTCTCTGTGTCTCTGTCTGTCTCTGTGTCTCTGTCTGTCTCTGTGTCTCTGTCTGTCTCTTTGTCTCTGTCTGTCTCTTTGTCTCTGTCTGTCTCTGTGTCTCTGTCTGTCTCTGTGTCTCTGTCTGTCTCTGTGTGTCTCTGTCTGTCTCTGTCTGTCTCTCTCTCTCAACCCTCTCTCTCTCAACCCTCTCTCTCTCAACCCTCTCTCTCTCAACCCTCTCCAGCTCTTTGGATGCATGTCGTTCCAGTCACCCCTTCCTGAGTAAATTCCCAAAGTCTGGGTTGAATGAACGTTTCCATTCTATATTTCCTCTTTGCTGCACTTTGTGTGACCTCCTTCCTGATATTTCCTTTTATAGAAGCAATCAGTGGATACACACAATAAACTTACCTGTGTGCTTTAAAAGTGCTGTTTAACTCCCCCGGGGATCTTTGTCTGGCTGAGGGTTAAAGATGAGCCATCACCGCCGCGCCTCAGCACAGAGCGCCATTTCCTGTGTGTTTTGTTTTTAACGGCGATGGCCCCGCTTCACACAGGAGCTGCAAAGGCTTCATCGGCTCGTAGGAAGCTTACGGCTCTGTCGTTGAGAATGGTACTGTTCAGAAATAGGACGGGGCCCAGAACCCTGCCTTGGGGCACTTCAGTCTTGGTAGGGAGAGGAGATGAAAAGATTCCATTGAGAGCCACACGTTGTCTGTGTGTGTGTGTGTGTGTGTGTACGTGTGTACGTGTGTACGTGTGTACGTGTGTACGTGTGTACGTGTGTGTGTGTGTGTGTGTGTGTGTGTGTGTGTGTGTGTGTGTGCAGATCTGGTGTCGATTGCGGAAAGTATGGATGGACTGAAGGAAAAGATGAACACGTGGAAGGAATGTATGGAGACAAAAAGTCTGAAGGTGAATATAGGAAAGACGAAGGTTATGGCAAGTGGTAAAGCATGTGGTGAGGTGGAAAGAACTGGGAAGTGGCCCTGTGCTGTGTGCAGGAAGGGTGTCGGAGTGAATTCCATTCAATGTACAATGTGCGCTGAGTGGGTTCATCAAAAATGTAGTGGTTTGAGAGGGTCATTAACCAGTGTGGCAGCTACATTCAAGTGTAAGGTGTGCACAGAGGGAGCTACAGGTGGAGGAAATGTTGAGTTGGATCTTGGAGACGGCGTGAAGCTGGAAGGTGTGAAAACATTTTGCTACCTCGGAGACATGCTGAATGGAGAAGGTGGATCAGACTCGGCAACGGTTGCTCGAGTGAGATGTGCATGGAAGAAGTTCCGGGAACTGAGTGGCGTGCTGATGATGAGGGGAGTGTCGTTGAAGCTGAAGGGAAAGGTGTGTGCTGCATGTGTGAGAAGTGTTATGATTTATGGGAGCGAGACATGGGTAATGAACGTAGAGCAGCAACGAGGGTTGGAAAGGGTGGAAATGCGAATGGTTCGATGGATGTGCGGAGTATCGTTGAGAGAGAGGAAGATAAATGATGAATTGCGAAAGATGATGGGAATAGAGCCTGTGATTGATGCTGTGAAGAGGAACAGGTTGAGATGGTTTGGTCATGTGTTGAGGAAGGATGAAAGTGACTGGTTGAGAAGAGTGATGGAAATGAATGTAGAAGGAAGTAGAAGACGGGGAAGACCGAGAAAGACTTCGCTAAAGATGGTGGAAGAAGAAATGCGGGCAAGGGGGTTAACAAGGGGAGATGCAGAGAATAGGGCAAAATGGAGAAGATTGTCATGGGGACCGCAAGGCTAACCCCCGCTCTAGCAGGGAAAATGGCCTTAAAATGCATGTTGTTGTTGTGTGTGTGTGTATGTTTTACATGTGTATATGTGTGTATGTGTGTGGGTGTACGTGTGTGTGTGTGTATATATGTGTGTGTGTGTGTGTGTGTGTGTGTGTGTGTGTGTGTGTGTGTGTGTGTATGGATGTTTTACATGTGTATATGTGTGTGGGTGTACATATGTGTGTATGTGGATTCCATGGCCTTGCTGATGATTGGAAGTAAGCTGAATGTTCTGGAGTTAAGGAGATCAGTTTTTGCACCTTTTTATATGAAGCCATGATACGAGCTGATTTTCAAGCAGATGGAAGATGACCTCAGGCAAACGATGGAGTAAAAAGGGCAGAGAGAAGCTTTGGAGGCCAATTTGGAAATGTGGTTTGCCCAAGAAAGAGCATGGCTGATTGTGAGACCCAAAAGTCTGAGTGACTGAACATCTTCAAGAGGATTTTTGAGGAGTAGATCGGAGGGTTTGTCAGATGGTTCTTTCGGAGAGATCGAGTGAGAGTGTGAGTTTTGTCAGGATTGAATGACATGTTCCACGTGTTTGACCAGTTTGTGACTTTATCAAGGTCTGTGGAGATGGGAAAGGTTGCTGCTTGCCAATCCGAAGGATGAGGGATGTTATGGCAGTGGGTTACCTTTTACCTTTGTGTTACCATTTCAGAACTGATCATGATGCAAGACAATCATGAAGGGATATATGTGTTTACAATGTTCAGAATTTCTGTTTTTGTCCGGGATTCCAGTGTGTCGATGAATCCTGCAGTGCCGCCAACTTCATAACTGTAAAGTAGGAGAAATGTGGGAGACAGGCAATGGGTTAATATAACAAATCACAAGTGAGGGTTTTACTTTTTTTTTTTTTGCTTGGACTTGTGTTTTTGTCTCTTAACTGATACTACATTGTGGAATTAAGGTTCTTTTCTGAAGACACCGACAATGACACAAAACAAAGCTACGTGTCTTGATAAACAGGTTTCACATTAGACACTTTCAAGCATTGGAGAATTTCAAAACATTCACTTTCTGGTTTGTAGCTCCATCACCGATGGCTTATCATTAAGTTTGGACTTCAATGGCCGAGACATGTGGATGCGGTCCAGGTGGGGTACAGTGTGGAAGGGGTGCAGGCAGGCAGCAGTTTGAGGA
Organism: Myxine glutinosa; assembly: GCF_964187855.1. Lineage (NCBI taxonomy): Eukaryota > Metazoa > Chordata > Myxini > Myxiniformes > Myxinidae > Myxine > Myxine glutinosa. Next base: position 134,788,869 of record NC_136270.1, read on the forward strand.
GGTGCAGAAAGGCAGCGGTTCGATAATTATGCTCTCCATATATGAGGAGGATATTTGGACTGCAGTTTGACCTTGTTTTATGTGGGGAGTTCTATTTCCTCTCACCAAAAACTCACCTGTCATGTCCTGGAGCGCTTTGCTGGAATCACCCTCACTCGTGGTGCAAAACCAGAGCATTCAATACCCCTTATGTTTTCTGCAGATATCTTGACCTGGCGGATACTGGACTCGTTGACGCCATAATGTCTGCCCAGTCACTCTGCACTCTCTCACCTCTCCCAAGTTTATCCCAAACAAATCCCAAACCTTTTTTTCATAAATTGATCGTCTGTTTGCCGTGTCGCGAACGATTTGAAATCGAAGTTAAGTGATTGTTCCCATTTGTATTTTCGTCAAAACTGTATTTATTTATGGTGTTGTACGTATATTGTGTCCCGACGAAGATTTTTCGGTGTAAATCTTTCATACCTGTATTGAAAATCGTGTTAATTCGTGTCGTGTCTTGAGGCCTTGTTCAGTGTGCACTGTACAACCTTGAGGCTTTGTTTTTCTCTCAGCGGTCCGTCGTTTGTGATCCAATAACTTTCGTTCTCTGTATTCCCAGTCTTTTCACCCATAGCCTACTTCCTTGTGCAAATCTCAACTCAAAAAAAAACAAAAAAACAAACAAACAAACATTTCCTTCTCTGTTCTCATTCGTTTATTCATTCTTATTCGTTCGTTCGTTCTTCGACCACGTGTTTCTCCCCCATTTCCCCAGATAGTTTTCACTCATTAACCTTCAATGTTTACACTTTCCCCTCAAGTTATGTATTCCGTCATATTTTATAACACCTTTTTCTTCTTCTTCTTTAAAAGGCTGCTTTCGACTTGCTCACCAAATCAATTCATCCCAAAAAAAATATCCATCTCCTATAGTGCCTTTTTTCTACATTCCCTAAACTCTCCTGCACTCCATCCTCCATCCAGCGTCCTTAAACGTATTTTTAACTCGAAGGTCACAAGAAACTCATTTTGCAATAAATGTTCGTTTCCCATAAATCGTACACTTTCAAAAATCCAATCTCACCCCTCCCCTCCAAATCTTCCCCATAACCCCTCCCCTCCAAATCTTCCCCATCACCCCTCCCCTCCAAATCTTCCCCATCACCCATCCCTTTCAAATCTCCCCCCTTGCCCCCTCCCTCCTAAACTACCCCCTCACCCCTCCCCGCCAAGACGCCCCCTCACCCCTCCCCTCCTAGAATCCTGCCTCACCCCTCCCCTCCAAATCTCCCCCATATCCCATCCCTTTCAAATCCCTCCCCTTGTCCCTTCCCTCCCAAACTCCCCCCTCACCCCTCCCCTTCAAATCTCCCCACCCTCATTGCTTCTCAATTTCCCCCTTCTCACTCCCCCTCCTCAAAGCGTCCTCCCCGCTTCTTCCCCCTTCAAACTCTCACCTCCATCTCCCCCAACCTTCTGCCTCGCTCTTCCCCCTCCTCAAATAACACCTCATTGTGGCTCACCCAATCACCATCAAACCTTTTGTCCGCCCCATCCTTCCCTTTCTCCGAGCTATTCTGAAATCTCTGACACACCTTCAACAGCTCTCCCTACCTCTTCCACCTCTTCCACATCTTACCCTACCCCTCCTCCCCCCTGTTCTGTATCTGATGCTCCCCCTTCCTCTTCATTAACGGTATGGACCTCAAACATCCAGGGCCTTCGTTCAAACTTAACTGATCTCTCCATACAGGTTGCTTCTGTCAAACCAGACGTGATCTGCTTAACAGAAACTTTCCTCCTTTATGATGTCTCTGATTCCACAGTATCTCTCCCGGGCTACTCCCTCCTCCGGTATGATAGACCTGAGCCTCGTCCTGGAGGCGGGGTTGCTATCTTTATCAAAAACTCTCTTCCTCACTCGCCCTGCACTGCACTCTCTCCACCTCACCCCCAGGAATACCTCTGGCTACGGCTTCCCCTTCACTCCCACCTCTTGTTCATATGTGTGTTGTACCGTCCACCAAACAGTGATGACTCCATCTACATCTCGCTGTCTGATGATATGGACCAACTTCTATCTACTCATCCCAACTCTCTCTTCCTCATATGTGGTGATTTCAACTGTCATCATGCCAGTTGGCTGGGTGTGGGTACCTCTCTCACCAGCCATGGCTCCTCAGCAAAGGACTTCTGCGACTCACTGGGACTGACACAATCTGTCAATTTCCCGACCCGGATCTCAGTCAACGGAACATCTTCTCTTCTGGACTTGGTTATGACTAACTTCCCTGAAAATGTCTGCTGCTCTTCTTCTGCTCCGATCGGATCATCTGATCATGTCCTTGTTAAAGTGGACATCTCTCTGACCATCCTCAGGGAGCCTGCTCAGCGTCGACGAGTCTGGCATTTCACTCAGGCCAACTGGCACGGTCTTCAAGCAGCCATCAATCATCTGGACTGGTCTCCCATCTCTACCACCTCTGACATCAACTCATCCTGGGAATTCTTCCAAAGTAAATTGCTCTCTCTCATGCACAGATTTATCCCATCTCGTCTTCAGTTGTCATACCCTTCCTCCCGTCCATGGTACACGGAATCTTGTGGTGAGGCTGTTGCCCAGAAACAACTTGCCTTCGTCTCCTGGAAAGCAAATCCAAAGGAAGGAAATCTCATTTCCTTTCACAAAGCCCGAAACAAGTGTGTGTCCACCCTCAGGAGAGCCAGGAAACAATATCTCTCCGTTCTCAAGACCGAACTCTCTTATCTGTGTCCCTCTTCCAAATCCTGGTGGCGTCTGGTCAAATCCGTTTCTGGTGTTTGTTCCCCCTCCATCCCCTCCCTTACCTCAAACGGCTACACAGCTGACTCCGCACGTGAAAAAGCTGAATGCCTCAACTCTGTGTTTGCCTCTAAATCTTGTGTCCCAAACCCATCCCTCTCTGTACCCACCATACCCAGTCGTACCCTGCTGCTCCTGGACTCCGTGTCCTTTCCTCCTGACAAGGTGGAAAAGTTTCTGTCAACCCTCGACTCTGATTCTGCAACTGGACCCGACGGCATCAGCCCACGGGTCCTAAAATCCTGCTCTGCTGCTCTATCTCACCCTCTCTCTGTTCTCTTCACCCTCTCTTTTGCTCAAGGTCAACTGCCATCTGCTTGGAAATCAGCCAACATCACCGCTTTGCACAAAAAAGGTGCAAAAACAGATCCTAGCAACTACAGACCAATCAGCCTTCTCCCAATTGTCAGCAAAGTCATGGAATCCATCATAGCTTCGGATATGAAATCTTTCCTCTTCTCCAAGGGCTTGATCTCTGATCATCAATTTGGTTTCAGACCAGGTCACTCTACTCTGGACATGCTGCTTCTGCTGTCTCAACAATGGATGGAGGTCCTCAATGCCAAACAGGAAATTAGAGCTGTCTCCCTCGACATATCACGTGCCTTCGACACGGTCTGGCACCCCGCTCTGCTCACCAAACTCTCCTCCTTTGGTATCCATGGAAATCTCCACGCATGGCTGGCGGACTTCCTCTCTAGTCGTCATCAACGTGTGGCCCTGAATGGGTTTCTCTCATCTCCTCTTCCTGTTCAGGCTGGAGTTCCCCAAGGCAGTGTTCTGGGCCCCGTGCTTTTTCTGGTCTTCATCAATGATCTCTCTGACTCTCTCGAAAATCCTCTCTATCTCTTTGCTGATGACTCCACTCTCTGCCGCTCCATTCCTCTTCCCTCAGATCGGCAGTCTGCTGCCACCTCACTCTCTGAAGACCTGGACAAAATCACAGACTGGTCAACCAAGTGGAACATGTCTTTCAATCCTGACAAATCTCACACTCTTACTATGTCTCTCCGAAAAGATCGACTGGACAACCCTCCCATCTACTTTCTCAACAATCCTCTCCAAGAAGTTCTGTCGCTCAAGATTTTGGGTCTCACTATCTGCCATGATCTTTCTTGGGAAAACCACATTTCCAAGCTGGCCTCCAAAGCCAGTCGCCGACTGGGCATCCTCCGTCGTGCGAAGTCCTTCCTCGGCACACCTGAGCTCCTCACCACATACAAGGCTTTCATCCGCAGCTCAATGGAATACTGTTTTCCCCTATGGGCCGTGCTCCTGCCTCACACCTAGCTCGGCTTCACGCTGTTGAAACCAAAGCTTTCAGAATTATTGGAATCTCCCGCGATGAAGCTATCTCTGAGGGCCTTTCACTCACTCACCGCAGGCAGGTAGGTGGTCTTTCTGTCTTCTACCGACTCCTCTCCGGCCTTGCACCCGCAGCTCTCTCTGTGCTCTGTCCCCCAAATATTCCTACAGGTCGCACAAGATCTGCCAGCAACCCCCTGATGGTTAAACTGCCGAAATCCCGGCTCTCTGCTCACCTTCACTCTTTCATTCCTCTTTTCTCCTGCCTCTGGAACAAACTCCCTCACTCCCTTCAATCCCACTCCTCCCTCCAGGTCTTTAAAACAGCTGTTCACCACCATCTCTTATCTTCCCCCATCCAAAACCTTGATCTTTTCTACCCCCGCTAATTCACCCCAGATCCACCTTGTTTGAAATTCCAACTTCTTTCCTGGAAGTCCTGGCAGTGTCCATATGTTTTATACCTCTCCCACCGCCCCCTTCCCATGCCCCCCCCCCCCCAAAGCCCTCGCCCTCTCTCAGATCTCTCGATGTCTCCATGTCTCTCGGTCCCTGCTCTCAAATGTTGTGTTTGTGTCCTTCCCCCTCTCTCCCCATCTTGTCTACCGCTCCCGATGTTATATGTTTTATGTGTCGGTTTGTCTTTCTGTGTGATTAATGTTCGCTCTTTCACGAGCCTCGATCTTGTATACAAAAAAAACCAAAAAAAAACAAAAAACCTGCTTGTTCTGTGATTTCCTAGACCTTTTTTCACTTTGTTCACCACTAGCAACAGTTTTCCTCTTGGGGCCATGGTTCAAAATCACTCAGGGTAACAATAACCAAAAACAAAGGATTGATATATGTGGGAAAATTACATGATTGATATATATCAGGAATCAAACCCAGGTCCTCTGCTGATCCGTACCAATGCTCTGCCATCTGAACTATCTGGGCGACCCTGACTGAGCATGCAATTTTCCCACACATATGATTGCCACTCTCTTTCTGCCAGTGCTTCCGGGACACTCGCTGCCAACCATCGGAGCTCCAATGGGGGGGGGGGGGGGGGGGGGGTTACAAATCCATGTCCTCTATTACAAACACCACTGGGGGCGTAGTGAAGCAATTCCATTAATGAACAGGATTAAATGATTAAATTGATATACGTGGGAAAATTACATACCCAGACCAGGAAGAGCACAGGTCCTCTGCTGATCCGTACCAATGCTCTGCCATCTGAACTGTCTGGGCGACCCTGACTGAGCATGCAATTTTCCCACACATATGATTGCCACTCTCTTTCTGCCAATGTTTCTGGGGCTACATGGGGAATCACGCTGAGGTCGCATGAGATGAAATTAACTGATATAAAGTTTAAATATGAAAAAGAAAAATCCAGAAGTTGGGGAAAAATGAGCCACACCAACCTGAGAACTAACACAAATCAACTTGGGGTGTCCTGAAGGACTTTGGGATTAGCTTTGTGGACAGAAACCTCCACCTGGAATCACCATTGCGTGGATCAGTACTTACGCAAATAGAAGGCGGACGCAGATGTGGGCAGGATTTGTAGTAACCCAGATGTAATCGCATTTCCTCAGGGAAGGTGACTTGATCACTATTGGAGAGGGAAGGCTTCAGTGACTAATTCACACAAAGGATCAAGTACACACAAAAACCATGGATAAAAAGGAATTTTTACGTGAGAGAAAAGTCGGTTACCTTCACATATGGCAATGAATTTGATAATGCGTTTCTTCGTGAACAATTCATGGTTTTTATACTGGGGAAAGGAAAACATTGTGGAATGTTGGTCACAACAACACAGCCTTGCTTTGGAATTGAACTTTAAACATTCCATTGAAACATTCCTGAAGATTACCTTGGATGGTTTGGTTTTCAAGGAAGGATATTTTAAACCTGCACAAAAAAGAAACACAACATTTGAATAAAAGAAACACTACCGATGTAGCTTTGGAACTGAAATGGCAAATAAGAATATTGATAGGTTTCTGCTAGAATGATGAAGAAATAGAACTTCATTTAACTATAACTATACTTGGCAAAAAAAGAAACGCAAGTTTTTATGTCAAACCCTAACCCTAACCCTAACCCTCACCCTAACCATAACCCTAACAACCCTAACCCTAACAACTACCCTAACCCTATCCTAACCCTACCCTACCCTACCCTAACCCTAACCCTAACCCGAACAACAACCCTAACCCTATCCTAACCCTACCCTACCCTAACCCTAACCCGAACAACTACCCTAACCCTATCCTAACCTAACAACTGGTGGCATTGTCGTCTGCTGAGTGAATTCGGTTCAAGCCTCCATGGACCATAGACTACCACAGGAACATCAACATTCTTATGCAATTTAGCCTTTGAAGCCACAGTAAGTGATTGTTTGAAAATCCATTCAACCCCCATTGTGGTGGTTCAGTGAGGCATGACGCTCAAGAAATGTGGTTGAAAATACAGATGCTTAAAATGGTATTACAAATATTTGTCAATGATAATTTGTGCACAACAATGCACATTTAAAAAATGCGTCTTCTCCACTTGCGTTTCTTTTTTTGCCAAGTATACAATTTTTAAAGTTTAAACTGTAACATCTAAATACCACATGGTTTATAACAAGAATTACCACACTGTGGTCACAATTCCTGCGACAAAATGCAGTCACGGGCCAATTGGGAAACGCGTAAAAGATGAACTCGACACCTCTCATCCATGTCAGCCTCTCCACAGTTATATCAGAATGAGCTGATTTGTCACACATTCACGGATTGTTTAACCCCAATGTGGGGCCGTTCAAAAATTACGTAATGCTATTTTTAGGGAGGTGCGTACTGTGCATGCTGACGGCCTTGATGAAACCTTACCTTACCAATAATGCTTATGCGACATATGATTATATTTTTCAGGGTCCCTCATCGTGAGTAGCACTCGCCCAAAATAAAGCCAATGGAAATCTGACACAACAAACCCGGCAGTGTATAATCATCACTGGCCTAAGCCTGATGTCTTAGGCCCACCAGAAAAGCAAGATGGTGGCCATATTTAATCTGGGTGCCAAGTTGGGCGGAGTCAAGCGACAAATTTGAGTGGGGCCCGGCAGCTGTCCGACCAATGGGTGTACATTTCAAAAATCGACACCCAATAAGAACCACAACAACAGCACCAACAACCATGTGGAGCTCTTGTCGACCTGTGAAAATTCAAATGCAATAACTTGTATGGCATGATAATGACTAATATTATGTGTTTAAAGTGGCAAGGATCATTCAGGAGAAGAAAAACGGGAATGGGATGGAAATATACTGTGATGTGGAAAGGGGAGAAGGGAATCAATAGCTAGAATGTGGTAAGTGTAATATGGTCTGTGTGTTTCGAGTTGTTAGTTTGCCATGTAACAGGGACCTGTCAGAGTAAGTCATTTGTTAATCTGTGATGCTGGGAAGGCAGTGTATGTAATTTATATACAGGGTACGCAGTTAAATTTTGGAAGTGTAAACACCTCTTGTTTGTGGGTGGGGGCTATGTGAGAACTTCCCATGACAGAAGCACACATGTGTCGAATGTGTGCTATCAGGCCATCATGATCTGTCTGGCCATTGTGTGCCAGACGTGGCAGTGCAGTGGAGTCGCAAGTGCAAATGTACATTTATTTTTACTGGGGATGCCCAGAGGAGAACTCTGCCCAGGAGGAATAAAAAGAGAAATGAGACCAGGAGGAAGAGAAGGCTTTGTGTGGATGGAGGGGACGAGCAAAAGCTGCATCACGGATAAGTTTTTGGATGAGACTTTGATCGTGGTTTTATTTGTGTGTAATTGACCCAAGCTGGGATCACCCTTTGGAGAGGGGAAGGAGCCACCTCTATTGGGGAAGGAGGAAGGGCCTGGAGAGAAGAAGGGCATACCAGGAGGCCTTGTTTGAAAAGGACAAAGGGGGGAGGAACGAGGCCTGGTGGAGGGGGTGATCGTCGCTGGCCTTCCTTGTGGCCGATTCATTTCATTGTGCCCTGTTTGGCTTTCTGCATCTTGGATGATACTCATCACCGGCGCTGCTCGTGGCAGTTTTACTTCGTCTTTGGACCAATTTCGTCACTGGTTCTCGTCTCTCCTGGTTTCCAAAGCCGAATGCATCAAGTGCTGCATTTCCCCTGCGCAATGCATCAAAGGGAAGTCCTGCCTGCACTCTTATCTTGTTGTACAAGTGTGATCTGTGGCACCTCGTGCGGGTTTGGTTTTGAGATTAATTTCTCATCCTTGTATATAAGTTAGAGTGTTCCCATTTAACTCTGTCTTTTGATTCGCTTGGTTTGTACCATTGATAATCGCATCTCGTCTACCCCTCTTCCCTGGACTTTTCTTTACAAAATAAATAAACCCTTCAAAGGGTAAGAAAATGTGTTTGAGTCATCTGCTTTTCGTGTGCGTTTGCCGTCGATTTTGGCCAAACTGAATGACCCTTAGGGAAAGGTAAAGTTGGAGATTTTATTGAACGCAGCTTGGCCATATCCTGAGACTAAGGGTCCTGACGCTGAGGTGGTGGTGGTACGTGTGCAGCCTGTGGCTGCTGGTTGCATCATTTTCTGGGGGAACGGTTGTGCCGCTGATGCAATTCCCTCAATAACCAGTCCGCTGGTACTCATTTTGCTGACCTCAGAAGGTTGACAGGCTGAGAAGGATGACAGGTGTTAATTCAACGGCATGACCTTAAGATCTCAAGACAGCCACCTTAACCATTACGCCAACACCAGGCTGGTGCCGAGGTAGGTATACTGTGTTAACGGAGCCTCAGACGTGACAATACTTACAGTGCAAAGAGCGGAGGAGGACAGATCACGCATGGTTGGCACGAGTTTGTGATTTATATATACGCGTACACAAGAGGGTATTTACAATACTTGGTTTAATGTCAACGCAATCACTCACCAGAGTAAGGACAGGCAAATTGATAAAGCGGGGACGTATAAATACCAGGTCCATACAATTCTCTTGCTTTCTAAACAAGAAGGAAGACAACACCAACACCAATGAGAACAGCAGTTTGCATGAACGAACTCTTGCGTGCATCGAGTGGGAGATTACAACCTTCAGGAGGTCCACCTGTGAAGTTTTCTCACACACAAACTAATGTCATCAAATAGCAGAATTGCAATACCATAAAAGGCCTTTTCAGGGCCGAAATAGTCAGGAATTAGATGCAAGCCAACATGTTATCAGAGTATTACGAAAGGCATGTCATGTGTTAAATGCAACTACCCCTCAACAACCTTTCATTACAATGGGATAATGTCCCTGCAATGCAAGAAACTCACATTAAAGATTGGTCAAATGCCACCCGGTAACTTATTCAAAGGCACGACCTCATTGTCGCTGTCCACCTCCCAAAGCGTGGCATTGCAACCAACATCAACCAAAGCATGATGGAACACGGTGGAAAAGACATACAATGTCACATCGACCCCATGGTTTTAGTAATTGTGCTTTACAGAGTTAAAGGGATAGCCATATTTCCAACATTTGTGTGTATGCTCAACTGACTTCATTGGTCATGTGACATGGAATAAATGGTTGGGGACACGTTTAAGTAACAAAATTGCCACCAGTAGACCATCTTGGATCTGATCTCAAAAAAATGAGGTGCATATGCAACCCATCATTCATTATCTGTGTGCCAAGTTTGAACAAGATCAGTAAATGCATATCCGAGAAATGGTCGAGGACGAGTTCAACGTCGGGTTTTTTTTTACAACTAAAATGGCCGCCAGTCTACCAGTCTGCCTTCTTTGATCAGATCGCAAAATAAAAAGTGTTGAGGTGACAAGTCTTCTCCAAACCTATTGTTTGAGATCATTAAAATGGCTTCTGCCCTGAGTATTCTCCTCTCAACATGTTACTGTTTCGAACTCAAGAATGGATGGATGCACTGAATATCAAACACAAGCTCAGGCCCATCTCTTTGGACATTTATCTGCCAGTCTCGAAGTGAACTTTGCTCTCAAAGCTATCTTCCGGTGAGATTCAGCATTTCTTCCTTGACTCGTCGGGTTTACTCCATGTACGGAGGCAGTACATCGCCTTGTATGGCATTCTGTCCTGTAACCTACCACTGCAGGCTGGCATCCCCCAATGTAGTGTACTGGGATCAGTCACGTTCTTGGTATAAAAATGGCATCTCTGCTTTCCTGAAAAATTCATTGTGCACCATTTTATAAACCAATCCACCCTGTGCAGATCTGTTCCTCACACCTCCAACTGGCGGACTGTTGGGTCATTCCTGTTGTGTGCTTATCTCGACTAAATAATTCGATATTCACGAACTAGAACACGTCAATAAATGCATTAAAGTCCCACATGCTCGCTACGTCATTCCAAAAGGATTGACTGGAGAATCATTCAATCTACTTATATAGCTGTACCCTCTGGGTGAGGTACACAGTATGTGGACATCCATGGCCTGATGATCAGCCATAACCTGTCTGGACGTCCATGGCCTGATGATCAGCCATAACCTGTCTGGACCTCCATGGCCTGATGATCAGCCATAACCTGTCTGGACGTCCATGGCCTGATGATCAGCCATAACCTGTCTGGACGTCCATGGCCTGATGATCAGCCATAACCTGTCTGGACCTCCGTGGCCTGATTATCAGCCAAAACAGGTCTGGACATCCATGGCCTGATGATCAGCCATAACCTGTCTGGACGTCCATGGCCTGATGATCAGCCATAACCTGTCTGGACGTCCATGGCCTGATGATCAGCCATAACCTGTATGGACCTCCGTGGCCTGATTATCAGCCAAAACAGGTCTGGACATCCATGGCCTGATGATAAGCCAGAACAGGTCTGGACCTCCATGGCCTTATGATCAGCCATAACCTGTCTGGACGTCCATGGCCTGGTGATCAGCCATAACCTCACGTGAGAACTGAGGTTACGGCTTTTCGAAGCTGTCCACGCTCGCCACGCTATCGAAGTTAAGTAATTGTTCACAATTGTATTTTTGTCGAAACTGTATTTAGTGTGTACCTTTAGTGTGTCCCTTGGAAGATTCTCGGTGTTAATCTTTCATACCTGCATAAAATAGTCGATAATTTCGTACCACGTTATTTGTGGCCTAGTTCTTTAAGCTTCCTACCTTGAGGCTTTGTTTTCTCTCAGTGGTCGATTGTGGTCCATTTACTTTCATTCTCTCAGTTTTTCCCGGTCTTTTCACCCCAAACTTCCGTGTTTTTTCGTTAAAATCTTAGCTAAAAAAATTAATATATATATATATATATATTAATATATATATATATATATTAATATATTTCCTTCTTTGTTCTTTTCGTTTGTTCGTTCTTCAACCATGTGTTTCACCCCCATTTCCCCAGATAGTTTTCACTGTGCAATTTTAAAATGTTGAAACTTTCCCCTGAAGTGCTGTATTCTGTCAGATATTATAACACTTTTTTCTTCTTCTTCTTCTTTAAAAGGCTGCTTTCAACTTGCTCACCAAATCTATCCATTTCAAAAAAAAATTCCATCTCTTACAGTTCCTCCTTCCTACATTCCCTAAACTCACCTCCACTCCACCACCCCCCACCGCCCGACCCCCACCCATCCAGCATCCTTAAACATATCTGACTTGAAGGTCACAAGAAACTCATTTTGCAATAAATGTTCATTTCCCATTAATCGTACAACACTTTCAAAAATCCAAACTCACCCCTCCCCTCCAAAACTCCCCCATCACCCATCCCTTTCAAATCTCCCCCCTTGCCCCTTCCCTCCTAAACTCCCCCCTCACCCTCCCCTGCAAATCTCCCCCATCTCCCATCCCTTTCAAATCCCCCACCTTGCCCCTTCCCTCCTAAACTTCCCCCTAACCCCTCCCCTCATAAACTCCCACCTCACCCCTCCCCTTCAAATCTCCCCACCCTCATTTTTTTCTCCATTTCCCCCCTCTCACCTTTTCACCCTTTCTCCTCAAAGCATCCTCCCCGCTTCTTCCCCCTTCCAACTCTCACCTCCATCTCCCCCAACCTTCTTCCTCGCTCTGCCCCTCCCCCTCAAATAACAGCTCACTGTGCCTCACCCAATCACCATCAAACCTTTTGTCCGCCCCATCCTTCCCTTTCTCCGAGCCATTCTGAAATCTGACACACTTTCAACAGCTCTCCCGACCTCTTCCGCCTCTTCCACCTCTTCCACATCTTACCCTACCCCTCCCCCCCCCCCCTGTTCTGTATTCGATGCAACCCCCTTCCTCTTCATTAACGGTAGGGACCTCAAACATCCAGGGCCTTCGCTCAAACTTGACTGATACAGGTTGCTTCTGACAAACCAGACTTGATCTGCTTAACAGAAACCTTCCTCCTTCATGATGTCTCCGATTCCTTAATATCTTTCCCGGGTTACTCCCTCCTTGGGTAGGACAGACCTGAGCCTCGTCCTCGAGGTAGGGTTGCTATCTTTATCAAAAACTCTCTTCCTCACTCGCTCTGCACTGCCCTCTCACCACCTCACCCCCAGGAGTACCTCTGGCTACGGCTTCCTCTCCGCTCCCACCATTTGTTCATGTGTGTGTTGTACCGTCCACCAAACAGTGATCACTACATCTACATCTGATAATATGGACCAACTTCTATCGACCCATCCCAACTCTCTCTTCCTCATATGTGGTGATTTCAATTGTCACCATGCCAGTTGGCTGGGTGTGGGTACCTCTCTCACCAGCCATGGCTCCTCAGCAAAGGACTTCTGTGATTCACTGGGACTGACACAATCTGTCAATTTCCCGACCCAGATCTCAGTCAACGGAGCATCTTCTCTTCTAGACTTGGTTATGACTAACTTCCCTGCAAATGTCTGCTGCTCTTCTTCTGTTCCAATCGGCTCATCTGATCATGTGCTTCTCAAAGTGGACATCTCTCTGACCATTCTCAGAGAGCCTCCTCAGCGTCGACGAGTCTGGCATTTCACTCAAGCCAACTGGCACGGTCTTCAAGCAGCCATCAATCATCTGGACTGACCTCCCATCTCCACTGCCTGTGACATCAACTTATCCTGGGAATTCTTCCAAACTAAATTGCTCTCTCTCATGCACAGATTTATCCCATCTCGTCTTCAGTTGTCATACCCTTCCTCCCGTCCACGGTACACGGAATCTTGTGGAGAAGGCAGTTGCCCAGAAAGAAGTTGCCTTCGCCTCCTGGAAAGCAAATCCAATGGAAGGAAATCTCATTTCCTTTCACAAAGCCCGAAACAAGTGTGTGTCCACCCTCAGGAGAGCCAGGAAACAATATCTCTCCTCTCTCTAGACTGAACTCTCAAACCTGTCTCCCTCTTCCAAATCCTGTTGGCGTCTGGTCGAATCTGTTTCTGGTGTTTGTTCCCCCTCCATCCCCCCCCTTACCTCAAACGGCGACACAGCTGACTCCGCACGCGAAAAAGGTGAATGCCTCAACTCTGTGTTTGCCTCTAAATATTGTGTCCCAAACCCATCCCTCTCTGTACCCACTGTACCCAGTCGTACCCAGCTGCTCCTGGACTCTATGTCCTTCTCTCCTGACAAGGTGGATAAGTTTCTGTCAACCCTCGACTCTGATTCTGCAACTGGACCTGACGGTATCAGCCCACGGGTCCTAAAATCCTGCTCTGCCGCTCTTTGCCTCCCTCTCTCTGTTCTCTTCACCCTCTCTTTTGCTCAAGGTAATCTGCCATCAGCTTGTAAATCAGCCAACATCACCGCTTTACACAAAAAAGGTGCAAAAACAGATCCTTGCAACGACAGACCTATCAGCCTTCTCCCAATTATCAGAAAAGTCATGGAATCCATCATTGCTTCGGATATGAAATCTTTCCTCTTCTCCATTGGCTTGATCTCTGATCATCAATTTGGTTTCAGACCAGGTCACTCTACTCTGGACATGCTGCTTCTGCTGTCCCAACAATGGATGGAGGTCCTCAATGCCAAACAGGAAATTAGAGCTGTCTCCTTTGACATATCACGTGCCTTCGATACGGTCTGGCACCCCGCTCTGCTCACCAAACTCTCCTCCTTTGGTATCCATAGAAATCTCCACGCATGGCTTGTGGACGTCTTCTCTAGTCATAGGCAACGTGTGGTCCTGAATGGGTTTCTCTAATCTCCCCTTCCTGTTCAGGCTGGAGTTTCCCAAGGCAGTGTTCTGGGCCCTGTGCTATTTCTGGTATTCATCAATGATCTCTCTGACTCTCTTGAAAATCTTCTCTATCTCTTTGCTGATGACTCCACTCTCTGCCGGTCCATTCCTCATCCTTCAGATCGGCAGTCTGCAGCCTCCTCACTCTCTGCAGACCTGGACAAAAATCACAGACTGGTCAAAGTGGAACATGTCCTTCAATCCTGAGAAATCTCACACTTTCTATGTCTCTCTGAAAAGACCGACTGGACAACCCTCCCATCTACTTTCTGAACAATCCTCTCCAAGAAGTTCTGTCACTCAAGCTTTTCGGTCTCACTATCTGCCATGATCTTTCCTGGGAAAACCACATTTCCAAGCTGGCGTCCAAAGCCAGTCGCCGACTGGGCATCCTCCGTCGTGCGAAGTCCTCCTTTGGCACACCTGAGCTCCTCACCACATACAAGGCTTTCATCTGCAGCTCAATGGAATACTGTTCTCCCCTCTGGGCCGGTGCTCCTGCCTCACACCTAGCTCGGCTTCACGCTGTTGAAACCAAAGCTTTCAGAATCATTGGAATCTTCCGCGATGAAGCTAACTCCGAGCGCCTTTCACTTATGCACCGCAGGCAGGTTGGTTGGTCTTTCTGTCTTCTACCGACTCCTCTCTGGCCTTGCCCCCCCCCCCCCCTCTCTGGGCTCTGTCCCCCAAATATTCCGACAGGTCGCACAAGATCTGCCAACAACCCTCTTATGGTTAAACTGCCAAAATCAAGACTCTCTGCTCACCTTCACTCCTTCATTCCCCATTTCTCCCACCTCTGGAACAAACTCCCTCACTCTCTTCAATCCCACTCCTCCCTCCAGGTCTTTAAAACAGCTGTTCACCACCATCTCTTATCTTCCCCCATCCAAAATCTTGATGTTTTCTAGCCCCACTAATTTCACCCCAGATCCACTTTTTTGAAATACCAACTTCCTTTCCTGGAAGTCCTTGCAGTGTCCTTGTGTTTTATACTTCTCCCTCCCCCCGCCCCCTTCCCACGCCTCCTGCCCCCAAGTGCTCTCCCTCCCACAGATCTCCCGATGTCCCTGCTCTCAAATGTTGTGCTTGTGTGCTTCCCCTTCTCTCCCCATCTTGTATACCGCTCCCCTTATTATATGTTTTGTCTGTCTGTTTGTTTTTTGTGTGATAAATGCTAGCTCTTTCATGAGCCTCGATCCTGGATATAAAAAAACAAAAAAACAAAAAACCTGTCTGGACGTCCATGGCCTGATGATCAGCCATAACCTGTCTCGGCCTGAACACATCTCCAGGCTGGTCACTAAGAATTGTCACAACCTTGATATTCTTCAGAAAGCCAAGTCCTCTTTGTACCATCGTGTCTGACAAGTATGTAAAAAGTACTACGGAAATCCAAATATAATATTTTCCTTCAGTCCAGGCTGGTGAAGCTACCTCACCCTTTACCCTTCAACAGAGGCAGTGGAATCAAAATCTCTCAAATCATTGACATCTTTCAGCACAATGACAAGTCTCAAGACCTGCTCATCACTCAGTGGAGGTAGATTGGAGGCCTTGCTGTCCTATCTAATCTCTGCTCCATTGTTTATCAGTTTATGAAACCCTCACAGTTGTTTTTCAACATTGGGGAAAACCCTGTGCTTGCATCACACCAATCTCAAACAGGATATCTTTATTAACATGGATTGCAAAGCTCACAGAACAGCTATTGTAGTTATATGCACAACCAAACAGATACAAAAATTGGACTTAACCGTCATTACCAAAGCAAGGGCGAAGTCATTTAAGCGTTCGCCTTGCACAAGAATATTGCCAACTGCTGACCTCATGACATATTTTACCTGTTTTTTGGTGAAAGCTTGTGACATCAGGCCTTGGCGGATAATGCTATTCCATGTCCTAATGTTTGATCCACTGGAGGGCGGAAACAGTTTACATCAGAAATAAAATACAGCCGTCACGAAGCAAATAACGTGTACGTGTTACTACTACAGGTTGGGAATTCACACTGCATCTATATAATAATAGCGTAAGGACTCGACTTTGTTATCCCTTTTACGCCGCACCCAGTGACCCGATGCCCACGGCACTAATGGATTTACGATCTACGAACCGCGCTCTTTGTTTATCACGTACAGCCATACTCGAAAAATCTGAATTAGCCGACGTTGGGGCCCAAAAGCATCCGATTAACTGCCGATACGACGCCATCTTACGACGCCATCGTATTGGCGTCTGCTGGGCGAAGGCGAAGCAAGCCGTCCGCTGATTGGACAGGCGAAGGCGAAAGCAAGCCGTCCACTGAGTGGACAATCCAGAGCATGCGTTTGTGCCGGTGTCGGCGATCGTTGTTCATATACGCACTCTTCATTCTCATCTTTCTTCCTAACTCTTACTCGGACAAGCAAATCCCCTATGCCATCCATAATGGTACACTCTATCCATACACCACATCCTCCCTTCCGTGGATGTTCCACGGGTTTCACGTCTTTATCGTCATTTTAATAAAGTTAAATGGAGTGACGTTGCGATACTCGGGGTGCGTTGCATAAATCCTCGTAACTCAGAGAGGTGTAGCAGGTGGCGAGACGTAAGGAAGCTTAAAGATAACGAGCTGAAACAGACGAACGATATGTCAATCCCTTTCTACACCGAACGGCAATAAAAGTATGAGAGCGGGAAGGCATGGCCTGAGCACTTCGAGCAGAGAGGACTGATTGGACTTAACTTAAAGAGAAAAAATTGGAGCTTAACGGAAGAAGAAGATCCCATGAGCGCTCCCCTATGCCATCCATAATGGTACACTCTATCCATACACCACATCCTCCCTTGCGTGGATGTTCTACGGGTGTCGGCTAGTTCTGATGAATGAGTGAAGAAGACAAGTATTTAACAACTGAAAAAAACATTCAAAATCCACATCAAAACTCAAATTTGATTAACAGCGACGAGTGTTGAGAAAGTTTGTCGCGTGACCAATGATGACATCTTATGACCCAACAGATCCTTGTGATTTGATGTTTATTTTGAAACAAGTTCCATTTATGTTTGCAGGTAAACAAACTTGTCAATGTGAGTGAGTCAATGGTGTTTTGAAAAATGGAGAAGAATGAAATCAGTGCAGTGATTAAGTACCTGCTTATCAACAGGTTGACCCTGAAGAAAATCCATGAGGATGTTGTGACAACACTCAAGAACAATAAACATGCCGTGCATAGCACCATACTTGCTAAATCCCGAAAATATGTTGTTGACCTTTGGCCTATGTTGACCTTTTGACCTTTAGACCTCAAAAATTATCGGTGGTTGAATTCAGTGACCTGATCCGCAAATTCTCAACAAATTTCAAGTGAATTGGATAAAAATTGAGGATTTTAGAAATTTGACAAAGTTGTTGACCATGTGATACAAAATGCAATCAAAAATACAGATGAACTCATCACACTTACTGGAAGGAAAATGCACTCCCATAACGGCATTTTGCTGCAGAAAATTCAGCCTCTCTATCAGGCGGAGCGGTGAGGAACAAAAACTGATGGCAGGTGTTCATGGAGGGAAGTTGCTGTGGAAAGATTGACAGTTAGTGACGTACAGAGTGATGTCACAAAATAAGAACATCAGTACAAACCTGAAAATGTGTGATGTGTGAGTGTGAGCGCATGTTTGAGAGTGTGAGAGCAGGTTTGAGAGTGTGAGCGCAAGTTTGCGAGTGTGAGAGCATGTTTGAGAGTGTGAGCGCAAGTTTGCGAGTGTGAGAGCATGTTTGAGAGTGTGAGAGCATGTTTGAGAGTGTGAGCGCAGGTTTGAGAGTGTGAGCGCAAGTTTGAGAGTGTGAGAGCATGTTTGAGAGTGTGAGAGCATGTTTGAGAGTGTGAGAGCATGTTTGAGAGTGTGAGAGCATGTTTGAGAGTGTGAGCGCAAGTTAGCGAGTGTGAGAGCATGTTTGAGAGTGTGAGAGCATGTTTGAGAGTGTGAGCGCAGGTTTGAGAGTGTGAGCGCAAGTTTGAGAGTGTGAGAGCAAGTTTGCGAGTGTGAGAGCATGTTTGAGAGTGTGAGAGCATGTTTGAGAGTGTGAGCACAGGTTTGAGAGTGTGAGCGCAGGTTTGAGAGTGTGAGTGCAAGTTTGAGAGTGTGAGAGCATGTTTGAGAGTGTGAGAGCATGTTTGAGAGTGTGAGAGCATGTTTGAGAGTGTGAGAGCATGTTTGAGAGTGTGAGAGAAAGTTTGAGAGTGTGAGAGCAAGTTTGAGAGTGTGAGAAAGTTTGAGAGTGTGAGAAAGTTTGAGAGTGTGAACGCATGTTTGAGAGTGTGAACGCATGTTTGAGAGTGTGAGAGCAAGTTTGAGAGTGTGAGCGCCACATTTGAGAGTGTGAGCGCATGTTTGAGAGTGTGAGAGCATGTTTGCGAGGGTGAGAGCATGGCAGGGGTATAACACACAGGGGTGTCAGGGCAGAGAAACGGGGTGTGTGAAAGTTAAAAATCAGTGATATAGAAACTGGTGAAGCAGATTAGAGAAACAGGGTGTGTGAAACTTGAAAATGAGTGTTATAAAAACTGGTGAAGCAGATTAGAGAAACAGGGTGTATGAAAGTTAAAAATCATTGTTATAGAAACTGGTGAAGCAGATTAGAGAAACAGGGTGTGTGAAAGTTAAAAATCATTGTTATAGAAACTGGTGAAGCAGATTAGAGAAACAGGGTGTGTGAAAGTTAAAAATGAGTGTTGTCGAAACTAGTGAAGCAGATTAGAGAAACAGGGTGCGTGAAAGTTGAAAAGAGTGTTATAGAAACTGGTGAAGCAGATTAGAGAAACAGGGTGTGTGAAGTTAAAAATGAGTGTTGTCGAAACTAGTGAAGCAGATTAGAGACACAGGGTGTGTGAAAGTTAAAAATCAGTGTTATCGAAACTGGTGAAGCAGATTAGAGAAACAGGGTGTGTGAAAGTAAAAAATCAGTGATATAGAAACTGGTGAAGCAGATTTGAGAAACAGGGTGTGTGAAAGTTAAAAATCAGTGATATGGAAACTGGTGAAGCAGATTAGAGAAACAGGGTGTGTGAAAGTTAAAAATCATTGTTATAGAAACTGGTGAAGCAGATTAGAGAAACAGGGTGTGTGAAAGTTAAAAATCAGTGATATGGAAACTGGTGAAGCAGATTAGAGTAACAGGGTGTGTGAAAGTTAAAAATCAGTGTTATAGAAACTGGTGAAGCAGATTAGAGAAACAGGGTGTGTGAAAGTTAAAAATCAGTGTTATCGAAAGTGGTGAAGCAGATTAGAGAAACAGGGTGTGTGAAAGTTAAAAATCAGTGTTATAGAAACTGGTGAAGCAGATCAGAGAAACAGGGTGTGTGAAAGATAAAAATCAGTGTTATAGAAACTGGTGAAGCAGTTGAGAGAAACAGGGTGTGTGAAAGGTAAAAATGAGTTATAGAAACTGGTGAAGCAGATTAGAGAAACAGGGTGTGTGAAAGTTAAAAATCAGTGATATAGAAACTGGTGAAGCAGATTTGAGAAACAGGGTGTGTGAAAGTTAAAAATCAGTGTTATTGAAACTGGTGAAGCAGATTAGAGAAACAGGGTGTGTGAAAGTTAAAAATCAGTGATATGGAAACTGGTGAAGCAGATTAGAGTAACAGGGTGTGTGAAAGTTAAAAATGAGTGTTGTAGAAACTAGTGAAGCAGATTAGAGAAACAGGGTGTGTGCAAGTTAAAAATCAGTGTTATAGAAACTGGTGAAGCAGATAAGAGAAACAGGGTGTGCGAAAGTTAAAAATCAGTGTTATAGAAACTGGTGAACCAGATCAGAGAAACAGGGTGTGTGAAAGTTAAAAATGAGTGTTATAGAAACTGGTGAAGCAGATTCGAGAAACAGGGTGTGTGAAAGTTAAAAATCATTGTTATAGAAACTGTTGAAGCAGATTTGAGAAACAGGGTGTGTGAAAGTTAAAAATGAGTGTTATAGAAACTGGTGAAGCAGATTCGAGAAACAGGGTGTGTGAAAGTTAAAAATCAGTGATACAGAAACTGGTGAAGCAGATTAGAGAAACAGGGTGTGTGAAAGTTAAAAATCAGTGTTATGGAAACTGGTGAAGCAGTTTAGAGAAACAGGGTGTGTGAAAGTTAAAAATCAATGTTATAGAAACTGGTGAAGCAGTTTAGAGAAACAGGGTGTGTGAAAGTTAAAAATCAGTGTTATAGAAACTGGCGAAGCAGATAAGAGAAACAGGCCGTGTGAAAGTTTAAAATGAGTGTTATAGAAACTGGTGAAGCAGATTAGAGAAACAGGGTGTGTGAAAGTTAAAAATCAGTGTTATAGAAACTGGTGAAGCAGATTAGAGAAACAGGGTGTGTGAAAGTTAAAAATCAGTGTGAAAGAAACTGGCGAAACAGTTTGGAAAAACAGGGGGTGAGGACTTGGAGATGTGGAATGGGGGGTTGATGAATTGGGGGTTGTTGGGGGAGGCGTGTGTTGGGGGGAGCTGGAGGGTGAGTTGAAGACTTGAAGTCACATTTAACATTGCGTCGATGTTGCGCATGTTCCTGCTAGTTTATTTATCTATCTATAATTCCAGTAATCTCTGTGTGTTTGTTTGATTGTACGTTTGTTTGTTTGTCTGTGACCGCTGTTTCTCGACAACCACGGGTCCGATATACTTGCAACTTGCCAGGTATATTGCTGGGGACCCGAGGATGTGCCTTTTCAAGGTTTGAAATTAATCGGACAAGTACTTACCGAGCTATGGCGATTTAGCCGTTCGCCGTTCGCTTTGGCGTTGCGAATGGACCAAACCATTGCATGTAAATAGAGGGGGGGGGGGGGGGTTCTGTGGTCGTTGCGAATGGACCAAACCATTCATGTAAATAGAGGGGGGGGGGGGGGGTTCTGTGGTCGTTACTGCCACGTGGTTTCAAAGTTTTTTTTTGTTGTTGTTGTTTGCACGCATGTTTTTTTGCACCCACGTACGGGCACGCCCTAGGATGTTTACACACACACACCCCTACACAAATTTTTTTTTTTTTTTTTTTTTGGCAAGGAACGGGCACCCACGTACGGGCACGTCCTAGCTTATATATAGTACGGGCATGCCCAAGTCTATCTATAATTCCACTAATCTCTGTGTGTGTGTATGTTTGTTTGTGACCGCTGTTTCTCGACAACCACGGGTCCGATATACTTTAAACTTGCCAGGTATATTGCTGGGGACCCGAGGATGTGCCTTTTCAAGGTTTCATATTAATCGGACAAGTAGTTACCGAGCTATGGCGATTTAGCCGTTCGCCTTGGCGTTGCGAATGGACCAAACCATTTCATGTAAATAGAGGGGGGGGGGGGGTTCTGTGGTCGTTGCGAATGGACCAAACGATTTCATGTAAATAGAGGGGGGGGGATTGTCACTGTACTCGCAAGCCGTTCGCCGTTCGCTTTGGCGTTGCGAATGGACCAAACCATTTCATGTAAATAGAGGGGGGGGGATATAATTTTAGATATATATATAGTACGGGCATATATATAGTACGGGCATGCCCTAGTCTATCTATAATTCCAGTAATCTCTGTGTGTATGCGACCGCTGTTTCTCGACAACTACCGGTCCGATATACTTGAAACTTGCCAGGTATATTGCTGGGGACCCGAGGATGTGCCTTTTCAAGGTTTCATATTAATCGGACAAGTAGTTACCGAGCTATGTCCAAAAAACGATTCGACCAATCAGAGAGCAGCGAGCTACCGAGCTATGGCGATTTAGCCGTTCGCCGTTCGCTTTGGCTTTGCGAATGGACCAAACCATTTCATGTAAATAGAGGGGGGGGGGGTTCTACCGTACTCGCAAGCCGTTCGCTTTGGCTTTGCGAATGGACCAAACCATTTCATGTAAATAGAGGGGGGGGGATTGTCACCGTACTCGCAAGCCGTTCGCTTTGGCTTTGCGAATGGACCAAACCATTTCATGTAAATAGAGGGGGGGGATATAATTTTAGATATATATATAGTACGGGCATGCCCTAGTTATTCTCAATTCGTCTTAGTGACTGTTGAGCTCTAGTAATATACCTCGGTCAACAGACAAAACACAGGGTATTTTGGCATTTTGTCTTTATTATTGGACGTCTGCGATGCCTGCGACGATTTCACAGCACCACTTGGTTGTCTGCGACGTAAGGGTGAAAGGTGCGAGGAAAGTTCGGCGGGTGAAGTACCAATCGAGAATGAAGGTGTGGAGGTTGAAAGAGGTGACAGTAAGGGAGGCATTAAAAGAGAGGCTGAGTATGGTCGAGGATGATGTGGTTGAGCTTGAAAGTGGTTGGATGTCAATGAAAGATAGTCTGTTGGGAGCCGTTGGTGAGGTATGTGGATGGACAAAAGGACCACCGAGGCACTCGGAAACATGGTGGTGGGATGATGAAGTTGGAAAGAGGATTGATGAGAAGAGGAAGAAGTTCAAGGAGTGGCAGAAGGCGAAGGGTACGGGAGCAGAAACAGCAGAGCATGAAAGTTGTAAGGCAGCCAGGAAGGCTGCAAAGAAAGAGGTAGCAAAGGCGCAGGAGGCATGTAGGAAAATGTTCGGAGAACGCTTGGATTCAGAAGAGGGTCAGAAAGCAGTATTCAGGATTGCAAAGCAGATAGCGAAAGAGAGGTGTGATGTGATGGGGGTGAGTTGCTTGAAGGATGAAGTGGGACAAATCGTTGTCGACCCAGATGGAATTAAAGGAAGATGGAAAAGATATATGGAAGTGCTGTTGAATACAGAGAATGAATGGGATGGCAACATAGAGAGTAACCCAGTTTTAGGACCGGCAGAGAAGATAACTGAGAAGGAAGTTGAGGAAGCGATAAAAGCAATGAAGAGTAGAAAAGCGGGAGGGCCGACGGGAGTTGTGGGAGATATGTTGAAGGCAGCAGGAAGTTGGGTTGTGAAGAGAATGACAGAGATCTGTAATCTGATGGTGAAAGAAAGCCGCATTCCAGTGGATTGGGAATTGAGTACCCTCGTCCCTCTATACAAGAGGACAGGTGACCCTCTGGAGTGTGGCTCGGACCGAGCGATAAAGTTATTGGAGCATGGAATGAAGGTATTGGAAAGGGTGTTGGAGAGGAGGATAAGGAAGAAAGTGAAGATCGACGAAATGCAGTTTGGATTCATGCCAGGAAGAGGAATGACAGACGCGCTTTTCATTGTGAGGCAGTTGCAGGAGAAGTACACGGAGAAGAGGAAGAAGTTGTTTCTTGGGTTTGTTGATCTGGAGAAAGCATTCGATCGGGTTCCACGCAAAGTATTGACATGGGCATTGAGGAAGTTAGGAGTGGAGGAATGGTTGATCAGAGTAGTGATGGCAATGTACAAAAGAGCGCGCACAGCTGTAAGGACGAAGGACGGGAACAGTGGTGAGTTTGAGGTGAAGGTGGGAGTGCATCAGGGGTCGGTACTAAGTCCACTGCTATTTGTAGCTGTGATGGAGGTGCTGGCTCAGAACGTAAAGGAGGGTTTACCGTGGGAGTTGTTGTATGCAGATGATCTGGTGTTGATTGCGGAAAGTATGGATGGACTGAAGGAAAAGATGAACACGTGGAAGGAATGTATAGAGACAAAAGGTCTGAAGGTGAATATCGGAAAGACGAAGGTGATGGCAAGTGGTAAAGCATGTGGTGAGGTGGAAAGAACTGGGAAGTGGCCCTGTGCTGTGTGTAGGAAGGGTGTCGGAGTGAACTCCATTCAGTGTACAATGTGCGCTGAGTGGGTTCATCAAAAATGTAGTGGTCTGACAGGGGCATTAACCAGTGTGGCAGCTACATTCAAATGTAAGGTGTGCACAGAGGGAGCTGCAGATGGAGGAAATGTTGAGTTGGATCTTGGAGACGGCATGAAGCTGGAAGGTGTGAAAACATTTTGCTACCTCGGAGACATGCTGAATGGAGAAGGTGGATCAGACTCGGCAACGGTTGCTCGAGTGAGATGTGCATGGAAGAAGTTTCGGGAATTGAGTGGCGTGCTGAAGATGAGGGGAGTGTCGTTGAAGCTGAAGGGAAAGGTGTATGCTGCATGTGTGAGAAGTGTTATGATTTATGGGAGCGAGACATGGGTAATGAACGTAGAGCAGCAACGAAGGTTGGAAAGGGTGGAAATGCGAATGGTTCGACGGATGTGCGGAGTATCGTTGAGAGCGAGGAAGACAAATGATGAATTGCGAAAGATGATGGGAATAGAGCCTGTGATTGATGCTGTGAAGAGGAACAGGTTGAGATGGTTTGGTCATGTGTTGAGGAAGGATGAAAGTGACTGGTTGAGAAGAGTGATGGAAATGAATGCAGAAGGAAGCAGAGGACGGGGAAGACCGAGAAAGACTTGGCTAAAGGTGGTGGAAGAAGAAATGCGGGCAAGGGGGTTAACAAGGAGAGATGCAGAAAATAGGGCAAAATGGAGAAGATTGTCATGGGGACCACAAGGCTGACCCCCGCTCTAGCAGGGAAAATGGCCTTTAAAATGCATGTTGTTGTTGTTGTTGTATTGGACGTCAACTGTTGAGCAATTCAAAAGGAAAATAAATTATTATCAAAGTATACAATTCAGGGCATCAATTGCTCCATAAAGAAGTATCCAATTCAGGGTGAAGAGCATGTTGCAGGTGCTGAGAGCATGTTGCAGGTAATGACTCACCTGACTGACCGGAAGTTTGACAATCGGGATAGTGACGCTTTTAATGATCCTGCAAGAGCAAATACAAAGGAATATATACTGAATGTCCCGTCTTCTTTGCAACAGAAATGACCACTAAGTGCATGCATAACAGCTGGTGAATGAAATTGCATGTCGTTGGTGAAAGCAAAATGGTGGAAATGTGTGCACTTCTCAAAATCAACACAAACCCAAACTAGAACAACATTCTGACGTCAAGGCGTCGACCGATATGCCTCCGCCCACATTATTACATCATTGTAATACTTGTACCAAGTTTGATTTCAATGCATTCAGCTGTTCTCAAGTTATCACATTTTTACCTGACATGACCTCTGACCTTTGACCTCTTGACTCCCAAAATCGAATCAGTTCATGTTTACATCATTATACATACCTGTACCAAGTTTGACTAAGATCCCTCCAGCCGTTCTCTAGTTATAGTGGTCACAAAAACCTATCACGGACGGACGGACGGACAACCTGAAAACACAATGTCTCCGGCGACTTCGTCAACGGAGGCATAAACAGGATCACAATTGATGGTAATGATGGATGCATTGCGAGGTGAAAATCTTACCATTTCAACAGCGGATACGCCAAAGGATCCTTCTCCTCCAAATGCCGTTTCACTTTCATGGAGGACAACTTGAAAGGAGAATTAAACAAACATGAGGACATTTTGTTAGAACTGATCACTTTGGTAAACCTTGTGGAGCCTTGTGGATCACGTGAGTGGCAGAATCTGTAACTGATTAGACTCTGTGACTGATTAGACTCTGTGCCTGATTAGACTCTGTGCCTGATTAGACTCTGTGACTGATTAGACTCTGTGACTGATTACCCTTCAGAACCCTGTAATGACGAGTGGCAGATTGCAAAATGGCTCTGCTGTAATTAGTGACTTGTGTGGTTTACCATAGTGATTTGAGGCCTCATCATGAGTGACTTGTGTGGCTTACCATAGTGATTTGAGGCCTCATCATGAGTGACTTGTGTGGTTTACCATAGTGATTTGAGGCCTGACCATTAGTGACTTGTGTGGTTTACCAAAGTGATTTGAGGCCTGACCATTAGTGACTTGTGTGGTTTACCATAGTGATTTGAGGCCTGACCATTAGTGACTTGTGTGGTTTACCATAGTGATTTGAGGCCTGACCATTAGTGACTTGTGTGGTTTACCATAGTGATTTGAGGCCTGACCATGAGTGACTTGTGTGGTTTACCATAGTGATTTGAGGCCTGACCATGAGTGACTTGTGTGGTTTACCATAGTGATTTGAGGCCTGACCATTAGTGACTTGTGTGGTTTACCATAGTGATTTGAGGCCTGACCATTAGTGACTTGTGTGGTTTACCATAGTGATTTGAGGCCTGACCATTAGTGACTTGTGTGGTTTACCATCGTGATTTGAGGCCTGACCATTAGTGACTTGTGTGGTAAAAAAAAACCGTGTCCATGGTCGTTGCGGTTTGAACCTCTAATCTCCATAGTACGCACGTTATCTCCATACTACGCACGTTATCTCCATACTACGCACGTTATCTCCATACTACGCACGTTATCTCCATACTACGCACGTTATCTCCATACTACGCACGTTATCTCCATACTACGCACGTTATCTCCATACTACGCACGTTATCTCCATACTACGCAAGTTATCTCCATACTACGCAAGTTATCTCCATACTACGCACGTTATCTCCATACTACGCACGTTATCTCCATACTACGCACGTTATCTCCATACTACGCACGTTATCTCCATACTACGCACGTTATCTCTATACTACGCATGTTATCTCCATACTACGCACGTTATCTCCATACTACGCAAGTTATCTCCATACTACGCACGTTATCTCCATACTACACACGTTATCTCCATACTACGCACGTTATCTCCATACTATGCATGTTATCTCGACTCCATACAATGCACGTTATCTCCATACTACGCACGTTATGTCCATACTACGCACGTTATCTCCATACTACGCACGTTATCTCCATACTACGCACGTTATCTCCATACTACGCACGTTATCTCCATACTACGCACGTTATCTCCATACTACGCACGTTATCTCCATACTACGCACGTTATCTCCATACTACGCACGTTATCTCCATACTACGCACGTTATCTCCATACTACGCACGTTATCTCCATAATACGCACGTTATCTCAATAATACGCACGTTATCTCCATACTACGCACGCTATCTCCATACTACGCACGCTATCTCCATACTACGCACGTTATCTCCATACTACGCACGTTATCTCCATACTACGCAAGTTATCTCCATACTACGCACGTTATCTGCACCTTTTCTGCTGGTCCTGTTGTGTATTACGGATTTAAAATGATAAATACACATTTTGAAAAACTTCAAGCATGTTTGAGAAACTCGGACAAGACTTTTCAAAATCACTTACTTGTGCCATCGTGTTCGTTGGTGGAATGTTCGTGAGAGTCCTGATCAACTTTTTGAAATTCCGATGCTGTAAACAACATAATTCAGTGTCAGAATATACACATTCCTGATTGATATTTCAATCAATTATTGTCTACAATGATTGAATATCGGACAAATGATGATGATCAAAATAAATGAAGGCAATGATTGTAGTGAAATTATACCAAGGTGAACCCAGGGTGTGCTCGCTACGGAAGGGGCGTCTATAAGACCCGGGACAACCGGGGCGCGCGGACACTCCAGCGGAACTCACTGTGACATAGTCCTGTAGTTTGAATGGTATGTACGCCCCTAAATGCTGCGCTGACTGTCCTCTCTGTTGGACCATTGCTATATTGAATCAACCATTGCTGCTCATGAAATACTCTGATTTTAATGCCTGTTGCATGCATGTATTCTTACAGGATGTACTACAGATCTAAATGATATTAAACCTACCCAGAGGTCAAGTCGTGTCTGAGCTTGATTTTCACGACAATGATTACACAAGAGCATCGATAGGTGGGTACCTTACAATTGATAGGTACAATAATGATATTTAAAAGCACTTTATCCAGAATGTATTATGAGGAGCCACGTGGAATTAAAGAAAAATCTTAACAATTGAGTTAGTCAAGGTGTTGACACAGGTGCAGCGACTGCTGACCCTGTCCTGCCATCTGTTCTGTAATGATGATCCGTCACCACAGACCTGAATGTTGAGCCAATGTTTGTGCCTCCATCAGTGACGCCATTTGTCTGGCCCTGTAATCTACCTTGATGCAGTCCATCCACCTTCTTGGTGACCTTCCTCTTGTCGGGTGCCATTTACTCTTCCTTGAATGGAGATTTTGTAAGTCTGTTCTCACGCATCCTTTCAATGTGCCCAGATAATGTAAGCCTTCCCTTATTTGTGTGAAATTCTCTGTTATTGTGCGTTTTACTCCGAGGGTTTCCCTTTTTACCTCCGCCACCAAAGGTGGATACAGGTTGTTTTCACCTCTGTCTGTCTGTCTGTTTGTCCGTTTGTGAACAAAATATCTTTAAAAAAGTTGTAGATGGAGTCGGATGAAAGCTGGCAGAGATGTAGCGTATGTGACAAGGACGAAATGAATAGATTTTGGTGAAGATCCGGACTCGGATCCGGCTACTAGAACTTTTAAAGTGAATCTTCACCATTGGGAGATCGGGCCAAAAACGATACATAGCAGGATATCTCAAAAGGTTGTGGACAGATTTGGACGAAACCTGGTGGACAGGTTGTGGGTGTGACAAGGAAGAATCGATTCGATTTTGGTGAAGATCTGAATATGGATTCGGATGTGATAATTATTTGATTTTTTAAGCGACTCTTCACCATTGGGAGATCGGGCCAAAAACGATACATAGAAGGATATCTCAAAAAGTTGTGGACAGATTTGGACGAAACGTGGTGGACAGGTTGTGGGTGTGACAAGGAAGAATCGATTCGATTTTGGTGAAGATCTGAATGTGGATTCGGATGTGATAATTATTTGATTTTTTAAGTGATTCTTCGCTATTGAGTGATTTGGCCAACCAGGCGGAGTTGTGCTCTCAACTGAGTGCCGTTCTAGTTATTAAAGTATTCCTTATTTGTCCAGCCTAGCTGCTCCCATTTTTAGCCCCGTTGGACCAGGAAACGAAGGCTTATGCATTGGGTCTCGTCTGTCCGTCCGTCTGTCTGTACGGCGTGCGTCCGCATCCATATCTTTGTTCATAGTTGGCACAAAGACAACACATGATGGTAATGGCATACACATGCACATCATTTTGTTCCGCGATGCCATCAAAGATGGGCGACTGCCGGCCATTTTAGTTGTAAAAAAAAAAATCCGGAGTTGAACACGTCCTCAACCATTTCTCGGGCATGCAAATACCAATCTTGTTCAATCTTGGCACACAGATAATGAATGATGACTTAAATATGCATGCCATTTTATTTTGAGATCAGATCCAAGATGGCTGACTGGCGGCCTTTAACTCAGTACAGCAAAATTAGTGAAACCATGGGAGCTATGGCATACTGTCTTTTTCTTCTTGTTTTTCTGAGGCAGACCATTTCAAAAACAAGGAGTCGATGTTCATCTCATTGCTTTAATGTCTAAGTTTCTGACCCGTACATCAGAAATGTGAGAACCAGGACTCTATACAGTTCAACTTTTGGGGCACGTTGGATGTATTTTTCTGTCTAAATACAGACTTGGCATTTAATATGGAATATTTTTTTTGTGGGGTGAACTTACTTTTCAAGATGTCCTAGAACCAAAAGTTCATTGGAATTATGTTGAAATTATTCTAGATTTTGTTAATGTGACCTTTAAAAGAAACAAAAACCACATTTGACATTTCGAAGCAAATAAATTGATCCTTGAAAGTGATGTAAACTGATATCGAACTCAATTCACAGACAGTACTGTGTTAAACTTCTGTACGTTTTCCAGAAGTATCTCTTTATTTTGCACATTAGCCAAAAAAAATTTCAACAAAAACAAAAGCTAAATTATGCCTGGGATTACGGACAGTAAAATTACAGTTCAGTACTTCGTGTAACCCCCATGCGCATTCAGGAGAGCACGTACACGGCGAAGCATGCTGTTCACGAGATTTGCCAAGGTTTGGACAGGAATCGCTTGCCATGCAGTGACAATAGCATGCTGCAATTCACGCACAGAGGTGGGCTGCTGGTCCAAGTTGTCGATTTGACGCGTTAATTCTGCCCACAAGTACTCTATCGGATTCATATCCGGGGACATGGCAGGCCACTCCATATGCTCTACACCACGGTCAGCAAGAAAGTGTTGCATCATGCGAGCACGATGAGGCCGTGCATAGTCATCCTGGAAGACAAAGTTTCCTCGAAAGGCTGCACGAGCAAATGGAACCAATGTTTCTTCCAGAATGACCCTGCACTTGAACTGGTTCAGGTTTCCATTCAGAACAACCAGCTCAGTTTTGCCCCCTGCATGAAAAGCAGCCCAAACGGTCACCCCATCACCTCCAGCTTGGACTCTTGGAACTATACAATCTTCGGTGTGGGCTTCATGCACTTGTCTGTGCACTCGGACGTGGCTATCTTGACGATAGACCAGAAATCTAGATTCGTCACTGAAGGTCACGTGATTCCAGTGTCATGGCTGCCATTGACGGTGCTCTCTGGCCCACTGCAATCGGCGCTGGCTGTGTTGTCTGGTCAGGCGTGGCTTTCTCAAGGGACGCCTGGCACGATAGCCTGCTTGAACCAGTCGTTGGTTGACTAGCCTTCTGGATACAGGCACATTTGTCAGTTGCTGCCACTCAGCCCTATTCCGATGAGCTGACTTGGTACGGCCATTGCAGACTAACCGGTGCAGCTGGCGATCATCTCTCCTTGTGGTTCTGCGTGGACGTCCTGGCCTCGTTATTGGAGTAGGGACACCCCTCTGAGCATTTCGTTTCAGGATCTTTGACACCTGACCTTGAGTGATGCCATACTGCCGAGCAATAGCACACTGTTTCATGCCAGAATTTCGTAAAGCCACCACTCCATGACAAACACCATTGTCAAGTTGACGGACCATCTCCAGAGGAAGCGGCAATAACTTTTGTAGACATGCAGCAGTTGTTTTCCACTAATACAGAATACAACAACCCTTATATACCCGATTGTGAAGCCAATCGTCAAATGTGCCTGCCCTTACATTTTGTCACGCCACCTGTAATATAATCCTGTTATTGACTTCTTGCTGCGAAAGACAATCAGTGACATGGTTCTTCCAACAAAGACATCACCGAAGTGTAAAAAAAAACTCACCAGATTGATATACTGAGTTCAGAAAGTAAACCCAAGTCAAGAAAAAAAATATATTCCATATTAAATGCCAAGTCTGTAGTTTGTAGCCAATGAAATGCTCCCAGGTCTTTCCCATTTCTATGTTTGATGTCTTCGGGGGTTGTTCCATCCTGTGATATTGGCACCAAGTTATTGGCACCCCCAGATAAGTAAATTCCCGAGCTTGTTTTTAAAACGATGCCGTTTATATTGATGCTAATTTTATTTGGATGTGTCTACTGATGACTTGTGTCTGTTTTTGTGATGTTGATCTTCATTCTCAGAGTACTACTGCTGCTATAAACATAATCTACGAGGATTTGCAGGTCTTCTTCGGTCACCGCTAGCAAGACAATGTCGTCTGTGAATCATAGGTTTGATATAACGTTTCCTTGGATGTTAACTCCTTGCGACATATCATGTACTAGCAGAAGTACTCGGCGTTGCCGGGTGGGGGGGGGGGGGGGGTGAGGGGAGGGAAGGGTGAGAAGGGGAGGGAAAGGGGGAGAGGGGAGGGGAGGAGGGATGGGGGGGGGGGAAGGGGAGAGAGGGGGAGGGGGGGAGGGGGGAGAAGGGGAATGGGAGGAGGAGGGGGAGAGGGGGAAGGGGAGGGGCAGGAGAGAAGGGGAGGGGGAAGGGGAGAGGAGGGGGGGAGGCAGGAGAGGAAGGGGATTCATGTATATGCTGGTGGGTGAATGTGGCTCACGTTCTGAGTTAAGTGTGATGCCGATCAGGAAGAAGAAGAAGCGGTACCTACCAAATTAGTACACTTCCGGAATCGTTTGATTTATTTGTATTCAAATGTCGGGTGAATGTTTTGTATTTATTTATGCGAATGTGTACTTGTATATAACTGTCATGAATTCTAAAAAGCTTAGGCCCCTTTATATGGTGTGTGCCATGTGGCAAGCTACAGACTTGGCATTTAATATGGAATATTTTTTTTTCCTTGACTTGGGTTTACTTTCTTAACTCAGTATATCAATCTGGTGAGTTTCTTTTACACTTTGGCGATTTATTTGTTAAAAGAACCATGTCACTGATTGTCTGTCGCAGCAAGAAGTCAACAACAGGATTATATCACAGGTGGCGTGGCAAAATGTATGGACAGGTGCATTTGATGATTGGCTTCACAGTCGGGTATACAAGGGTTGTTGCGTTCTGTATTAGTGGAAAACAACTGCTGCACGTCTCCAAAGGTTATTGCCGCTTCCTCTGGAGATGGTCCGTCAACTCGACAATGCTGTTTGTCATGGAGTGGTGGCTTTACGAAATTACGGCATGAAACAGCATTCTATTGCTCGGCAGTATGGCATCACTCAAGGTCAGGTGTCAAAGATCCTGAAACGAAATGCTCAGAGGGGTGTCCCTACTCCAATACCGAGGCCAGGACGTCCCCGCAGAACCACAAGGAGGGATGATCGCCAGCTGCACCGGTTAGTCCGCAATGGCCGTACCAAGTCAGCTAATCGGCTTGGGGCTGAGTGGCAGCAACTGGCAAATGTGCCTGTATCCAGAAGGCTATTCAACCAACGACTGGTTCAAGCAGGCTATCGTGCCAGGCGTCCCCTGAGAAAGCCACGCCTGTCCAGACAACACCGCCAGCGCCGATTTTAGTGGGCCAGAGAGCACCGTCAATGGCAGCCAGGACACTGGAATCACATGATCTTCAGTGACGAGTCTAGATTTCTGGTCTATCGTCAAGATGGCCACGTCCGAGTGCGCAGAAAAGTGCATGAAGCCTACAACAAAGATTGTATAGTGCCAAGAGTCCAAGCTGGAGGGGGGTGGGGTGACCGTTTGGGCTGCTTTTCATGCAGGGGGCAAAACTGACCTGGTTGTTCTGAATGGAAACCTGAACCAGTTCAAGTACAGGGCCATTCTGGAAGAAACATTGCTTCCATTTGCTCGTGCAGCCTTTCAAGGAAACTTTGTCTTCCAAGATGACAATGCATGGCCTCATCGTGCTCGCATGATCCAACACTTTCTTGCTGACCGTGGTGTAGAGCATATGGAGTGGCCTGCCATGTCCCCGGATATGAATCCGATAGAGAACTTGTGGGAAGAATTAACGCGTCAAATCGACAACTTGGACCAGCAGCCTTCCTCTGTGCGTGAATTGCAGCAGACTATTGTCACTGCATGGCAAGCGATTCCTGTCCAAACCTTGGCAAATCTCGTGAACAGCATGCCTCAACGTGTACGTGCTCTCCTGAATGCTCGTGGGGGTTACACGAAGTACTGAACTGTAATTTTACTGTCCGTAATCCCAGTCGTAATTTAACTTTTGTTTTTGTTTAAAAAAAATTTGACTAATGTGGAAAATAAAGAAATATTCTGGAAAACGCACAGAGGTTTAACACAGTACTGTCCGTGAATTGAGTTTGATATCAGTTTACATCACTTTCAAGGATCAATTTATTTGTTTCGAAATGTCAAATGTGGTTTTTGTTTCTTTTAAAGGTCACATTAACAAAATCTAGAATAATTTCAACATAATTCCAATGAACTTTTGGTTCTAAGACATCTTGAAAAGTAAGTTCACCCCCAGAAAAAAATATTCCATATTAAATGCCAAGTCTGTAGTTGTTAGTATTCACTATTGTATTCGAAGTATTCACTATTGAGCGATATGCCGTGAACAAACTTCGGTACATCACGGGTGATGAAGGCTGTGGTGAAGTTTCATTGAAATATTGTGTGTAGTTTCAGAGAAAAAAGCAAATTCCTATTTTGGGGGGTCAAACCTGGATCCACTTTGACCCCCCGTAGGTCTCTTTAGCCTTTGATTATTTTTTAAATGCCGTGAACAAACTTTATTCACAACAAAACAAATATAATTTGTGCCAAGTTTGGTCAAAATCCCTTCAGCGGATTCGGAGAAGAAGTTGCAAGTATTTACGGACTGACCGACTGACGGACGGCCGATGCGCCATCGCATAAGCTCCCTTGAACTTTGTTCCAGGTGAGCTAAAAAATTAATGATCCAACAATACATCTAGTTATTATCTGAAAAGTGAAAGATCTAACAATACAATACAATACATGTTGGCATTGTAATCGATCACGAGTTGGTTTAGCGGTTTGGGTGCCGGCTTGGGATGCTAGGATCGAATGCCGGTCTATCGCTGAATTAACGCCAGGGGGGTTGACTCACACTCAGCCTGTCATCCTTCCGAGGTCGGCAAATAGAGCACCTGTTCAATGGTAATTCCCTTTGTGTCGTAAAAGGCGATTTACAGTGTTGGCGGCAGGAAGGGCATCCGACCATAAAACATTGCTTCAAAAAGGGGGCCAAGGTGCCCAAAAAAGGCCAACCCCTGCTCTGCGGGGAAAAATGGCCTCTAAAGGTGGTTCATTGTAATCCATCACGGGGAATGGGTGATTTGCATACAAGGTGTGTATAAGTGCGTAAGAAGATGTGTGTAAGAATCAGCAGGTTCCTGTATCACGGACGTTACCAAAGTGGTTTCATCACAGTTATACAATTGGCGATATCCATGCCATCCCAGAAGTAGTCGGGTCAGCAATTTGGCCAATTTGGCCCTCAATGACATGCTCTTTTCAAAGGTACGAATGGATCTTTAACATCTACTGGTGAAGTTCTGCGAGACAGGATAATTGGGTGAAAGGGATCACGTCGCAACTTCTCCCCACTCCCTTCCACCTGAGACTTTATTAATTAATTGGATCGTGTCTTATTCCAATTTCTCAAAATTAAATTGTTGGCAGGTGCTCAGTTTTGATGCGATATATCCCTTTACTGAGCAAAACGGCAGCAGTTCTAAAGTTTTTAGAAAGTAAATCTCACTGTTACCCACGAATACACACACACACACACACACACACACACACACACACACACACACACACACACACACACACACACACACACACACACACACACACACACACACACACACACACACACACACACACACACACACACACACACACACACACACACACACACACACACACACACACACACACACACACACACACACACACACACACGTCTACACTCACATTCCAGGGGAAAAATGCCAGACTATCGAGGTTGTCTGGGTCAGCAATCTTTGGATATGGGACAAACAGCCATGGATAAGGGTCCATCACGGGATAGAATGCAAACAGAGTTGTTGCAAGCAGAAGATCGAGCACCTGCAAGAAACAGCAAAGCATAATTATAAAATATAGCACGATCCCCTCCACCCAACTCATCCCCTTTGCATACACCATCTCATAATTCCAGACCTCTCACTTGGTAATGTTCATTTATTTGGAGGGCCAGTTAAAAAAAACATCTCAATTGCATCACCATTACTAATGACGAAGACATCACAGCACGTCTTCTGATGGCCAGGTATGAACCGACTGGCCAGGTATGAATCGGGTTGGCGAGGCATGAACCAGGTTGGGCAGACAAGATGTTTGACTAAAGGTGGTAAGAATTTGATATTTGTTCAGGGTACCGGCAATAACTTGCATACTCTTCAAGAAGGACCCTGTTGGATGTTGAACGTCCACTTATAACCAGTGCCAGCACGTCGGTCTTCTGGCCTAATGTCCATCGGAGGGATTTGTGTCTCGCCTTGCCTGCGAAACACCAGGGTGATAGTTTATAGCTGGGTCGTGATTCAAACCCAGGCTAGACGACGAAGAGGTGAGTGTGCATACCTCTTCATCATCATGCAAACCCCTCCTTTAAAGCTGTGTACTGCACAACTCCAGTAATCTTGGTTTGTTGACGGAAAGGGAAGAAATCTCAATTAAATCTTGATTAGGTCTCTGCACGTCATTCACCAATCCTTACTTTCAACATTGTCTGCCAGTGTCAGTCAGTCAGTGTTGCCTCCTTGACTGGCCATTCCAAATTTTTGTCATTTTCAAAATGTTTAATGCTGCCACTAGTTCACGTGAAATAAAACTCATTGTGAGCAACGTTTGTGTGAGTGTGGGATGCAGAGCAGATATGGAAGAAACTGTTCTCACTTCAGCACTGATGAACACCTCGATTTCTGTCTGAGTATGTTCTGTCATTCTTGGAGGTGTTTCGATGCAGGTGTCTCTGATGCACACAACGGACTGTACAAATTGGAAAAGAAGAAGGGAAGGAACAAAAGGGTTTCACTCAAAATGTGCTCCCACAAATAAAAACAAACACCATCTTTCTGGCCTCCGCCAACCATTGGCTTTCTGAATGTTTAACGAGTTGTGACCAGGTTCTCATCATTTTGCTGTACGACTTCAATCGGGATTATGTTACTCGGACATGTTCGGTAAAAGAAGAGAGAGCGTGAAGAGAAATTGTAAAACAAAATGGACTTGACAGTTGTAAAAGTCATCCGATGTACTGACCTCCAGCACTTTGTATTCAGGGATGTATGGAGAATCAAAGAGCAGCTCGAACCCTCTCAATCCTCCGATATTTTGTATGACGTGGTGTATTACCTGCAAGTGTAGTACAAAAGGGTTCCATGGCATGAACCACATTCATAAATCAATGTACATAAATAGGGATAAACAAAATGGTTCCATGTACATAAATAAAATGAGGGATTTCAGTGCATTTGACTCATTTATTGCGCGTCCAACATGGCACCTGCCGAGAGCACAAACTGACCAACTTCAGTGTTGTAATGGCTAGAGCGTCCGCCCCGAGTCTGGGAGTTCAAACCCCGGGCGAGCCATGCCAAAGACTTTTTAAATGGTACGTGTTTCTTCCTTACTTCACGCTCACCATTTGTAAAGGTAGAGCACGCACAAACAAACATAGGTTGGTAATATTAACACAGGATTTGATGGGCCTAATGGCTTCCTCCCGCATCAGTTCATTGTAAGGAAACTCACATCTCTTATATAATGAGAAGTGTGGTGGCTGTGTGTGTGTTTTCACGTTTCGGGTGTCTCCCGTTTCTGGCAGGCGCTTCCCATGCTGCTTTTGAAAAACATAGGTTGGCAACCATTGTGCAGGCTTGATGAGCCGAATGGTCTATTTCTGTGTTGAAGTTCCTTGGAGGGAAAACCATCTATTATATATCGCAAACCGTGGTGTCTGTTTGTGCGTTCGTCCATCTCTAGTTTACAGCGGCCACTTCCCATGCTGCATTTGAAAAGGTCAACATTCACTTTTGAAATGACAGGAGAATAGGCATGAATAATGTTGATGCCAAATTTTATTTCACAAACAGGATATTCTGCCCTCTTTTTAGACAAATGGAACCTCCACCACCCGATGTTGCACCATCATTTCCCATTGGGGGAGGGAGGGAGGAGAGGTAGTTTAAGTAGCTCAGAGCTTTGGCTCTGAGTATAACCGGGAGTTGAACCCAATTGACCTTTTTAAAGTCCATGAAAAATTTTAATTGACGGATTAACTTAAGCCTTTTTCAGCACTGGAGGCATGTACTCCTCCAAGTTATATTATAATACAGACTCGCTGTTACCCACGGAAATGCCATGTTATGTAAAATGGGACTTCAACAACATTGTGCAGAGAAGAGTTAACTATTGTTACATTTGTATGGGGTAGGCAATACCTTAGTCCAGGTAGAATGCATAGGTAGTGTGCTCCGACTGTCGTGAAGAAGAAACCACAATGTATCGTAGTCGGAAATTCGTGTAGACCGTATGTCAGGTAAGCTTGTATCTTCGTCCCCATGAGAGAGGTGGGGTTTGTTAATTATCAAGGGAGTTTGGGTAAATTAATCCCCTGTATGTAATTGCCTCTGTAATCTTTTCCTGTGTTCCTTATGACACCGAACTACACACCATAGCCAAGACAAGCCAAGCAATCGACACCATAATTAATGACACGAATTAAAACCAACCGGAAACCAGGCATCAAACACTACCGCTGGTGCCGCAGCCGCTACATCACCACCTCAATCAGGCAGCGCCTTCGATCCATGCCCAAAGAGCAGTGATTGGTCCAGGATTGGATTGACACAAGGACTGGTAGGATGGGACTCGCTCATAGGAGCGGACACGGAGACGTCGTGGGATGACGTCAGAGCCTCAAGTACAAAATAATTGGAACGGCAGACATTTTCTTCTTCTCGTTCTGGATCCCATTGCAAACGGTCGCTATTGCTCTTGCGCAAGGAAGATTCATCACGAACAGTGGTGTTCCGACATCCTCATCGTGATCGTGAGGAGGAGGAACTGCGGACCGAGAACTTCGGTTTCCCAAGCAAGAACGACGAGTGGACGGGCACGGCCTGCTCGCTGCGCTCTCGACGAAGCCAGTAGTGAGCGGACGTGCGGCGAGGCCTAGTTCATGCCAACGAGCGCATTTTCCCCACCAAGGACACGAGGGGGTTTTGACGATTCCTGACGAGATTCAAGAGCCGATTTGAGTTAAGTGCCACAAACTACACATTTATTTTTCAGTTATATTTCCCTTTGTCTGTATCCGGGTCTGTGCGGGAGCGCTCCAATTAGCAATATAGTTTTATCGTGCAATGTTTTGTGACCGGCATTTTCTTTAATAAATCCGGTATTTTTGTACATTTTAATTCCGTGTCTGTTTGAGTTGATTTATTCCGTGTCGGTTTGATCAAGGACTCCCGGTGTGTACCACGGTTTAGAATAGGTACACCGTATCCCTGCGTGTCGTAAGAGGCGACTAAAAGGGTTGGCGTCAGGAAGGGCATCCGGCCATAAAAACTGCCTCATAAAGAGAACCATGACAATTACAACTACATATGGGCAGGGTACAGCCCGAAGTGGAGATCAGTTTCTGAGGTTTGGGACATGGAATGTAGGGACAATGACAGGGAGATCAGGAGAAGTGGTGGAAGTATTGGTCAGAAGAGGAGTGGACATATGTTGTGTGCAAGAGATGAGATGGAAGGGAAGTGGTGTGAGAATGGTGAAGGGTAGGCAGGGACAGAAATACAAGTTTGTGTGGCAAGGGTGCCCGGAGGGTGTGAATGGTGTTGGTGTCCTGTTTTCTGAGGAGTTTGTGGACAGTGTGGTGAGTGTGACTAGAGTGAGTGATAGGTTGATGATGGTGAAAATGATGATTGGAAAGCTCTTGGTGAACGTCATCTCGGGATATGCTCCGCAGGTTGGTCGGAGCGATGAAGAGAAGGACAAGTTCTGGTGTGCGATAGAGAAGCTGATGGAAAACGTGAAAGATGAGGAAGTTGTTGTGGTAGGAGGAGAACTAAATGGACATGTGGGAAGGAGTATGGATGGTTTTGAGGGAGTTCATGGGGGTTACGGATATGGTGTGAGAAATGGAGAAGGTGAAAGGATTTTGGAGTTTGCTGATGGAGCTGATTTGTTGATTTGTAATACTCAGTTCCAGAAAGAGGATAATAAGCTTGTTACATTCACGTCAGGTGGGTCGACGACAACCGTTGACTACCTGATGGTGCGTAGGCGAGATAGGGGGCACCTCCGGGACACAAAGGTGATCCCGGGGGAGGAGGCTGTTTCACAGCACCACTTGGTTGTCTGCGACATAAGGGTGAAAGGTGCGAGGAGAGCTCGGCGGGTGAAGTACCAACCGAGAATGAAGGACCAGCCTCATCTCCATCTCATCTGCTCCATCATTTGAACACCTGGCTTTTTAACTCTCTGGTCACACACAGTCAGTCATGGCTGTCGTCTACCGCCCTCCCAAACCACACCCATCATTCCTGTCTGACTTCTCCGACTTTCTGACCCAGCTCTGTTCCCTCTCCCCCTCAATCCTCCTCCTCGGTGATTTCATTATCCACATGGACTCCACTGACTCCACAATAACCACTGACTTCACTGATTTACTCACCTGCTTTAACCTCACTCAACATGTCAACTTTCCGACCCATAACTGTGGTCACATTCTCGACCTTGTCTGCTCTACTGGACTAATTTTGCACCATCTCTCTGGCTCCGACCTCACCCTCTCTGACCACTTAGCCATCACTATGACCATCAACATCCCCACCCCAGCACCAAGGCATTATCGCACTATCAACTTCCGTAAGCTAAACGCTCTTTCACCTACCTCATTCTCATCCACCCTCTCTGAAAAAATGTCCACTTCTCCCTTCGTTGACCTCCACACCCCTTCTGACCTCACTGACTACGACAACACTCTCTCCTTCTGCCTCCACCAGCTTGCGCCGATGAAAACCAAAACAGTTTCTTTCACCCATTCTGCTCCCTGGTTTACCCCTGAACTCCGCCTGATGAAAACTTGTGCTCGCCAACTTGAAAGACTCCGCAATAAAACAGGTCTCATAATTCACTCCCAAGCCTACAAGGACCACCTACAACACTACAAAGATGCCCTCTCCCACGCCCGCTCCGCCTACTACTATCAAATTATCCACTCTGGCTCTGGAAACCCAAAAGCACTCTGCTCTACAATAAACAAACTCCTCAGCCCCCTGAACACCACCACCCAGTCATTCACAGTAGACAACTGCATCTCCTTCCTTTCATTCTTCCAATGCAAAATTGACAACATCTACAACAGCTTAACCACCACCGCACCCACTCCCCCTCAAACCACCTGCCCCCCCTTATCCTGCCAACCCCTGTCTCAATTCTCCCCAGTGTCCCCTACTGACCTCTCTGAACTCCTCATAGGAATGAAAACTGCCACCTGCACTCTTGACCCCATCCCCTCCAGCTTTGTCAAGACCTCCCTTCCTGCTCTCTCTCCACTTATCACTGCAACAATAAACTCCTCCCTGTCTACAGGCATCGTCCCACCATCCCTCAAAATTGCTGCTGTTACCCCCATTCTGAAAAAACCTGGACTCAACCCTGACACCCTAAATAACTTCAGACCCATCTCCAACCTACCCTTTCTGTCAAAAGTTTTGGAACGCGCTGTAGCCACTCAACTTAAACATCACCTCTCTGCCAATAACCTGTATGAAACATTCCAATCCGGATTCCGCTCCAACCACAGTAATGAAACTGCTCTCCTCAAAATCACCAACGACATTCTCCTCTCCTCTGACGCTGGCAACCTCAACATTCTCATCCTCCTCGACCTCAGCGCCGCCTTTGACACAATCAATCACACCATCCTCCTCACCCGACTTGAAACCACCTTTAACATTACCGGCACTGCCCTCTCTTGGATCAAATCATACCTCTCTGACAGACGCCAGTTCATCTCCATCAATAACTGCAAATCCCCCACTGCTCCCCTCCCCCAAGGTTCAGTTCTTGGCCCCCTCCTCTTCATCCTGTACCTGTCCCCCCTTGGTCACTTAATCCGCCGTCATGGTCTCCAATTCCACTGCTTTGCCGATGACATCCAGCTTTTCATCTCCACCAAGTCCATCTCCACCGCCACCCACTCTATCCTGACAAACTGCATCACTGAAATAAAATCCTGGCTTCAAATCAACTTCCTCAAACTTAACTATGATAAATCTGAAATAATCATCATTGGCCCAAAAACGCTCACCAAATCCACCCATGACTTTGCCCTCAACATCGACGGTTTCCCAGTATCCACCTCCCCTCACATCCGGAATATTGGCATCATCTTTGACCAAACCCTCTCCTTCGACAAATACACTAAACATATCACAAAGACAGCCTTCTTTCACCTGAAAAACATCGCCCGTCTCCGTCCATCCCTCTCCTCCACGGCTGCAGAAACCCTCATCCACGCCTTCATCACCTCCCGTCTGGACTACTGCAACAGCCTCCTCTATGGTTCACCCTCAATAATCACCAATAAACTCCAATACATTCAGAACTCCGCTGCCCGTCTACTCACCCATTCCCGGACCACATCACCCCCGTCCTTTACAAGCTTCACTGGCTCCCCATCCCCCAGAGAATCCAGTACAAAATCCTCCTCTTGACCTACAAAGCCCTCCATAACCTGGCCCCATCCTACCTGGCTGACCTCCTCTCCAGACACACTCCCACCCGCAACCTCCGCTCTGCTGGTACCAACCTCCTGATACCCCACCCCCCCCCCCCCCCCAATCCGGACCAAATTCAGATCCTGGGGGGACAGGGCCTTCTCCATCGCTGCTCCCACCCTCTGGGACTCACTACCTAACACCATCAGAGAATCCTCCTCACTCACCACATTCAAAACATCACTCAAGACCCACTTGTTCAACACTGCATTCAACATTTAACCCACAGCATTTAACCCCTGACTATCTCTTCTCCTTCCTTTTGCTTTGATTATTTACCTATTGATTTTTGTCTTTTTGCACTTGTTTTTTGTACTCTGTCAAAGCGTCTTTGGGCTTCTTGAAAAGCGCTATATAAAATAAATGTATTATTATTATTACATATGTGCAGGGTACAGCCCGAAGTACCCCGTGGGGGACCCCACTCCCTCTCGTCAAAACTCAAGGTGGGGAACCCGATCGAAGCAAGGGTGGAAATCACTCCATTTATGACGACGAAAAGTCTAATGCCCGACGTGGAGATCGGTTTCTGAGGTTTGGGACATGGAATGTAGGGAGAATGACCGGGAGATCAGGAGAAGTGGTGGAAGTATTGGTCAGAAGAAGAGTGGACATATGTTGTGTGCAGGAGACGAGATGGAAGGGAAGTGGTGTGAGAATGGTGAAGGGTAGGCAGGGACAGAAATACAAGTTTGTGTGGCAAGGGTGCCCAGAGGGTGTGAATGGTGTTGGTGTCCTGTTTTCTGAAGAGTTTGTAGACAGTGTGGTGAGTGTGACGAGAGTGAGTGATAGGTTGATGATGGTGAAAATGATGATTGGAAAGCTCTTGGTGAACGTCATCTCGGGATATGCTCCGCAGGTTGGACGGAGCGATGAAGAGAAGGACAAGTTCTGGTGTGCAATAGAGAAGCTGATAGAAAACGTGAAAGATAAGGAAGTTGTTGTGGTAGGAGGAGACCTAAATGGACATGTGGGAAGGAGTATGGACGGTTTTGAGGGAGTTCATGGGGGTTATGGATATGGTGTGAGAAATGGAGAAGGTGAAAGGATTTTGGAGTTTGCTGATGGAGCTGATTTGTTGATTTGTAACACTCAGTTCCAGAAAGAGGATAATAAGCTTGTTACATACACGTCAGGTGGGTCGACGACAACCGTTGACTACCTGATGGTGCGTAGGCGGGATAGGGGGCACCTCCGGGACACAAAGGTGATCCCGGGGGAGGAGGCTGTTTCACAGCACCACTTGGTTGTCTGCGACATAAGGTTGAAAGGTGCGAAGAGAGCTCGGCGGGTGAAGTACCAACCGAGAATGAAGGTGTGGAGGTTGAAAGAGGTGACAGTGAGGGAGGCATTAAAAGAGAGGCTGAGCATAGTAGAGGATGATGTGGTTGAGCTTGAATGTGGTTGGATGTCAATGAAAGATAGTCTGTTGGGAGCCGTTGGTGAGGTATGTGGATGGACAAAAGGACCACCGAGGCACTCGGAAACATGGTGGTGGGATGATGAAGTTGGAAAGAAGATTGACGAGAAGAGGAAGAAGTTCAAGGAGTGGCAGAAGGCGAAGGGTACGGGAGCAGAAACAGCAG
The DNA here is from genome assembly GCF_964187855.1 of Myxine glutinosa. Taxonomy (NCBI): domain Eukaryota; kingdom Metazoa; phylum Chordata; class Myxini; order Myxiniformes; family Myxinidae; genus Myxine; species Myxine glutinosa. Next base: position 134,832,619 of record NC_136270.1, read on the forward strand.
AGCATGAAAGTTATAAGGCAGCCAGGAAGGCTGCAAAGAAAGAGGTAGCAAAGGCGCAGGAGGCATGTAGGAAAATGTTCGGAGAGCGCTTGGATTTGGAAGAGGGTCAGAGAGCAGTATTCAGGATTGCAAAGCAGATAGCGAAAGAGAGGTGTGATGTGATGGGGGTGAGTTGCTTGAAGGATGAAGTGGGACAAATCGTTGTGGACCCAGATGGAATTAAAGGAAGATGGAAGAGATATATGGAAATACTGTTGAATGCAGAGAATGAATGGGATGGCAACATAGAGAGTAACGCAGTTTTAGGATCGGCAGAGAAGACAACCGAGAAGGAAGTTGAGGAAGCGATAAAAGCAATGAAGAGTAGAAAAGCAGGAGGGCCGACGGGAGTTGTGGGAGATATGTTGAAGGCAGCGGGTAATTGGGGTGTGAAGAGAATGACAGAGATCTGCAATCTGGTGGTGAAAGAAGGCCGCATTCCAGTGGATTGGGAACTGAGTACCCTCGTCCCTCTATACAAGGGGAAAGGTGACCCTCTGGACTGTGGCTCGTATCGAGCGATAAAGTTATTGGAGCATGGAATGAAGGTATTGGAAAGGGTGTGGAGAGGAGGATAAGGAAGAAAGTGAAGATTGACGAAATGCAGTTTGGATTTATGCCAGGAAGAGGAACGACAGACGCGCTTTTTATTGTGAGGCAGTTGCAGGAGAAGTACATGGAGAAGAGGAAGAAGTTGTTTCTTGGGTTTGTTGATCTGGAGAAAGCATTCGATAGGGTTCCACGTGAAGTAGTGACATGGGCATTGAGGAAGTTAGGAGTGGAGGAATGTTTGATCAGAGTAGTGATGGCAATGTACAAAAGAGCGCGCCCAGCTGTAAGGACGAAGGACGGGAACAGTGGTGAGTTTGAGGTGAAGGTGGGAGTGCATCAGGGGTCGGTACTAAGTCCACTACTATTTGTAGCTGTGATGGAGGTACTGCCTCGGAACGTAAAGGAGGGTTTACCGTGGGAGTTGTTGTATGCAGATGATCTGGTGTTGATTGCAAAAAGTATGGATGGACTGAAGGAGAAGATGAACAAGTGGAAGGAATGTATGGAGACGAAAGGTCTGAAGGTGAATATCGGAAAAACAAAGGTGATGGCAAGTGGTAAAGCATGTGGTGAGGTGGAAAGAACTGGGAAGTGGCCGTGTGCTGTGTGCAGGAAGGGTGTCGGAGTGAACTCAATTCAATGTGCAATGTGCGCTGAGTGGGTTCATCAAAAATGTAGTGGTTTGAGAGGGTCATGAACCAGTGTGGCAGCTACATTCAAGTGTAAGGTGTGCACAGAGGGAGCTGCAGATGGAGGAAATGTTGAGTTGGATCTTGGAGACAGCGTGAAGCTGGAAGGTGTGAAAACATTTTGTTACCTTGGAGACATGCTGAATGGAGAAGGTGGATCAGACTCGGCAACGGTTGCTCGAGTGAGATGTGCATGGAAGAAGTTTCGGGAATTGAGTGGCGTGCTGACGAGGAGGGGAGTGTCGTTGAAGCTGAAGGGAAAGGTGTATGCTGCATGTGTGAGAAGTGTTACGATTTATGGGAGCGAAACATGGGTAATGAACATGGGTAATGAACGTAGAGCAGCAACGAAGGCTGGAAAGGGTGGAAATGCGAATGGTTCGGTGGATGTGTGGAGTATCGTTGAGAGAGAGGAAGCCAAATGATGAATTGCGAAAGTTGAAGGGAATAGAGCCTGTGATGGATGCTGTGAAGAGAAACAGTTTGAGATGGTTTGGTCATGTGTTGAGGAACGATGAAAGTGACTGGTTGAGAAGAGTGATGGAAATGAATGTGGAAGGAAGTCGAGGAAGGGGAAGACCGAGAAAGACTTGGCTAAAGATGGTCGAAGAAGAAATGCGGGCAAGGGGGTTAACAAGGGGAGATGCAGAAAATAGGGCAAAATGGAGAAGATCGTCATGGGGACCGCAAGGCTAACCCCCGCTCTTGCAGGGAAAATGGCTTTAAAATGCCTGTTGTTGTTGTTGGTTTGGTCAAGGACGTCGGGTGGACTCGTGAAGGTAAGTGCTTACGGCTTCTCCCCCACTTGCTCCCCGCGCCTGTAACGACGGTTGGCCATTGAATTGAATGCCTCGGAGTTAAAGCTTGTTTGGTCATCTGTGTCACCCTGCGGTGTTCACCAGAGGGTAGTCACATTGCAATATCATCGGAATGCAATACTGTTGAGCTCGGTGCTCCCTAAATATATTTCTCGTTTAAATCAACCCCCACACTCACACAAGTCCTCAATCGCCCCACCCCCAAGTTCCTAACTTACTCAATTCCCTCGTCCCAACCACAAGTCCTCAACTCGCTCCAACCTCAAGTCCTCAGTCCCCAACTCCCCACCCCCATGCAAGTCATCAACTCCCTTCAGCCCCCCCACAATCCTCAAGTTCTCAACCCCCTCCCCCCCCCCCCCCCCCCCAAGTACCTAACTCCCTCACCCAACCCCAAGTCCCGAACTCCCTACCCCTGACTTATAGTCCTCAACTCCCTCCCCCCAGCCTCAATTCGACAACTCCCTTGCCCCAAACCTCAAGGCCTCAATCCTCCAACCCAGCCTCAACTCCTCAATTTCCTCTCCCCAATCTCCTAATCTCAAGCCCTCAATCCACCCCTCTCCCCAAGTCCCCAACTGCTCCCTACCCCTAACTTCAAGTCCTGAAGTCCCTAACCCCGTGCAAGTTATCAATTCCCCTCCATTCCTCCCCCCCCCCCCACCCCCCTCAATCGCACCCCTAACCTCAAGTCCTCAATCCGCCACTCCATCTCCAAGTCCCTAACTTTGGGTCCTGAACTCACCACCCCAAACCTCAAGTCTTCAACTTCCTCCCTGCCCCTCCCGAGTCTGGTGATGAGGTCTGGCATTTATGCATCAATGACTGCTTGACATCTCAAACCTCCACCAATAAATTCACAAACTAATATGTTCTGTTATTCCAGAAACACCGAAAGAACTACATTTATCATAACTGGTATACTTTCCAAAAATAGACACGAGACAAAAAGGTAGACAAATATTCACTTGTCACTTGTCGCTGTTCCTTCTGTCATCTCAAGACAAAACCAGTTTGGAAGGGAAATACAAATGAACCAAGATAGGCAAAACAAAACAACCAGTTGGTGTAGACTGCAGAGAGATGAAGGGGAAACTGTATTGGTGCGTTCAAGGAATCACACATTCATGAACCAATGATGGAAGCTTACCTCCAAAAGGATTCCCTGTTCCGATAGGCGAAGAAGTGCAGAATTCTGAATGAGAAAAGCAAAACCAACAATAAAAAGGTTAGTAAAGACAGGCAGACTTCGATGTACTCAAAATTGGTTTTTTCAACTGGAAATGCAGGAGCAGTTTGTTTTTCGTACGCTTTTTTGTATTCAAAGTCGAGGCGCGTGGAAGAGCTAGAACATGGAATGAATCAGTACATAACAGAACAAAGGAACAGGAGCAAGCTTGGACTTCTTTCCTTGAAGTCCTAGCAGTGTCCATGTGTTTTCTACCTCTCCCAACTCCCCCCTCCCCATCCCCCCCACGCCCTCTCCCTCTCCCTTCCACAGATCTCCCGATGTCCCTGTTCTCTACTGTTGTACTTGTGTGCGTCCCACTCTCTCCCCATCGTGTCTCCCACTCCCTTGATCATATGTTTTTTGTGTCAGTTTGTTTTTATGTGATTAATGTTGACTCTTACACGAGCCAAGATCTTGTGTCCAAAAAAAAAGAAGAAGAAAAAAAGGGGGGAAGCACAACAGCAGGGTTGAAGGATAATATCGAGGACTTTGAGAAACAATGGATGTAGGGAAGATTGAGGGGTTGGAGAGGACGCATGGGCTGGACAAGATGGATAAACAAACTCTCAGGAAGGAAAAACTGGAAACTTGGAAAGAGGTTGGCTTGCAGAGGGAAGGGGAGTTAACAGGGGTAGAAAAGATCATGGTTTTTGGAATGGGAATGGTGGTCAACAGCTGTCTTGAAGCCCTGGAAGAAAGAATGAGATTGAATTGATTGAAGAGAATGTGGAATTTGGTTCCACAGGAGGGAGAAAAGAGGAACGAATGAGTGGAGGTGAGCAGTGATCCTGGATTTTGGGAGTTTTCCCAGAAGGGGGTTGATGACAGATGAGGGGTTGGGGGACAGAACATGGAAAGGGCACAATTTACAAGCTTTCCTCTCCTAAGTCTTCACATTCATGACAAATAGTCACGCAAACATACTGTTGCGGTTCTCTACGCCGCCCTTAATCCCCTTATCAAGGTGGGATTAATCCCCTTGTCTTTCTGGGCTTGGCGGAACCGAGACTTGAGACGTCCCTCTCGGACACACGTGGAGTAGGGTTTCGGGACCACTTCTCGCTCGTACCTAATTCCCCGCACTGCCCTGGGAGCGAGAAAACAAGCCTCACACGAACCACGTGTGGTTTAAGTACGCCAAGTGGATTGCGTACACGTGGTCTGCGTTGTTACTTAGATGTTGGAACCCGATTAGAGCGGTTCTACCCGTACCACGCTTAGCCAAATGAGGAAACCACAGGAACGGTCGAATCAGGAAGAAAGGAAGAACAAAAGGGTTTAATTATTTCCCACACGTATATACAAGGTTCAAGGACGAAGAGACACAGAAGAACCTTAAGCAGTCTTAACTTATCCTTTGGACAACGGGCCCGTCTCACACTCACACAGGGAATTGCAGATGGGTAGCTGGTCAGCCCACGCGTCGATGTGGTCGTCCAGAGGCGGCCTCCGTCCGGCTCTCCACGGCCCCGGCACATCCCACGAAGATGGTGGGCTGGTGGCAGGCGAAGGCAAGGACTCATAGCGCGTCTCTCGAACAAAGCCGGTGATGGGGCGGAACGGCAAAGGGTGGACTTTAGCGTGGCTGGCGGTTACTCAGCCGTTCTCACTCGCGCGTCTCAAATTGCACTGTACTCGGTTTAAGCGCGTCTGGCTGACCCCCGCGTATCTGTACCGCTCTCGTGCAAGTGCGTGAAGTTCATCAAGTTCATCAAGTTCATCAACTGCCGCCAGTCCTCCTTTATGCTGCAGTCCTCCGCTTCAGTCCTTCAAGCCCTCCGATGCAAGACCTGTCGAGGGCTTTCGCGCAGCGGGTTTTATAGCTACGCCCCCCGAACCTTCTGGCACTCACTCGACCCTTCTCACCACGCCCTCTGATGCCACGCCGCCGTCACCACCTCCGAGCTCTGATTGGCGGCTCGTGCTTACCATCAGCGCTTCCGCCGCTCCACCCTCGACTCCGCCCCGGTCCTCCTAGCCTGCCTCGTGTTAACTCGCCCAATGATCAACCAATGTTTAGCAAAATGGATTGAGGCTACGGACGTATGATTGTCGGTGGAAGTAGGGCCTATTTTCCTGGCTCTAGTCAACGCAGAACTAACAAAGGAAAAGGACTAAGCTTACAAATACTAAGACATAACTATACTATCGGGAGGCTACATGTTGCTTGTGTGACTATGGGGGGCAAAGTTTAACCTTTATTAGGCTCTCTTGACAAACTCAAAACCACAACGATACTTTGAGCATTCCTTCATTTACCACTTCTGTGAAGTTTTTTTTTGCTTCTGCTGAACATTCTTTCATGTTTGAAGAAGAACCTTTTGCTCATAAGATATAGAAATGTGCAAAACCTTCAGCTTCATACAATGTTTGAATTATTGACCAGAAGTCTCAAGTAAGAACCAAGCAAACCAAATCAAGCGACCGATATTATGAGATTTCCATTTGGAAAACATCGAAAACGAAAGTGATAATGAAAAGGAATGAGAGAGCCGATTTAAAATAAATACAAGTGTTATGGTACAGCCAGATCCAAAATATCGCCTTGTTTGAACCCATTTAAAATGAACAGCAGAAGGCTCACCTGAACAGGAATTCGCTTTCTCTTCTTACAATTGAGGTGAAATGGAGCTCCAAAAAACCTGTGAGATGAAGCAAAATTAGAAAGTGTCAGTTTCTTCTCTGTATCTGACAAATTTAAAACCAAGTACCATCCATCCAAATTTAAAACCAAGTACCATCCATCCAAATTTAAAACCAAGTACCATCCATCCAAATTTAAAACAAAGTACCATCCCTCCAAATTTAAAACCAAGTACCATCCATCCAAATTTATAACCAAGTACCATCCATCCAAATTTAAAACCAAGTACCATCCATCCAAATTTAAAACCAAGTACCATCCATCCAAACTTAAAACCAAGTACCATCCCTCCAAATTTATAACCAAGTACCATCCATCCAAATTTAAAACCAAGTACCATCCCTCCAAATTTAAAACCAAGTACCATCCATCCAAATTTAAAACCAAGTACCATCCCTCCAAATTTAAAACCAAGTACCATCCATCCAAATTTATAACCAAGTACCATCCATCCAAATTTAAAACCAAGTACCATCCCTCCAAATTTAAAACCAAGTACTATCCATACAAATTTAAAACCAAGTACCATCCATACAAATTTAAAACCAAGTACCATCCATACAAATTTAAAACCAAGTACCATCCATACAAATTTAAAACCAAGTACCATCCATACAAATTTAAAACCAAAACCACAGTATCATCTCAACCCCGATCGAATGAAGATGAATAAGTAAATGGTTAAATGAATGAAAAGCAAGATGGATAGATCGATGGATGGATGGACAGACGGACAGATGGCCAGACGGAGAAACGGCCAGACGGAGAAACGGACAGACCGAGAAACAGACAGACGGAGAAACAGACAGACGGAGAAACAGACAGACGGAGAAACGGACAGACGGAGAAACGGACAGACCGAGAAACGGACAGACGGAGAAACGGACAGACGGAGAAACGGACAGACGGAGAAACGGACAGACGGAGAAACGGACAGACGGAGAAACGGACAGACGGAGAAACGGACAGACGGATGGATAGATAAATGGATGGATAGATAAATGGATGGATAAATGGATGGAAAAAATGGATGGATAGATAGATATAGAGGTAGCTAGATAGACAGATGGATGGAAAGATGGATAGACAAATAGATACATCGATGGATAGACGGACTGGACAGACAGACATACAGACAGATAGATCATTTTGGTTGTTTGATCGATAAAGACAAAGACATGAAATTAAATAAATGACCTCAACATGTTATTGTCATTCATTTCATTCATTGCCCTCTGCAGAGTACGAGGGCACGTAACCAATCCTGAACATTGTGATCTCTGAAAGATTACCCTTGAACAGGTTGGGAGCACTGTTAAGGTAGCCAAGATACCAGCACACAAATTCACGAAATATGAAGTGATGTACCTTCTGTAATTTGTTTTGTTGGTGGGAGGAAGATTCATCATTTTCCATCTTAATGTGAGAAAGGTCTTCAGTATTCTAGTGATAAAACGAAGGGAAAGTAGGAAAGACATGTTACTCTGCACAGTTATGTCATAATTCAATATTAAACTAGAACGGCACTCAGTAGAGAACATACCTCCGCCAGGTGAACAGTTTACGTTTTGTATCCGAGTAGACCAGAAAATCACAATACAGAATCACATTTCATCAAAATCAACCGTCCATTCCGTGTCCTTCCTCAAAACTATCATTCATTCATTCATTTTTTTTCTTCTTCTTCAAACATGGAAAGAACCTTATAAATCAGGCAAGCTTGTAATTCAATCAACACATTTTTTTGTTCCAAGTGAATCGATTATTAGCTTTTCAAACAAGTAAATTGATTATTACCCCACGCGCTCGAAGCAAAATCTGCGGTTAAACGGTTGGTTCATTTTGTTTGTTTGTCTGTCTGTCTGACGACTTTGTATTTTGTATTTAACATTGTATTTTGACCACAAATCAGAACATGAATTGGAAAACGAACCTGCCGTTTAGCAGTACTTTCTTTTTTGAATACAGATTAAACTAGAACGCCACTCAGGAGAGCGCATACTCCCACGTGGGTTTAGTTGGAATAATACGTTTTCTTTAACATCCCCTCTCCCCAAAACAATAAATGAAAAAGAAAGTAGGCCCTAACTGTCAGATAATTAATTTTGATATATCTCGGAATTAGAGGAGAAAAACATCATTTAAGAATAAGAATAAAAGCTTTAATGCAGTAAAACAGAAAAAATCTTTCCCAAAAAAATCTCCCAAAAAAATTCCTGGATCCGGAATAATATCCTGAGCTTCACCAAAAACTAATCAATTCTTCCTTATCCCAAGGGCAATCATCCCACCAACTTTCATCCAAATCCGTTCAGAACCTTTCCAGATATCTTGTTCACACACACACACACACACACACACACACACACACACACACACACACACACACACACACACACACACACACACACACACACACACACACACAAACACACACACACACGAATGCATTACTCCCTGGCGGGAGTACTCACATAAAATCGTTTCGTTTTATGTTTGAATACATAAAATCTTGCTCGTGTAAGACCTAACACATAAAATGCATAACACATAAGCAGAAACACCCATGAAACATATAATAAAGGAAGCGGAAGACAAGAGGGGGAGAAAGAGGGAAGCACATCAATAGTAGAGAACAGGGACATCGGGAGATCTGTGGAAGGGAGAGGGCTGGGGTGGGGGTAAAGGGGGGAGGGGTGGGGCGGGGTACACGGGATAAACAAGATGGACACTGCAAGTACTTTCAGGAAAGAAAACGGAATTTAAAGGAGGTGGATTTGGGGTGGATTAACGGGGGTAGAAAAGATCAAGGTTTTCCATGGGGGAAAATAAGATAGTGGTGAACAGCTGTTCTAAAGACCTGGAGGGAGGAGTGGGATTGAAGAGAGTGCGCGAGTTTGTTCCAGAGGCAGAAGAAAAGAGGAATGAGACAATGAAGGTGAGCAGAGAGTCTTGATTTTGGCAATTTCATCAGAAGACGGTTGCTGGCAGATCTTGTGCGACCTGCAGGAATATTTGGGGGACAGCGCCCAGAGAGAGCTGGGGGGGGGCAAGGCCTGAGAGGAGTCGAGAGAAGACAGAAAGACCACCAACCTGCCTGCTATGAGTGAGTGAAAGGCCCTCGGAGTTACCCTTATCGCGGGAGATTCCAATGATTCTGAAAGCTTTGGTTTCAACAGCGTGAAGCCGAGCTAGGTGTGAAGTAGGGGCACCAGCCCAGAGAGGAGAGCAGTATTCCATTGAGCTGCGGATGAAAGCCTTGTATGTGGCGAGGAGCTCAGGTGTGCCAAGGAAGGACTTCGGAAGGAATGGTGATGAGGCTCAGTGGTGACAGTGTGACTAATCAGCTTGTTCTGATATAACCGTGGCGGAGGGTGAAATGAATAAGAGGTGCTGAGTTAATTGTTAATAGCACATTAAATAAGTGTTTCCCAATCACACTGCTCATCTTTGAACAATGCTTTAAATGCACGTTTGCCAATAGGCCCATTACTGGATTTTGTTGCAGGCCGTGACCACAGTGTTGTCATTCTTGGTATTGCCCTCGCCGGAGGAGAGGGTATTGCATTTGAGTCCGTTTGTTACTTGCAAAATCGAAGATTTATCAAGTATATTGGTCGGTTGTGTTTGTGGTTCTGTCTGTCTGTCTGTCTGTCTATTTGTCACCGGCCTACAGGTCACAATTCAAAACCGATCGTCACGAAACTTCACGAAGTTGTATAGGTCGTCCCAATTGAGAAGCCTGTTGATTTTGAGGTCAAAGGTCATCTGGAGGTCAAATTTCTAAACTCGCCATTTTAAACCCGATTGATTTGAAAATTGAATAGCATTTGTATATCGAGTCATTAAATTGGGAAATGAAGTATTTTTGAGGTCAAAAGGTCAAAGGTCAACTCGAGGCCAAATTTTCAAAAACAATTTTTATCTGAAAATCCGTCAATTTTCAACCGATTGACTTGAAAATTGAACAACATTTGCATATCGAGTCACCAAACTGGGAAACATACTATTTTTGAGGTCAAAAGGTCAAAGGTCAACTCAAGGACAAATTTTTAAAATAAGCAATTTTCATCTAAAAAGCTGTCAATTCTCAACCGATTGACTTGAAAATTGAACAGCCTTTGCATATAGTCAATAAATTGGGAAACATACTATTTTTGAGGTCAAAGGTCATCTGCAGGTCAAACTTCCAAAATCATAAATTTTCATCCGATTGACTTGGAAATTGAACGGCATTTGCACATTGTGTCACTAAATAGGAAAACCAACTATTTTTGAGGTCAAAAGGTCAAAGGTCAGCTGCAGGTCAAACTTCTAAAATCATCAATTTTCATCCGATTGACTTGGAAATTGAATGGCATTTGCACATTGTGTCACTAAATAGGAAAACCAACTATTTTTGAGGTAAAAAGGTCAAAGGTCAACTCAAGGTCAAACTTCTAAAATCATCATTTTTCATCTGAGAAAACGTCACTTTTCATCCTGTTGACCCGAGCTTTGATCAAGATCGTAAATTCTAATATTCATGAAATGGACAATTTGCTGTATCAATTGAATTATTTTCTTGGGGGGGGGGGGGGGGGGGGATATATATTTTCAAAATAGTGTATCGTGCTCGGCATGACGTCTTCTTGTCTGTCTGTTTGTTTGTCTGTTTGTGTGTCTGTCTGTTTGTGTCTGTCTGTCTGTTTGTGTCTGTCTGTCTGTTTGTGTCTGTCTGTCTGTTTGTGTCTGTCTGTCTGTTTGTGTCTGTCTGTCTGTTTGTGTCTGTCTGTCTGTTTGTGTCTGTCTGTCTGTTTGTGTCTGTCTGTCTGTTTGTGTCTGTCTGTCTGTTTGTGTCTGTCTGTCTGTTTGTGTCTGTCTGTCTGTTTGTGTCTGTCTGTCTGTTTGTGTCTGTCTGTCTGTTTGTGTCTGTCTGTCTGTTTGTGTCTGTCTGTTTGTGTGTGTCTGTTTGTGTCTGTCTGTCTGTTTGTGTCTGTCTGTCTGTTTGTGTCTGTCTGTCTGTTTGTGTCTGTCTGTCTGTGTCTGTCTGTCTGTTTGTGTCTGTCTGTCTGTTTGTGTCTGTCTGTCTGTTTGTGTCTGTCTGTCTGTTTGTGTCTGTCTGTCTGTTTGTGTCTGTCTGTTTGTGTGTGTCTGTTTGTGTGTGTCTGTCTGTCTGTGTCTGTCTGTCTGTGTCTGTCTGTCTGTGTCTGTCTGTCTGTGTCTGTCTGTCTGTGTCTGTCTGTTTGTGTCTGTCTGTTTGTGTCTGTCTGTTTGTGTCTGTCTGTTTGTGTCTGTCTGTTTGTGTCTGTCTGTTTGTGTCTGTCTGTTTGTGTCTGTCTGTTTGTGTCTGTCTGTTTGTGTCTGTCTGTTTGTGTCTGTCTGTTTGTTTGTCTGTTTGTGTGTCTGTCTGTTTGTGTCTGTCTGTCTGTTTGTGTCTGTCTGTCTGTTTGTGTCTGTCTGTCTGTTTGTGTCTGTCTGTCTGTTTGTGTCTGTCTGTCTGTTTGTGTCTGTCTGTCTGTTTGTGTCTGTCTGTCTGTTTGTGTCTGTCTGTTTGTGTCTGTCTGTTTGTGTCTGTCTGTCTGTTTGTGTCTGTCTGTCTGTTTGTGTCTGTCTGTCTGTTTGTGTCTGTCTGTCTGTGTCTGTCTGTCTGTTTGTGTCTGTCTGTCTGTTTGTGTCTGTCTGTCTGTTTGTGTCTGTCTGTCTGTTTGTGTCTGTCTGTCTGTTTGTGTCTGTCTGTTTGTGTGTGTCTGTTTGTGTGTGTCTGTCTGTCTGTGTCTGTCTGTCTGTGTCTGTCTGTCTGTGTCTGTCTGTCTGTGTCTGTCTGTCTGTGTCTGTCTGTTTGTGTCTGTCTGTTTGTGTCTGTCTGTTTGTGTCTGTCTGTTTGTGTCTGTCTGTTTGTGTCTGTCTGTTTGTGTCTGTCTGTTTGTGTCTGTCTGTTTGTGTCTGTCTGTTTGTGTCTGTCTGTTTGTGTCTGTCTGTTTGTGTCTGTCTGTTTGTGTCTGTCTGTTTGTGTCTGTCTGTTTGTGTCTGTCTGTTTGTGTCTGTCTGTTTGTGTCTGTCTGTCTGTTTGTGTCTGTCTGTCTGTTTGTGTCTGTCTGTCTGTTTGTGTCTGTCTGTTTGTGTCTGTCTGTTTGTGTCTGTCTGTCTGTTTGTGTCTGTCTGTCTGTTTGTGTCTGTCTGTCTGTTTGTGTCTGTCTGTCTGTTTGTGTCTGTCTGTCTGTTTGTGTCTGTCTGTCTGTTTGTGTCTGTCTGTCTGTTTGTGTCTGTCTGTCTGTTTGTGTCTGTCTGTCTGTTTGTGTCTGTCTGTCTGTTTGTGTCTGTCTGTCTGTTTGTGTCTGTCTGTCTGTTTGTGTCTGTCTGTCTGTTTGTGTCTGTCTGTCTGTTTGTGTCTGTCTGTCTGTTTGTGTCTGTCTGTCTGTTTGTGTCTGTCTGTCTGTTTGTGTCTGTCTGTCTGTTTGTGTCTGTCTGTCTGTTTGTGTCTGTCTGTCTGTTTGTGTCTGTCTGTCTGTTTGTGTCTGTCTGTCTGTTTGTGTCTGTCTGTCTGTTTGTGTCTGTCTGTCTGTTTGTGTCTGTCTGTCTGTTTGTGTCTGTCTGTCTGTTTGTGTCTGTCTGTCTGTTTGTGTCTGTCTGTCTGTTTGTGTCTGTCTGTCTGTTTGTGTCTGTCTGTCTGTTTGTGTCTGTCTGTCTGTTTGTGTCTGTCTGTCTGTTTGTGTCTGTCTGTCTGTTTGTCTGTCTGTCTGTTTGTCTGTCTGTCTGTTTGTGTGTCTGTCTGTTTGTGTCTGTCTGTTTGTGTCTGTCTGTTTGTGTCTGTCTGTTTGTGTCTGTCTGTTTGTGTCTGTCTGTTTGTGTCTGTCTGTTTGTGTCTGTCTGTTTGTGTCTGTCTGTTTGTGTCTGTCTGTTTGTGTCTGTCTGTTTGTGTCTGTCTGTTTGTGTCTGTCTGTTTGTGTCTGTCTGTTTGTGTCTGTCTGTTTGTGTCTGTCTGTTTGTGTCTGTCTGTTTGTGTCTGTCTGTTTGTGTCTGTCTGTTTGTGTCTGTCTGTTTGTGTCTGTCTGTTTGTGTCTGTCTGTTTGTGTCTGTCTGTTTGTGTCTGTCTGTTTGTGTCTGTCTGTCTGTTTGTGTCTGTCTGTTTGTGTCTGTCTGTTTGTGTCTGTCTGTTTGTGTCTGTCTGTTTGTGTCTGTCTGTTTGTGTCTGTCTGTTTGTGTCTGTCTGTTTGTGTCTGTCTGTTTGTGTCTGTCTGTTTGTGTCTGTCTGTTTGTGTCTGTCTGTTTGTGTCTGTCTGTTTGTGTCTGTCTGTTTGTGTCTGTCTGTTTGTGTCTGTCTGTTTGTGTCTGTCTGTTTGTGTCTGTCTGTTTGTGTCTGTCTGTTTGTGTCTGTCTGTTTGTGTCTGTCTGTTTGTGTCTGTCTGTTTGTGTCTGTCTGTTTGTGTCTGTCTGTTTGTGTCTGTCTGTTTGTGTCTGTCTGTTTGTGTCTGTCTGTTTGTGTCTGTCTGTTTGTGTCTGTCTGTCTGTTTGTGTCTGTCTGTCTGTTTGTGTCTGTCTGTTTGTGTCTGTCTGTTTGTGTCTGTCTGTTTGTGTCTGTCTGTTTGTGTCTGTCTGTTTGTGTCTGTCTGTTTGTGTCTGTCTGTTTGTGTCTGTCTGTTTGTGTCTGTCTGTTTGTGTCTGTCTGTTTGTGTCTGTCTGTTTGTGTCTGTCTGTTTGTGTCTGTCTGTTTGTGTCTGTCTGTTTGTGTCTGTCTGTTTGTGTCTGTCTGTTTGTGTCTGTCTGTTTGTGTCTGTCTGTTTGTGTCTGTCTGTTTGTGTCTGTCTGTTTGTGTCTGTCTGTTTGTGTCTGTCTGTTTGTGTCTGTCTGTTTGTTTGTTTGTTTGTCCGCACAGAATAAATATGATTTTCTCTGCAACCGTTGGTCCGATTGACAGGAAATTTTCACCATAGGTGCAAATCCACCTGTGTAATTTTTTATGATAATTATGACATCATAGGTCACGTGGTTCGGCCGCCATCTTGGAAAAACCGAAAACTTTGCACCTCTATCTCCGAAAGCGCTGAATAGAAAAAATTGAAACATGGCTTATTGTAAGGAACTCTCCATGGGGAATAAAATATGTTAATGATGATGTCATAGGTGCCTCTATTATGACGTCATAATTCAACAAGTACAAAACTTCATTGATCCAGATGAAATTTATTGAGCATAATCTAGGGATAAATTCGTGAAGAAAAAAAAAAATGAATGATGTCATCGGACACGTGGTTCGGCCGCCATATTTGTTTTCACACAAAATCCTTACAAATCACTGAAAACACATCCTGGCAAGGGTCTGCAATCTCCGATTGCTCTTTCTTGTTTATTTATGTACTACAACCGATACAATTGTACGACATCACATTGTTCCTAAAATCATGCCAAATATACCAGAATAGTTTGCTGTGGATAATACATAAAACAATAAACAAACAAACATTCAAATACACACTTGAACACACCTCTCAATCAGGAGCAGATTTATGGAGTCAACTTTCTTGTCGGGTTCTATTAACTCAACAGTTGGTTCTGGAAAACAAAAACAATGTCAATTCAACAATGTTTAAATGGTAGAACACACCAGTTCAATTCAGCACAGTGACCAGATCAATGGATATGCTCATCAGCTGCTGAAGGAGTTTCTATTGGTTCACAAGTTATCAAGTGACCACTATATTCGTCATCTGTGTGCGTCTGTGTCTGTGTGTCTGTCTGTCCGCAGCATAACTACCCGATGATATCATCGGATCTTGATGAAACTTGGGTGGGAGGTTGATATCATGATCTGGTTGTGTCCTGCCTAGAGTGGGAGTATTGCGCCCATTGTGGGCGGAGCCAAGCCCGAAAAAGATGTCTTTTTAGGGGCTAATCGAGTTCAAGCTACATCTTCTCCTGAGGGGGTTGGGGGAATCTGACAGGGGTTTCGATATTTGGTTTGGCCAATGTCATGTGTCTAGCCCCACGGAGCTCGATTTTTCCTATTTTTTTTCATTTTATTTATTTATTTATTTTAAGTTCATTTTTCACCTTATTTTCGGTATTGTGTAGATAATTAACCTCATAACTGATTATAGATTTTTTCTATCTCAGTTCAAGGTCACCAACCTTCGTTTTGACATTTCCGGGCCTGGCCTGTCCGGGCCTGTTTCGGTTACAGTCCGTCCTTTGTCATTGAATACCGCTCGCTCATGAACCATCGTCGTCTCCTGCCTTGTGCAAAAAGGTAAATCTCGCAAAGATGGATTTTTGGAAATTGACAATCCATCCAATTTGATCAAATCTATCGAAAACTTCAACCCATCCAATTTGATTAAATATCCATTTTTTACATGAGTTCCCTCACAAGGAACTTCAACACAGGAGGAGGCCATTTGGCCGATCAAATCCTGTGCTCAGACTGCCATCCTAAGATTGTTTGTCCTTGCTCTATCCTTTTTAAATGCTCAGTAAGGAAGCAACATGTACCATTTTAAAGTCTTTGGTAGGACTCGGCTGGAAAACCGCTGACCCCCCACACTTCGACCCCCCCACTATAACCATTGTGCCACCGAATCTGGTAAAAGTATAGAGGGGCAACCTGTATTTGAACTGAGGTCCTCTTCATGTGCATTCAAATGCTCAACCACTGTGGTGTACCCCCAAAATATTCCAGAAGAAAGATGGATCTCCCATGACAGTTATTGCGTAATAAGCTCCTAATCATGCAAAAATACACCAGTTGTATGCACAGATCCCTCCATAAGTATTGGAACAGTGAAGTCAAATTTGTTATTATTACTTTATACTCAAGAAATTTGGATTTGAGATCAAAAGATGAATATGACGCAAGGGCAGAGAAGGTCATCTTTTAGTTCATGATATTTCTACTTATATATAGTGTTGTGGTTTTGGAATAAAAGATAATTCCCCCTCATATTGTACACAAACTTTCCCTGTGCCCCGTGCCCTACGCACTGCGCTGTATTAATCGCGCGCTCGAGAGGACGACCCGTGCTGGGCCACAGACGCGCGATCTCCTCCTGCTTGCCTTCGCCTGCATACGTGCCGTGAACATCTGAGAGCCACGCCGGGCGAGCTGCCCCGGAGCGACCGACGGCAAAGCGCGTTTGGTGCGCGAACGTCTTCTCTTCTTCTCCCCGTGTGCGTGAGTGGGTCCTGTGTCTGGGTATAAGTTAAGATTGATTAAGCTTCTGCTCTGTGTCCACTTTCCTTCATCCTGATCATTGTAAATAATAATAAATCGTGTTATTCCTTTTATTTGACCGTTCTCGTCCCTTCCATCAATTGGCTTCGCATGGTACGAATAGAACCGCTCGAATCGGGTTCCATAAACGTAACGGCACGAGTCACATGATACGCATACCGCTCGGCGTACTCGATTAAGCGTGGCTTGTGCGAGGTTCGGTCCCCGCTTTCGTGGCAGCGTGGGTTAAAGGTACGTGCGACGTTGACCCGATACCCTTTTTCACGTTTGCTCCGGAAGTGGCAATTTGGCCTCATCACGAAGACCCAGGGGGGAAAAAGGGGTTTAATCCCCCCTTTGTAACGGGAACGGGCTTCGGGAGATCCGCAACAAATTGGTAGTCAGGAGTGGGATTTGAACCCTGGAAAAACATTTTTGGACAAATTGGCCGCAACAAATTGGTATCCGGGAGTGTGAGATAATTGGACCTAGAGTGCGCTTCACGCACTCCAAATTACGTGTGGACGAAATTTAGTTGTGAAACCAAATTAAATTCGTACCATGGCTGGCTAAGAGGGTCAAATGCCGGTGGGGGTTGTAGAAGAGGAATTAATGACCCAGGGCCAACAGGGACAGTGGACAGCTAGCGAAGAAAATGGCAGCGCCTCGCACGTGACGGCGGAAGCCGAGCCCGCGGTGCCAGTGGACTGGGGCCTATTTATGGCACAAATGAGGGCCTTTATGGTCCAGACGGGCGAAGACATGAAAGGACTGAGGGAAGAAGCAAGAATGGGTTGGAAAACAAAATGGATACCCAGGGGGACAAATCCACCCAGGACATGAAAGGGTTGGAAAACAAAATGGGTGGTGAAATAAAAAAAAATGGGGAAGGACATTGGGCGCAGGTTGAGCGGGAAGGTCGCGGCGGTACGCGACGAGGTGACGCGGTGTGGAGAATGCGTGGGGAGCGAGGTAGAGCAGAGGACAGCCAAGTTGACCGGGGCCATGGGAATCGCGACACGAAGTGTAGAGAGGCCGACGATCGTCGCATTGGAAAATAAAATTTTGGGGGCGCCAGCGAGGGTCGAGTTGGAAAAAGAAATTGTAGGGGCGCCGACGATCGTCGAGAAAGAAGAAACAATTGGGGCTGAAGAGACGGGAGAAACAGAAAATAGGTCACGGAGAGAAGAAATGGAACCCGCACAAAGTCTGTATTTGCACCGTGATGCCATGCTTGCTGACCCCAATAAAAGTTTACAGGTGCTGGCGAAGAAGCCGGGGAAGGAGGACCCCGAGGTGAGAAATAATGGAGTGAATGTGTTTGGCGCGAACGGGTTCTCGGCGCGCTTGGGACAGAGGCGAGACCCGGGCGTTCGTGATGGGCCCCATTGTGCGGTGTGAGAGGGAGTCCGTACCCGACTGTGTGAGAGAAAAGTATGCACCAGAGTGTGCAGGAAAATAGTGTGTTACAGAGTGTGTAACGGGAGAGTGTGCACCTGGGGGTGTGGAAAAAGAGTATGCGATGGCAGAGTGTGTTACGGAGTGTGTAACGGGAGAATGCGCACCTGGGGGTGTGGAAAAAGAGTGTGCGATGGCCGAGTGTGTTACGGAGTGTGCAACGGGAGAGTGCGCACCTGGGGGTGTGGAAAAAGAGTGTGCGATGGCCGAGTGTGTTACAGAGTGTGTAACGAGAGAGTGCGCACCTGGGGGTGTGGAAAAAGAGTGTGCGATGGCCGAGTGTGTTAGAGTGTGAGGGAGAATGCACACCAGACTGTGTGCGGGAAGAGTGTGTAACGGAGTGTGTGAGGGGCACGTGTGCGCCTGGGTGTGCGAGTGTGGAGTGGGTCGCGCGTGGTGAGGACGCGGCTCATGCATCGACACCGACCGGGGTAGCGTTTAGCGGGACGAGTAGCGAACATGAGCCCCCGGTGACGGTGAGTTGTGTGCAGCAGGGACCGGAGGGAATCCGTGCTGCGTCAGTCTCGCAAGGACCGGCGTGCACGATTCGTGCCTCCGGCCCCTGCACTGTATGGTTGGTGCTGTGCCGTGGTGGCAATGGCGATTGGCCGGGTTCAAGGGAAGGTAGGAGTTTTCGGAGCCGCGCACCCTTTCGGGTGCGGTGCTCCGACCGTGGCCGGCTGGGTCACCGTGTGTGGGATGGAGCACGCATCCCCACGCAGGGATGGAGCCCGGCACCTCGGCCCGTCAATCCCTCCCCCCCTTGGATCGAAAATGCCGGACGGACACCCCATACAGGCAAACAACCACCCGCATGGATCGCTCGGCCCTTCGAGGCCGAGCCGTGACAACGAACATCCACATGGAGAAGCTTGTAGTGTAGCGGACTGTGGAGAATAGTGTCCCCCATGTGGGGGAATGGTAGTGTCACCATTCCTCACACGGGGGGGCCCATGAGCACTAGTTTAGGGGGATGGCAGTGATAGGCACATGGAGGTGCCAGCAATGGGTGCCTCCATGGGGCACCGAAGCCAGCCGAGGGAGGGCTAGGATAATGTTAGGGATCTAGCAGACTGTAGGGACAAGATTTAAGTAGTGACACCTGTACTATAGAGGGGACGTAGGTAGCTTAGATGGTTGATAATAAAACAGGGTGTGCATAGTGTAAAGGGACGACGGGGAAGCACGAGTCGTTGGGGAAGTAATTAGGGAGATGATGCTGTGTGTTTGAGGAATTGTGTGTGTGACAATAAATGGAATTGTGTTGAGGTGTGCGAGATAAGTGGTGTGGAATGCTTGGTGTGGGAATAAAAGGTGTGGAATGCATGGTGCGTAGGATTGAATGGGGGAGGAGTGGAACCCATTCGCGAAAGTCCGGGGTGGGTAGTGTAAAGCCAGGTAGAGGGCAGAGGTAAATTTGAATGGATATTGACACCTGTGGTGCGGGTAGTGGACAGTAGGGCTTTGGAGGCTGCATGAGACTGGAATGGCTGGGCGTGTGACTTACTTAGTGCGTATGGTTATTTAGTGGGGCGGCTTAGCCCAAATATTCAAAAGAATTGTGCATTTTGTGATACAAGCACCAAATTTGGCACACTAGTAGACTATCATATTATGAAAAGATCTGGATATTGGGCCATCTCAGATTCAGAGATTTGATTTTTGCAAGATTTGCAGATTTTGCAAGCTGAGATTGCAACGCCAGGGACGGCCGACTCCTTCCTACGAGCTGCCCACGTCACCCGCACAAGAAGAGCTCATCAAATCACTGCAGCGGCACTGCACATCCTGCAACACCGTGCGTATGAACGCCACTGTATGACATATGCTGATGATGCAGAAGACCTGCCTGAGTTCGAAGACTGGTGTCACCAGAGAGGAGAAGACATTCCCAACTTTCAGTACTGGGCAACTGTGCTGGAACTAGAGATGTTGGTACTGGTCTACGTGCGTTCTCTGCGGCAGGCTTCATTCACGACGTACCTTGATGCCCTGACGGAACTGGTCCCATGGTTCCATGCCTTAGACCACACACACTATGCCAGGTGGGTCCCTGTTCACCTGAGGGACACGGTTGCACTCCCAATGAAGCACCCAGATGTAGCCAGAGAATTCAGGGCTGGCAACTTCACTGTACAGAAGACGAAGAAGGTGTTCTCTTCGATCCCAATCGAATCGAAATCTTGCAAAAATCAAATCTCTGAATCTGAGATGGCCCAATATCCAGATCTTTTCATAATATGATAGTCTACTAGTGTACCAAATTTGGTGCTTGTATCACAAAATGCACAACAGGTTTGCTATGCTGCTACACTAATTGGGGCACTTCGCCACTGGTAGTTTGTCGGCCAGGTGAGGCCGCAGGTAGGCTCTGGGAGCCGGCTAGTTGTGAGTCGAGTGGGGCCCGAGGATCCCAGGAGAGAACCCGGGTTGCCCGATGCCAAGGTGGGCACAGAGGGGGTAAGAGCCAGGGAGGGCCTTCCCCGATTAAGTAGTCGCGAGGAGCAGGTAAGCTCGGGTGGCGGCTTCAGTGGCGGAGGTGCGCAGGCAGGTAGACCTGCTGGTAGGGCCACACGACCCAGCCCCGATATTGTGCGAGGGCACAGTGTGAAAATTCGTTGGGTGAGACCCAAATTCAGAGGGCACCACAGGGTGGGTAATGGGAATTTGGGTTCTTAGAACCACATAGTTTAAAGAGGCCGATTGGCAGGGTACGACCCCGGGTAGTTTAAAAGTGTAATGTCATTAGAGTAGTGAGAATGAGAAATCCCTTCGCACCATCCACAGCCAGTCACCGAGGAGGACGAGCTCCACACCGATGCTCTGTAAGCTGAATGAGTCGTGAAACGCATCACGACGTAATGTGACATTGTGTTTGTTCCATTCCTTCCTTCCTGGGAGGGATTTGGGAGACGAATTTGGAATTAGAGGGGGATATGGGAGACAAGTCGTAGAGACGGATTGTAAATACAAGGGGGGTTAGGGGTGGTGTAGCCAACGGTGGGGGGTACGGACGGTTAGGGACGAGCCTGCTCTGCTCGCTCTTCCACGTCCCTCGTGCCGCACCACCTTGTTTTCTATGTGCCATTGTGTGTTTTCCGCTTGCTTGTTGTGCCTTGTCTCTCTCCCCGCCCCAGGACCATTTTGGAGGCCGAACTGTGCAGCACCATCGAACTGTGCAGCATCCCTTCTGCACCTTGCTGCCCTGTCTTTGCTACATCTGTGCAGCCGACCTGTGCAGCACCTTGCTGCCATGTCCTTTTGCTGCACCCTTGTTGCACCAGTGCAGCTGACATGTGCAGCACTTTGCTGCCAAAGCTTTTGCTGCACCTTGTTACACTCATGGACCACAAGCCTTGTGGCCTTGCACCTCTGCCGTGCAGCATCTTGCTGCAAAATCATCTTGCAACTTCGGACCACTTGTTTGAGTGGCGGTGATGCCACGCAGTTGGACCACGTGAGAACGGCCCTGCTGGCCAAATAAAAGCATTTTTGTTTATTATTGTGTGCTGGGGACGAGAAGTTCTGCAAGTTTAGATGGCCCTGATGCTTCAAATGGCCTGTATGCCGGTCATGGTGGCCAGCCAGATTGTTGGACGCACACGGAAGAAGCAAGAAGCAAGATGCAAGAAGCAAGCAGCAAGTGCCACGATTTACGAGTGTGTTTTGCTGTGTTTTCTCTCCCCTCCAATCTTCTCTTCCAAAAAGAACAGGTCCTGAGTCATAGAATTATAAATATACGTGCTTGTAAATATAAGAATGTGCCCACCGGCTGTGTGTTTAGTTTGAAATTCCGGAAATACTCGGGTAGTTGTGGGCGTGAAACTGTTAGGTAGCTGCTCAACGCAATAGGAGGGACATATCTAGTGCTAAAACTGTCGCACACATGGGTCAGAGTAAATGCTAGGGGGAACCACACCTATGTGTCACATTTAAAAGTAAGGTTAATTTTGCATGTCAGGCTCTACCGGTCGTTCCATTGGTCGGCTCGACTCGGGACGAGTCTGGCGAGAGAGGGATGTAGTGTTGTGATTTTGGAATAAAGGATAATTCCCCCTTGTAGGTAGACGCACCACAACATGTAGCGTCGCGATAGTTCAGTTATTTCTTAGTGAATGTAAGCGTAGTCCTGTCCTGTCCTGTGTTAGTTTTGCGTTGAGCAGGTCCGTCAGTAGGGCAGTCTTTTGGCGATAGCATGCCACGTGGCAGCCCTAAACAAGTCTGGCGAGGCCGAAGGGAGGTGCTGCAGGAGGTAAGCAGGTAAGGAGGAGGCCGGTAAGGAGGCCGGTAAGCAGCGAGCTGCCAATCAGGGCTCGAGGGGAGTGGCTAACCACGACGATGAGAGGTGGGGTTTGGAACATTCGAGGAGGGCCGGGGCGGAGCCATAAAACCCTGCTCCGAGTCCCCCCATCTCAGACGAGAGATGAGTGCAGGTTCTCAGTGAGAGTCGTGTGCACATCTGTCAGAGCCGGAGAGTATCGTGAGTTCAAGTGCTGAGTTACAGTTCCCTGTGAGACGAGTTCAAGTTCCCTGTGAGAGTGATTGGAGTTGAGTTGAGCTTGAGCACGCACGAGAACGCGCGCGTTGAATTGCGGTGATCGAGATTGTACACAAACTTTCCCCGTGCCCTGCGCTCCGCGCTGTATTAATCACGCGCTAAAGAGGACGGCCCGTGCCGGGCCACAGACGGGTGATCTCCTCCTGCCCGTCTTCGTCCGCATACATGCTGTGAACATCCGAGAGCCACGCCGGGCGAGCTGCCCCGGAGCGGCCGACGGCAAAGCACGTTTGGCGCGCGAAGTTCTTCTCTTCTTCTCCCCATGTGCATGAGTGGGCCCTGTGTCTGGGTTTTCGTTAAGATTGATTAAGCTTCTGCTCTGTGTCCCCTTTCCTTCATCCTGATCATTGTAAATAATAATAAATAGTGTTATTCCTTTGATTTGACCGTTCTCGTCCCTTCCATCAATTGGCTTCGCATGGAACGAATAGAACCGCTCAAATCGGGTTCCATAAATGTACAATCCTCTGCTCGGATGTACAATGTATATGTACAATCAGGTCACTCCATCCCAGTCCTCTGGTCGGCTCAGCGCACTCCCACTCATCGTCCCAGCGCACCTAGTCACGGCAACGCACAAAATCGCACCTCCTGCCTGCGAACCCTGGCTAAATCACCTGAATTCATCCCCGCTGTTCAAAACAACATCAAGCTCACCTTGTTCAACACCCGGTCCCTCAACAACAAATGCCTCATCCTCAACGACTACATCCTGGATAACAAACTGGACTTTCTCCGTCTCACCGAAACCTGGCAACAACCTCTGGACTACTACACGCTGAACCTCACCACACCCAATGGATATTCCTACGTCAATAAACCATGCTCGGAGGGCCGAGGTGGTGGAATTGCCGTTATCCACCGTCAAGACATCAGGACCAGCCTCATCCCCATCGCCTCATCCTCATCCTTTGAACACCTGGCTTTTAAACTCTCTGGTCACACGCAGTCAGTCATGGCTGTCGTCTACCGCCCTCCCAAAGCACACCCATTATTCCTGTCTGACTGCTCCTACTTTCTGACCCAGCTATGTTCCCTCTCCCCCTCAATCCTCCTCCTTGGTGATTTCAATATCCACATGCTCCACTGACTCCACAATAACCACTGACTTCACCGATTTACTCACCTGCTTTAACCTCACTCAACATGTCAACTTTCCTACGCATATCCGTGGTCACATTTTGGACCTTGTCTGCTCCACTGGATTAATTTTGCACTATCTCTCTGGCTCCGACCTCACCCTCTCTGACCACTTAGCCATCACTATGACCATCAACATCCCCACCCCAACACCAAGACATTATCGCACTATCAACTTCCGTAAGCTAAACGCTCTTTCACCGACCTCATTCCCATCCACCCTCTCTGAAAAAATGTCCACTTCTCCCTTCATTGACCTCCACACCCCTTCCGACCTCACTGACTACTACAACCACACTCTCTCCTCCTGCCTTGACCAGCTTGCGCCTGTAAAAACCAAAACAGTTTCTTTCACCCATTCTGCTCCCTGGTTTACCCCTGAACTCCGCCTGATGAAAACTCGTGCTCGCCAATTTGAAAGACTCCGCAATAAAACAGGTCTCACAGTTCACTCCCAAGCCTACAAGGACCACCTACAACATTACAAAGATGCCCTCTCCCACGCCCGCTCCGCCTACTACTCTCAAATTATCCACTCTGGCTCCGGAAACCCAAAAGCACTCTTCTCGACAATAAACAAACTCCTCCGCCCCCTGGACACCACCACCCAGTCATTCACAGTAGACAACTGCATCTCATTCCTTTCTTTCTTCCAACACAAAATTGACATCTACAACAGCTTGACCACCGCCGCACCCGCTCCCCCTCCAACCACCTGCCCCCCCTTATCCTGCCTTCCCCTGTCTCAATTCTCCCCGGTCTCCCCTACTGACCTCTCTGAACTCCTCATAGGAATGAAAACTGCCACCTGCACTCTTGACCCCATCCCCTCCAGCTTTGTCAAGGCCTCCCTCCCTGCTCTCTCTCTCCACTTATCATTGCAACAATAAACTCCTCCCTGTCTACAGGCATCGTCCCACCATCCCTCAAAATTGCTGCTGTTACCCCCATTCTAAAAAAACCTGGTCTAAACCCTGACACCCTAAATAACTTCAGACCCATCTCCAACCTACCCTTTCTGTCAAAAGTTTTGGAACGCGCTGTAGCCGCTCAACTCAAACATCACCTCTCTGCCAATAACCTGTATGAAACATTCCAATCCGGGTTCCGCTCCAACCACAGTACTGAAACTGCTCTCCTCAAAATCACCAACGACCTTCTCCTCTCCTCTGACGCTGGCAACCTCAACATTCTCGTCCTCCTCGACCTCAGCGCTGCCTTTGACACCATCGATCACACCATCCTCCTCACCCGACTTGAATCCACCTTTAACGTTACCGGCACTGCCCTCTCTTGGATTAAATCATACCTCTCTGACAGACGCCAGTTCATCTCCATCAATAACTGCAAATCCCCCACTGCTCCCCTCCCCCAAGGTGTCCCCCAAGGTTCAGTTCTTGGCCCCCTCCTCTTCATCCTTTACCTGTCCCCCCTCGGTCACTTAATCCGCCGTCATGGTCTCCAATTCCACTGCTTCGCCGATGACATCCAGCTTTTCATCTCCACCGACACCCACTCTATCCTGACAAACTGCATCTCTGAAATAAAATCCTGGCTTCAAATCAACTTCCTCAAACTTAACTGTGATAAATCTGAAATAATCATCATTGGTCCAAAAACGCTCACAAAATCCACCCATAACTTTGCCCTCAACATCGACGGTATCCCAGTATCCACCTCCCCTCTCATCCGGAATCTTGGCGTCATCTTTGACCAAACCCTCTCCTTCGACAAATATACTAAACAGATCACAAAGACAGCCTTCTTTCACCTGAAAAACATCGCCCGTCTCCGCTCATCCCTCTCCTCCACGGCTGCAGAAACCCTCATCCACGCCTTCATCACCTCCCGTCTGGACTACTGCAATAGCCTCCTCTATGGTTCACCCTCAACAATCACCAATAAACTCCAATACATTCAGAACTCCGCTGCCCGACTACTCACCCATTCCCGGACCCGTGACCACATCACCCCCGTCCTTTACAAGCTTCACTGGCTCCCCATCTCCCAGAGAATCGAGTACAATATCCTCCTCTTGACCTACAAAGCCCTCCATAACCTGGCCCCATCCTACCTGGTTGACCTCCTCTCCAGACACACTCCCACCCGCAACCTCCGCTCTGCTGGTACCAACCTCCTGACCCCCCCCCATCCGGACCAAATTCAGATCCTGGGGGGACAGGGCCTTCTCCATCGCTGCTCCCACCCTCTGGAACTCACTACCTCACACCATCAGAGACTCCTCCTCACTCACCACATTCAAAACATCACTAAAGACCCACCTGTTCAGCACTGCATTCAACATTCAACCCACAGCATTTAACCCATGACTATCACTCCTCCTTCTCCCTCCTTTTGCTTTTAATATTTCCCTATTGATTCTTGTGTTTTTGCAATTGTTGTTTTCATGTTTTGTTGTGCATTATGTTTTGCACTCTGTCAAAGCGCCTTTGGGCTTCATGAAAAGCGCTATACAAATAAAATGAATTATTATAAAAGTAACAGCACGAGTCAAGTGATCCGCATACCGCTCGGCTTACTCGATTAAGTGCGGCTTGTGCGAGGTTCGGTCCCCGCTTTAGTGGCAGCATGGGTTAGAGGTGCGAGCGACATTGACCCGATACCCTTTTTCATGTTTGCTCCGGAAGTGGCGATTCGGCTTCGTGGACCTGAAGACCCAGGGGGAACAAGCGTTACGCCTAGGTACCCCGTCGGGGAAGTGATGTGAGTTGACAAAGTGGAAGACGCAGAAAACATGCCATATGATATTTCGCTCACAAGGTTCAGACATACATGGAGGCGGCCATCTTGGATTTTGACGTGGCGACCCAATTTTCAACAACGTTCTTCCTTATGCATGGATACACCCACACACCAGATTAGAAGTTGGTACTACGCTTATTTTTCAAGATATTCGGCTCACAATGTTCAGACATACATGGCGGCGGCCACGTTGGATTTTGACGTGGCGACCCAATTTTCAATAGCGTTCTTCCTTATGCCTAGATACACCTACACACCAGATTAGAAGTTGGTACTTCGCTTATTTTTCAAGATATTCTGCTCACAAGGTTCAGACATACATGGCGGCGGCCATCTTGGATTTTGACGTGGCGACCCAATTTTCAATAGGGTTCTTCCTTAGGCCTAGATACACCCACACACCAGATTAGAAGTTGGTACTTCGCTTATTTTTCAAGATATTCCGCTCACAAGGTTCAGACATACATGGCGGTGGACATCTTGGATTTTGACATGGCGACCCAATTTTCAACAGAGTTCTTCCTTATGCGTGGATACACCCACACACCAGATTAGAAGTTAGTAGTTCGTTTATTTTTCAAGATATTTCGATCACAAGGTTCAGACATATATATGGTGGCGGCCATCTTGGATTTTGACGTGGCGACCCAATTTTCAATAGCGTTCTTCCTTATGACTAGATACACCCACACACCAGATTAGAAGTTGGTACTTCGCTTATTTTTCAAGATATTTCGCTCACAAGGTTCGGACATACATGGTGGCGGCCATCTTGGATTTTGATGTGGCGACCCAATTTTCAATAGCGTTCTTCCTTATGCCTAGATACACCCACACACTAGATTAGAAGTTGGTACTTCGCTTATTTTTCAAGATATTCCGCTCACAAGGTTGACATACATGGCGGCGGCCATCTTGGATTTTGATGTGGCGACCCAATTTTCAATAGGGTTCTTCCTTATGCTTAAATACACCCACACACCAGATTAGAAGTTAGTAGTTGGTTTATTTTTGAAGATTTTTCGCTCACAAGGTTCAGACATCCATGGCATCATACATAAATGGCGGTGGCCATCTTGGATTTTGACGTGGGTTGCACCCACACACCAAATTCGAATGCGGTCCTTCGCTTCCGAACGCACGCACGCACGCACTGACATATGCACGCACACACGGACGGACGGACGGACACACGGACGGAGGGGAAAACCATTGTCCCCCTTTTGCTCCGCGGTGCGACGGGGGACAAAAACGGGGTTTAATCGCCCCCTTTGTAACGGGAACGGGCTTCGGGAGATCTGCAACAATATTTTACCATTGAGGAACAATTACACTTTTTATGTTCAGTCCCCTCATTTAGGTAGTCATAAGTATTGGAACAGATTAAGATGAAGTAAATTAAGTAGTATAATAGTTAGTATTTGGTTGCATATTCCTTGCATGTAATAACTGCATCAAGCACGTGAGCCATCGACATCACCAAACTTTTGGTATTTTCCTTTGAGATGCTTTGCCAATCCTTACTGCAGCCATTTTCAGTTGTTGTTTGTTTTGGGGGTTTCTGACTTTAATCTCCTCTTTAAGAAGTGAAATGCATATTCTGGCAAAGAATTGAGAGTGGTCGGTGTGTGCTGCATGCGCCGCATTCCTTCTCCTGGATATCCCACATTTTGTTGTCCAAGGAATGTTGTCGTTCTTCAATGGACACCATTCGTCATGAAACAAATGACTTAAGTGACCTGTCCTGATTACATCGATTCTTATGTTAAGCTCATCGTGTGTGAAGAGGTTAGCTGAGCCATGTTATCACAAAATGTGTTCCATCTTTTTGATAATTAAAAAAACATGGAATTTAATAAGATAACGAAATTGCTTCGTAGATACCATGTAAACCTGAAGGCAAATATGGCAGTGGGGATGGAATTACTTACTGGCTGTCTCAAATAACCACACGGCACCGAGTTCTTCATCATAACATGTATGATTAATTGCAAAGTTTGGAAATGTTAACAAGAAATTTGCTGCTGATGGTTTAGAAAACAACATCCATCAGCAATGTATTGTAAACGAGACCTGAGCTCTGACAGGTCAAGCTCTTTTTGCCTTTCATACCCAGGATGCTTTGCCAGATCATTGTGATTAAGCAAGTAAAATCAACGTCATTGCTTGAATTCTTCACACACACAAAGAAGTTTAAAAACGAACCATTTCCGTCGATGTAATTTGAGAGGCAGAAACAGAGGCGGACGATGAATGGAGGGAGCCCATCCATCACGGACCCATTCTGTAGAGACAAGTGTTGCACAAGCAGGTAAGAGGACCACAACCCTTCCCTTTTCTCCAAACTGCACAGTGATCCCACCACATGTATCCAAAACTATTTGGATTTGACAACAAGGTTATAATATAATACCCGAGCGACTTTTGATGCGGCCATGAACAATGCAATCATGTGGGATGTTCAACAAGTTACTGATGCAAAGAACGACGATGCCTGCAAGTCAGGATAATCCAAGAAATGGAATTTTTTTCCTTTTTCAAAATGCAAGGATACATGATCAGCCATGAAGATATTTATTAATTCATTATTGGAACAGATGCATTGTTCAGGGTGCTCGCGTACTCATAGCGAAAGATACCATTGGATCTTTAATGTCCACCGACTAATGTCAGCTGAGGGACACCCAGTTTAACGTCCTTCTGATGGACAGCGCACAAATTGATGAACCACCCGACCTGCAAAATGCAAGGATAACAGGTTTTTTTCTGGGTCGAGATTCAAACACAGGCTGGACAGGTGAGTGTGCGTACCTCTCGGCCAGAAACAAAGCAAATTGGGAGGTTTAAAATTTCACATTGAAATAATGTGCAAGAACATTTTCGGGTAACCTTATCAACAAACATTCGTCATGAAACAGAGTCGAGGTAGCTAAAGTCGAGGTAGCTACTTTAGGGAGCTAAAGTAAACCATACAAAATGCCTCAAGATAATAAACACATTGCTTTGAAGGCTCTTCCACCATGATTTGGTTAAAGCAGGACACTCACCTGCAATCCACCCTCACATGAAAGGAAGAGGCCCTCTCGTATTCAAGGCTACGTGAGCGCGATGACCAAAGAATCACCAACACCAGAGTGATGATCACCCGTGATAAAATAATGGCAAAACTTCCAGGATTCACAACCAATTTCCACGAGTGAGGTTGCACTTACGACACCTTAAGAAGCACGATGACAGGTGTTTCAACTGACATGATTATTTTTTTGCAAAATGGAAATCAGAGTTGTTGTTCTCCCTTGGAATAAAGTTTTCATCAAAAATTTTACCACCGTCTGCCAGTGCATTTTAAGAATTTCTGCTTGAATATCCAACTTTCCGAAATTTTTGGCCTCGTCAATATCTCCATAATTAATTACATGGAATTTATATATGAAGCATAAAGATAGGCAGACCTGTTGATAAATTATAACAAACCTAGTATGCTAGCAATTGTTGACGACAAATCAAACACAATGCTAACATAAGGAACTGCGTTAATGCGTGAGTTTACATCGTGAAATTATTGACACTGTATGTTAATTAAATCCTTGTGAAAACACTACTGGACAGCAATTCAACTCACCTTAACAACCGTGAAGTTCAAACGAAGGTCAACCAAAACGTTACCACGATCCTCACATTCCCTGAGAACAGACATTTGAGAATGCATTATTGGACACACCAAACACTTGCTGTGATTTATTACCAACACTCAACATATGTATGTATATATATACTAGTGGGGTCACCCATGGGAATCCCACGGGCATGGACGTCTTCATTTAGATGTTGCACATTCAGTATTCAGTTGTACAAACTGGTTACTGGCAATTTATCAGATCCACAAATGATTTAATCTCCACAATTTATTTACTTCTGATAACATGTAAAATACAGTTTGAAATGTGTGATTACATCTCATGTAAAATGTGACTTCAAGACCTCAAATCCTCTCTCTCCCCACCCCAGTCCCTCCCACATCAGGCACACTGCACCAGGGAGTGAATCACCCACAGGGGAGTGTGTCTCACACACGCGTGCGCACACACACATACACACACACACACACACACCTCGTTTTTTCATTTCTGTTCCTCACAATTCTCTCTCTCTTATTGACACACACACACACACACACACACACACACACACGGGGGGGGGGGGAATGGGTCATGCACACACACACGAGGGGAATGGGTCATACACACACACACACACACACACACACACACACACACACACACACACACACACACACACACACACACACACACACACACACACACACACACACACACACACACACACACACACACACACACACACGTACCTGAAGGTGACAATTCCATTCCCGTATTTCTCCTTCACATTCTTGATATCGCTCATGAGTTTGGGATGACTGCAGAATTCGGCACCATCTAGAATTGGCTGCAAAGTGGTAAAGACAGTTTCTCAGACTTTCTGACATCTCATCATGGCTTTTAGTAAGAACCTTCAAAATAGTGCAAATTGTCAGTAGCAGAGAATATTTTTGTAACGTTAAGAGTAATTTTATAAAATGCAATCTCACAAACAAATGGAAGACAAAAACAAATGGAAAGTTTGAACTTAATTTTTACCAATCAAAATGCAACTAACCTTTTTACCTAACCCTAACAACTCAAAACTTTGTTACCGCACAAGCCGCACAAGTTAAGGTTAAGGTTAAGGTTAAGGTTAAGGTTAGAGCCGCACAAGATCTGCCAGCAACCCTCTTCTGGTTAAACTGCCAAAATCTAGGCTCTCTGCTCACCTTCACTCTTTCATTCCCCTTTTCTCCCGCCTCTGGAACAAACTCCCTCACTCCCTTCAATCCCACTCCTCCCTTCAGGTCTTTAAAACAGCTGTTCACCACCATCTCTTATCTTCCCCCATCCAAAACCTTGATCTTTTCTACCCCCGCTAATTCACCCCAGATCCACTTTGTTTGAAATTCCAACTTCTGTCCTGGAAGTCCTTGCAGTGTCCATTTGTTTTATACCTCTCCCACCTCCCCCAAGCCCTCTCCCTCCCACAGATCTCTCGATGTCCCTGCTCTCAAATGTTGCGTTTGTGTCCTTCCCCCTCTCTCCCCACATTGTCTACTGCTCCCCTTATTTTGTGTTTGCCAAGGAAGTTAAACTTAAAACAAGGAACTTAAAACAGAACTGTAAAACATACACTCTTTTCACCATTAGACACGCACGACGCCGCACCCACAAATCCAGGGCAGCACCCATCAGCTGCCGATGTCATCATGGAGCTTCCCCAGCACTGCATGATGGCGAATGTCATCATGGCATTTCCTGAGCACTATGCATGATGGCGGATGTCATCATGGCATTTCCTGAGGACTATGCATGATGGCGGATGTCATCATGGCACTTCCTGAGCACTATGCATGATGGCGGATGTCATCATGGCATTTCCTGAGCACTATGCATGATGGCGGATGTCATCATGGCATTTCCTGAGGACTATGCATGATGGCGGATGTCATCATGGCACTTCCTGAGCACTATGCATGATGGCGGATGTCATCATGGCATTTCCTGAGCACTATGCATGATGGCGGATGTCATCATGGCACTTCCTGAGCACTATGGATGATGGCGGATGTCATCATGGCACTTCCTGAGCACGATGCATGATGGCGGATGTCATCGTGGTACTTCCTGAGCACTATGGATGATGGCGGATGTCATCATGGCACTTCCTGAGCAATATGGATGATTATGGATATCATCATAGCACTTCCTGAGCACTATGGATGATGGTGGATGTCAAAATGAAACTTCCTGAGCAGTATGGATGATGGTGGGATTAAAAAACAAAAAATTGTATACAAGATCGAGGCTCATGTAAGAGCTCACATTAATCACAAAAAGACAAACTGGCACAAAAAGCATATGATAAAGAAAGCGGGAGACAAGATGGGGAGAGAGAGGGAAGCACACAAGTACAACAGCAGAGTTCAGGGACATCGGGAGATCTGTGGGAGGGAGGGCTTGGGGGGAGGAGGCATGGGAATAGAGGTATAAAATACATGGACACTGCCAGGACTTCCAGGAAAGAAGTTGGTATTTCAAAAAAGTGGATCTGGGGTGAAATTAGTGGGGGTAGAAAAGATCAAGGTTTTGGATGGGGGAAGATAAGAGATGGTGGTGAACAGCTGTTTTAAAGACCTGGAGGGAGGAGTGCGATTGAAGAGAATGAGGGAGTTTGTTCCAGAGGCGGAAGAAAAGAGCAATGAAAGAATGAAGGTCAGCAGAGAGTCTTGATTTTGGCAATTTCACCATAAGAGGGTTGCTGGCAGATCTTGTGCGACCTGTAGGAGTATTTGGGGGAAATAGCACAGACAGAACTGGGGGAGCTAGGCCGGAGAGGAGTCGGCAGAAGACAGAAAGACCACCTACCTGCCTGCGGTGAGTGAGTGAAAGGCCCTCGGAGTAAGCTTCATTGCGGGAGATTCCAATGATTCTGAAAGCTTGCCGATTATTGGGAACAGGCTGATTGGTCTGCAGTTGCAAGGATCTGTTTTTGCACCTTTTTGTGTGAAGGTCATGTTGGCCGATTTCCAAGCAGATGGCAGATGACCTTAAGCAAAAGAGAGGGTGAAGAGAACAGAGAGAGGGTGAGATAGAGCGGAACAGCAGGATTTTAGGACCCGTGGGCTGATGCCGTCTGGTCCAGTTGCAGAATCAGAGTCGAGGTTTAACAGAAACTTCTCCACCTTGTCAGGAGAGAAAGACACAGAGTCCAGGAGCAGCTGGGTTCGACTGGGTACGGTCGGTACAGAGAGGGACGGGTTTGGGACACAAGATTTTGAGGCAAACACAGAGTTGAGGCATTCGGCTTAGTCACGTGCGGTGTCAACTGTGTAGCCATTTGAGGTAAGGGAGGAGGTGGAGGGGGATCAAACACCAGAAACAGATTTGACCAGACACCACCAGGATTTGCAGGAAGGAGGCAAGTTTGAGAGTTCAGTCTTGAGTAGAGAGATAGTGCTTTTCGTGGCTCTCCTGAGGGTAGACACACACTTGTCCCGAGCTTTGTGAAAGGAACTGAGATTACCTTCAGTTGGATTAGCCTTCCATGAGGTGAAGACAAGTTGTTTCATGGCAACTGCCTCACCACAAGATTCAGTGTACCAAGGATGGGAGGAAGGGTATGACAACTGAAGACGAGATGGGTGTAAATCTGTGCTTGAGAGAGAGAGAGACAGCAGTTTACTTTGGAAGAATTCCCAGGAAGAGTTTCCCAGACAAAGCCGAATGCCTCAACTATGTGTTTGCCTCAAAATCTTGCGTCCCAAACCCATCTCTCTCCGTTCCCACCTTACCCAGTCGAACCCAACTGCTCCTGGACTGTTTCCTTCTCTCCTGACAAGGTGGAGAAGTTTTTGTGATTCTGCAATTGGACCAGACGGCATCAGCCCATGGGTCCTAAAATCCTGCTCTGCCGCTCTATCTCACCCTCTCTCTGTTCTTTTCACCCTCTCTTTTGCTCAAGGTCATCTGCCAGCATCTTGGAAATCAGCAAACATTACCGGTTTACACAAAAAAGGTGTTAAAACAGTTCCTTGCAACTACAGACCAATCAGCCTGCTCCCGATTATCAGCAAAGTCATGGAATCAATCATTGCTTTGTATATCAAATCCTTCCTCTTCTCCAATGCCTTGATCTCCGATCATCAATTTGGATTCAGACCAGGTCATTCTACTCTGGAAATGTTGCTTCTGCTGTCTCAACAATGGATGGAGGTCCTCAATGCCAAACAGGAAATCAGAGCTGTCTCCCTCGACATATCACGTGCCTTTGATACGGTCTGGCACCCAGCTCTGCTCACCAAACTCTCCTCCTATGGTATCCATGGAAATCTTCCCGCTTGGCTTGCGGACTTCCTCTCTGGTCATAGTCAACGTGTGGCCTTGAATGGATTTCGCCCATCGCCCCTTCCTGTTCTGGCTGGAGTTCCCCAAGGTAGTGTTCTGGGCACTGTGCTTTTCCTGGTCTTCATCAATGATCTCTCCGACCCTGGAAAATCCTCTCTATCTCTTTGCTGATGACTCCACTCTCTGCCGCTCCATTCCTCATCCCTCAGATCGGCAGCCTGCAGCCTCCTCACTGTCTGCAGACCTGGACAAAATCACAGACTGGTCAAACAAGTGGAACATGTCTTTCAATCCTGACAAATCTCACACTCTTACGATGTCTCTCCGAAAAGACGGACTGGAAAACCCTCCCATCTACTTTCTCAACAATCCTCTCCAAGAAGTTCTGTCGCTCAAGCTTTTGGGTCTCACTATCTGCCATGATCTTTCTTCGGAAAACCACATTGCCAAGCTGGCCTCCAAAGCCAGTCGCCGACTAGGCATCCTCCGTCGTGCGAAGTCCTTCCTTGGCACACCTGAGCTCCTCACCACATACAAGGCTTTCATCCGCAGCTCAATGGAATACTGTTCCTCCTTCTGGGCCGGTGCTCCTGCCTCACACCTAGCTCGGCTTCACGCTGTTGAAGCCAAAGCTTTCAGAATCATTGGAATCTCCTGCGATGAAGCTAATTCCGAGGGCCTTTCACTCACTCACCGCAGGCAGGTTGGTGGTCTTTTTGTCTTCTCCCGACTCCTCTCCGGCCTTGCTCCCCCAGCTCTCTCTGTGCTCTGTCCCCCAAATATTCCTACAGGTCGCACAAGATCTGCCAGCAACCCTCTTTTGGTTAAACTGCCAAAATCTAGGCTCTCTGCTCACCTTCACTCTTTCATTCCCCTTTTTCCCCGCCTCTGGAACAAACTCCCCCACTCCCTTCAATCCCACTCCTCCCTCCAGGTCTTTAAAACAGCTGTTCAACACCATCTCTTATTTTCCCCCATCCAAAACCTTGAACTTTTCTACCCCCGCTAATTCACCCCAGATACACTTTTTCGAAATTCCAACTTCTTTCCTGGAAGTCCTTGCAGTGTCCATATGTTTTATACCTCTCCCACCTCCCCCAAGCCCTCTCCCTCCCACAGTTCTCGATGTCCCTGCTCTCAAATGTTGTGTTTGTTGTGTCCTTCCCCCTCTCTCCCCATCTTGTCTACCGCTCTCCTTATTTTGTGTTTTATGTGTCGGTTTGTGTCGGTTTGACTTTTTGTGTGATTAATGTTCGCTCTTTCACGAGCCTCGATATTGTATACAACAAAAAAAAAAAAAATTGATGTCAGAGGGAGTAGAGATGGGAGACCAGGCCAGATGCTTGATGGCTGGTTGAAGACCATGCCAGTTGGCCTGAGTGAAATGCCAGACTCGTCGGCGCTGAGGAGGCTCTCTGAGAATGGCCAGAGAGATGTCCACTTCAACAAGAACATGATCAGCAGAACCGATTGGCGCAGAAGAAGAGCAGCAGACATTTGCAGGGAAGTTTGTCATAACCAAGTCTTGAAGAGAAGATACTCCATTGACTGAGATCCGGGTCGGGAAATTGACAGATTGTGTCAGTCCCAACGAGTCACAGAAGTCCTTTGCTGAGATGCCATGGCTGGTGTGAGAGGTACCCACACCCAGCCAGCTGGCATGATGACAGTTGAAGTCACCACATATGAGGAAGAGAGAGTTGGGATGAGTGGATAGAAGTTGTTCCATGTTGTCAGACAGCGAGATGTAAATTGAGTCATCACTGTTTGGAGGACGGTACAGAACACATATGAACAAAAGGTGGGAGCCAAGAGGAAGCCGTAGCCAGAGGTACTCCTGGGGTGGGGTGGGGAGAGGGCAGTGCAAGGAGAGTGAGGAAGAGAGTTTTTAATAAAGATAGCAACCCCACCTCCAGGACGAGGCTCAGGTCTATCCTACCGGAGGAGGGCGCAACCAGGAAGAGATATTAAGGAATCAGAGACATCTTGAAGGAGGAAAGTTTCTGTTAAGCAGATTATGTCTGCTTTGTCAGAAGCAACCTGTATGGAGAGATCAATCAGGTTTGAGTGAAGGCCGCAGACGTTTGAGGTCCATAACGTTAAAGAAGAGGGAGTGGGAGCAACGGGTATTGGACAGGGGAGCGGAGGGGTAGGGAAAGATGAGGGGTGAGAGGGTGAGGTAGGGAGAGCTGTTGATAATGTGTCAGAGATTGCAGAAGAGTTGGGAGAAAGGGAAGGATGAGGGGGACAAAAGGTTTGATGGTGATGGGATGAGGCACAGTGAGGGGTTGTTTGAGGAGGCGGGGGGGGGAAGAGCAATGTCGAAGGTTGGAGGAGGTGGAGGTATGAGATGGAAGGGAGACGAAGTGGGGAGGAGGCAGCTGTGGGGAGGAGGCAGCTTTGAGGAGGAGGGGGGAGGAGGGAGAATTGGAGAAAGATGGTAGGGAGGGAGATTTGAAAGGGAGGGGTTGGGTAGGAGTTTTGAAGGGAAGGCGCGAGGAGGGGAATTTAGAAAGTGGATGATTAATGAAAAACGAACATTTATAACAAATTGTGTTTGTTGTGATTTTCAAATGAAAGATCCGTTTCAAAACGATAGAGGAGGGGTGGAATGAAAGTGAGTTTAGAGAATGTAGAAAGGAAGAATTGGAAGAGATTAAATGTTTTTTTGAAGTGGAATGAATTGAAGAGGTAATTGAAAAAAGCCTTTAAATAGGAAGAAAAACAACATGTTGTAATAAACCACTGAAAAAAACACTGCAGGGAAAGTTTAAACATATTTAAATAATATTTATATAAAACTGTGAAAAAAATCTGGGAAAAATCCCTCAGTGAGGACGTGGATTTGAGAAAGAAGGAGAAAGGGTTGAATGAGTATAGAGGAAACGAGAGTTGGAAAGGCTGGAGAGGTGGAAGAAAAAGGAGATAAAGGGGGTGGCGCACAAGGCAAGACAAGGGGGCGGGGCACAAGGCGAGACAAGGGGGCGAGGGAACAAGCACGTGTCTGCGAGGAGAGAAAGGATTAATAAAGGATTTTTTTCTTTTCCTTGTATTTAAAACGTTAGACAGATGTTTGTGGGAAGTAGGGGGAGAAAAGAAAATCAAAGAAACAAGCAAATACAGCAAAGGAAAGAACTTATATTCACAATATACCGACGGGGGGAGGGAGCCGAGAGAGACCAGGCCATGCACGAGGTGCGAACAAAAAACGACTAATTACACACAAGTTTGCAATAATTACAAAACCAAAACCAACTAGAAACACACAACAACACATACGCAATAAAATAACCAGTGGAACTTTGACAAAGACACGAATATGAAAATACTCAAACTTTGATGCCGTGGAGAGATTGAAGCAATCCTCCTCGCTCGAGGGACCGGAAGTGGAAGTCGAACTTTAAAAGCTTTGAAAAAGCGGAAATTCATACGCGTTCACGATATCCGTCGCTGTCTGTCACCTGATATTATGGTGTCACTGCTTGCCTTTCATGTAATCTCTGGCTGCGACACGACAATGTACATTGGACGGCACACAAATGTGTGACCTAACGCGACGATGAGAAAACAACACTGTTGGAACATCTTGGAAAAGTCCCCTTGACTCAATAAACTATCACGGCAACAGAAAAATTCTTCTGCAAGGTGCACAACACAAATGGCGACTCAGTTGACGACACTCGTTGATGGCTTTGGCGAAAACCAGACAGCCAGATTGTCTTCCACCAACAATCGATGCATTTCGGCAACACATCAAAAGAGGCCACTGTCGGGGTCAGTGTGAGAACTGGCCTGCAGCAGCACGCTA
The DNA here is from genome assembly GCF_964187855.1 of Myxine glutinosa. Taxonomy (NCBI): domain Eukaryota; kingdom Metazoa; phylum Chordata; class Myxini; order Myxiniformes; family Myxinidae; genus Myxine; species Myxine glutinosa. Next base: position 134,870,457 of record NC_136270.1, read on the forward strand.
CATCAAGCTGATGCAACAATTTGTGGTTGGCAAGGAAACCAGCGACCCATCTCAGTTGGTACCAGTGCTAACGAAAATAGACTCGGTAGCAGAGGAATGCTTAGTTGTTGTGTCATGCAGCTGCAAGAACGAAATGTGCAAATTTCACGTGCGCAAGTGACAAAAATCGACCGTGCAGTGTTGCTCGCACTGTGATGCCATGATCATGGCACATGCATGAACAGACAATGCACAAATTACTTGCTGTGCACTGTGAACTCTGAAGTACTTGCTGTGCAGTCTAATTTCATGTTTTTTTTTAAATTGAGCCCTAAATCCCCATTTCCAGCATTTAAATTCCATCTGCATCATCGGGAGAAGCCAAGATTTGGGTCAATTTAGTTTTGTGGCCATCTTTCCCGCCATCTTGAATTGTGGGCTTCCTGCTATAAATCCAGCTTGGCAACAGTGATTTTCATAATCAGCAAGGTGGATTTGGTCTTGAAAAATATGTTACAATAAAATGAACATGACTTGCCGCTTACATTGCACATTGCACATTGCACATTGCACAGCGAAAAGCAGGGTTCGGCATTCGGCTGCGTGCGTACGTGTGGCGTGTCCGCATTTTTAAACTTCATTTTCTCGGCAACCTTTGGTCCGATTGACACAAATTTTTACCATAAGAGCGCCTCCATTGGGCCTGTAGAGTGTTCAGCTCACCTGGAATGAATTTCAGGGGAGCTTATGCGATAGCGCGTTGTCCATCTAGTCCATTTTTTCTGCCCAGTCTAACTATTAAAATGAAACCTTGCAAGTCAAAGACATATTTGTTATTTTTCACTAATGATGGACTAAAAAAAATCTCTTATCTTACCAATTCCAGCTTCTTCAGGTTCCGCTTCTCTTCTTCAGGTTTATATTCAAGTGGTAAAAGAGAATTTTCTAAAGAGTGAAAAACGCAAATTAGAAATACAAATAATTATGTAATACAACATCACAAATCTTTATGCAAAGTCAAATCATGAGCAATTATGTGATTCATAAACAGCCACTCGTGACAAGTTCACACACACACACGCACGCACGCACGCACGCACACACACAACCTGAATCTGGATATTTTTGGCCAATTTCCTCAATATCAGTTCCATATTTTGCTGTTCTATGCTTCTTTTTGTATGGAGATCGGTGGAGGGTTTTGTGTGCTACGTGGTTAAATACAACAACATATGTGGTGCCAATCACAGCACCCAATAATCAAAGCAAAGAGTAGTGTGTGTCAAAGCTCTGCTAAATTAATGTTATTACCTTCGCAAAAGCGGAAGGTTATGTTTTGATCGCTGTGTATTTATTTGTATGTCTGTGTGTATGTTATTCGCATAACTCAAAAAGTATTCAACCGAATTGCATGAAATTTGGTGGGATGATTGGTTATTATACGGGACACATTTGATTAGATTTTGGGAGCAATCGGGTCAAAGGTCAAGGTCAAGGTCACGAAAAGGTCAAAATCGTATTTTTATTACCTTCGCAAAAGCGGAAGGTTATGTTTTGATCGCTGTGTATTTATTTGTATGTCTGTGTGTGTGTATGTTAATCGCATAACTCAAAAAGTATTCAACCGAATTGCATGAAATTTGGTGGGATGATTGGTTATTATACGGGACACATTTGATTAGATTTTGGGAAACAGATTTGCTCAAATTCTGACTATTTTTAACTCGATCGTATTTCACTCAAAGTTATGAGCGACTGAAGAAGAAGATGTCTATCCAGGACGTCATCACTATAACGCGATCTCCCGCGATCATTTCAACCTCAAAAAAAATTATAATTGCAGATTTGACAATAGATGAGGCATATTAACAAACGAATGAAACAGATTTGCTCAAATTCTGACTTTTTAACTCGATCGTATTTCACTCAAAGTTATGCGCGACTGAAGAAGAAGATGTCCATCCAGGACGTCATCACTATAACGCAATCTCCCGCGATCATTTCAACCTCAAAAAAAATTATAATTGCAGATTTGTCAAGAGATGAGGCATATTAACAAACGAATGAAACAGATTTGCTCAAATTCTGACTATTTTTAACTCGATCGTATTTCACTCAAAGTTATGAGCGCCTGAAGAAGAGGATGTCCATCCAAGACGTCATCACTATAACGCGATCTCCCGCAATCATTTCAACCTCAAATGAAATTCAAATTGCAGATTTGTCAATCGGGGAGGCATATTAACAGACGAATGAAACAGATTTGCTCAAATTCTGATTTTTAAAAATCGATCGCATTTCACATAAAGTTTGAGGTACTAAAGAAGAAGAAGATTCGTTTAGCTTCTCAGATAAAATAAATAATTCTGTCTGCAATTTCAGGTTAATTACCTTCGCAAAAGCGGAAGGTTATGTTTTGATCGCTGTGTATTTTTTGTATGTCTGTGTGTGTGTGTGTATGTTATTCGCATAACTCAAAAAGTATTCAACCGAATTGCATGAAATTTGGTGGGATGATTGGTTATTATACGGGACACATTTGATTAGATTTTGGGAGCAATCGGGTCAAAGGTCAAGGTCAAGGTCACGAAAAGGTCAAAATCGTATTTTTGTTGTTCTGTTCCCTACACTCCCATGCCAAGTACAGAACAGTAGCTGCGGCGAAGGTATGCGCTCTACCGAGTGCCCGTTCTAGTTTGTCATAACTCGGTCAATTCTTATCCGATTTGCATGAAATCAGCACCAAACTGTTCACTGTTCTGTTCCCTACACTCCCATGCCAAGTACAGAACAGTAGCTGCGGCGAAGGTATGCGCTCTACCGAGTGCCCGTTCTAGTTACCTTCGCAAAAGCGGAAGGTTATGTTTTGATCGCTGTGTATTTATTTGTATGTCTGTGTGTGTGTGTGTATGTTATTCGCATAACTCAAAAAGTATTCAACCGAATTGCATGAAATTTGGTGGGATGATTGGTTATTATACGGGACACATTTGATTAGATTTTGGGAGCAATCGGGTCAAAGGTCAAGGTCAAGGTCACGAAAAGGTCAAAATCGTATTTTTATTTGTCATAACTCGGTCAATTCTTATCCGATTTGCATGAAATCAGCACCAAACTGTTCACTGTTCTGTTCCCTACACTCCCATGCCAAGTACAGAACAGTAGCTGCGGCGAAGGTATGCGCTCTACCGAGTGCCCGTTCTTTACCTTCGCAAAAGCGGAAGGTTATGTTTTGATCGCTGTGTATTTATTTGTATGTCTGTGTGTGTGTGTGTATGTTATTCGCATAACTCAAAAAGTATTCAACCGAATTGCATGAAATTTGGTGGGATGATTGGTTATTATACGGGACACATTTGATTAGATTTTGGGAGCAATCGGGTCAAAGGTCAAGGTCAAGGTCACGAAAAGGTCAAAATCGTATTTTTATTTGTCATAACTCGGTCAATTCTTATCCGATTTGCATGAAATCAGCACCAAACTGTTCACTGTTCTGTTCCCTACACTCCCATGCCAAGTACAGAACAGTAGCTGCGGCGAAGGTATGCGCTCTACCGAGTGCCCGTTCTTTACCTTCGCAAAAGCGGAAGGTTATGTTTTGATCGCTGTGTATTTATTTGTATGTCTCTGTGTGTGTGTGTATGTTATTCGCATAACTCAAAAAGTATTCAACCGAATTGCATGAAATTTGGTGGGATGATTGGTTATTATACGGGACACATTTGATTAGATTTTGGGAGCAATCGGGTCAAAGGTCAAGGTCAAGGTCACGAAAAGGTCAAAATCGTATTTTTATTTGTCATAACTCGGTCAATTCTTATCCGATTTGCATGAAATCAGCACCAAACTGTTCACTGTTCTGTTCCCTACACTCCCATGCCAAGTACAGAACAGTAGCTGCGGCGAAGGTATGCGCTCTACCGAGTGCCCGTTCTAGTTACCTTCGCAAAAGCGGAAGGTTATGTTTTGATCGCTGTGTATTTATTTGTATGTCTGTGTGTGTGTGTGTATGTTATTCGCATAACTCAAAAAGTATTCAACCGAATTGCATGAAATTTGGTGGAATGATTGGTTATTATACGGGACACATTTGATTAGATTTTGGGAGCAATCGGGTCAAAGGTCAAGGTCAAGGTCACGAAAAGGTCAAAATCGTATTTTTATTTGTCATAACTCGGTCAATTCTTATCCGATTTGCATGAAATCAGCACCAAACTGTTCACTGTTCTGTTCCCTACACTCCCATGCCAAGTACAGAACAGTAGCTGCGGCGAAGGTATGCGCTCTACCGAGTGCCCGTTCTAGTTATTTATGATTCAAGTTCTAATTGTTGACGATGACCTGATGAATAACGATGACAACACATTACATGAGAGTAAATGTAATATGCTAAGTAATAGGGTTTCTGTAAAACCGATACGAGGGTAATTTTCACAATGGTGTTCAATGAGGTTTCATTTGTGTCTCATTGGGTTTTTATGCCAACGCTCCCAAAGGTGGCTGGGGACATTATATTTTTGGGTTGTCCATCCGTCCGTACGGGCTAAACCTCGCTTTTCTCAGGAACAACATGTCTGATTGAGACGAAGGTTTCAGTGTAGGAGCGACACCCATGTAGAATGTTTTTATGATAATTGCGACGTCATAGGCCATGTCGTATGGCAGCCATCTTGGATTAAACACAAATAATAATAAAATTATTTCACGGAAACCATTGAATGGAAAAATGTGAAACTTGGCACATTGTCAAGTACTCCCAATGGGGGAACAAAAGCGTGATAATGATGACATCATCGGTGAAGTGGTATACCAGCCAAAAATGTTTCAACCAAATGCCTTATCCTAAAAATCAGAAATTGCATGCACAGGATCGATGATCCATTTGTATCGAAATATTGAATTTGTGACATCATAGGTCACATAGTTTGGCAGCCATATTGGATTTAACCTAAAGCCTCTAAAAAACATCTTCTCCCAAACCACCAAAGCGATCAACTCAAAGCTTTATGTGCGTCATCGACTAGGCATGGCGATTAAAAGTTGAACACGAAAAACATAATTGGTCATATGGTGTGGCAGCGATATTGGTTGAAGGAAAATATTAAATAATTATAACTAAGACACCGCTTACCCTGTCAATGCGAAACTTTACAAATTTAATCTAACACCATTGCTGCACATAGTTTGAAAATTATGACGTCATAGGCCACGTGGTTTGGCAGCCATCTTGGATAGGAAAACGAACCTTATCCGATCAACACAAAACTTCACAAACGTCATCCCCTACCCATACATATAGTATGCAGAGTCTACATTTTTGATGTCATATGTCGTGCGGTTTGGCAGCCATATTAGCTTGAAAGACAATATTTGAAAGAAAACCCTTCTCTGAAAGCGCTTCATCGATCGATGTGAAACCTGTCATGTCTGGTAAAAATGTGATACCTGAAAACATCTGAAGGGATTAAAATCAAACTTGTTGATTTTTAGGACAGTCAACTAGGGAATCTACCTGTTATCATGGGCACGGACTATGCAGAGGCATATTGGTGATGCAGTCACATTGGTCTGGTTCATTTTGGAATATGAAGTGAAAATTTAATGACTTCAATTGAACAAATGAACCAAACACAGATCTCATGGGAAAATCTCATGAGAAAAGTCTCATGGGAAAATAGGTTCGGTTCCAGACATAGAGGGAGGAAAAAAAAAAATCAAGAATGACACAATATGGCAACTTGTATGGAAAAGAAAGCAAGTCGACACCCAGAGGCTGCTGTTGCTAGGACTTCCAGGATAGTTATTTGTTCTGTAAGAAAGAAGCGACTCTCATTTCCGTGAAGCATCGCTTCCTCGAGGCATCTCATAAATTGCTATGATATGTTTTAGAAAAACTCTGCACTGTTCAATTTGAGAGCAGTCGTAATCGTACGACTGTGTTGCTCTGTCTGTATAATGAAGATGTTTGATGATAACTCTGAATTCCTGTTGTGACATATGTGGTGTTGCTTGCTGCTCACCTGATGTCAAAGATTGGTCCTGGTCTTCAATCTCTTCTGCCGCCGTCACCTGTAGCAACTCGCAAGAACCTTGAAGAGGGATGTCGTACACTGAGCTGCCAATCTCCATAACTTCATTGTGTGCATGTGGAGTACCTGTGAAATGATTTATAACATCCGATTGTTAACTTGACATTTCAGGCAAAAACCTGTGATTTATCGCCGGAGTACAGTCAGACACTGACATTCACGGAGGATACGTTCCTGGAAAATGCCAAAAATGTCGGCTAGTTCAATAGGTTAGGTTCTTGGCAACCAAGGATACCATAAGTGCAAATCGTGAAATTCATTCACTTAAGTCTCATGGGAAAATAGGTTCGGTTCCAGACATAGAGGGAGGAAAAAAAACTTCAAGAATGACACAATATGGCAGCTTGTATGGAAAAGAAAGCAAGTCGACACCCAGAGGCTGCTGTTGCTAGGACTTCCAGGATAGTTATTTGTTCTGTGAGAAAGAAGCGAGTATCATTTCCGTGAAGCATCGCTTCCTCGAGGCATCTCATAAATTGCGATGATATGTTTTAGAAAACCTCTGCATGTTCAATTTGAGAGCAGTCGTAATCGTACGACTGTGTTGCTCTGTCTGTATAATGAGGATGTTTGATGATAACTCTGAATTCATGTTGTGACATCTGTGGTGTGTGTAGCTCGCTGCTCACTTGATGTCAAAGGCTGGTCCTGGTCATCAATCTCTTCTGCCACCGTCAGCTGTAGCAACTTGCAAGAACCTTGAAGAGGGATGTCGTACACTGAGCTGCCAATCTCCATAACTTCATTGTGTGCATGTGGAATACCTGTGAAATGAATTTTGACATCCGATTGTTAACTTGATTGTTAACATTCTGTACGCCTGGCCATCTTAGCTACTTTACGTGCAGTGTAAACGAACCTTTTCTTTGTTATCAATGGTGATCTCAAGCTTGTGGAGGAGCTTGTGTGTGTAATGTATTTGGGAGGACGACTCGGCCATCCTTGTGCTTTTAGTTTTACATGAATTGACTTGGACCGGTGTGTACGGTGTGTACCCTGGTTAGAATAGGTACACCGTATCCCTGCGTGTCGTAAGAGGTGACTAAGCGGGTTGGCGTCAGGAAGGGCATCCGGCCATAAAAACATTGCCTCAAAAAGAGAACCATGACAATTACAACTACATATGGGCAGGGTACAGCCCGAAGTGGAGATCGGTTTCTGAGGTTTGGGACATGGAATGTAGGGACAATGACAGGGAGATCAGGAGAAGTGGTGGAAGTATTGGTCAGAAGAAAAGTGGACATATGTTGTGTGCAAGAGACGAGATGGAAGGGAAGTGGTGTGAGAATGGTGAAGGGTAGGCAGGGAAAGAAATACAAGTTTGTGTGGCAAGGGTGCCCGGAGGGCGTGAATGGTGTTGGTGTCCTATTTTCTGAGGAGTTTGTAGACAGTGTGGTGAGTGTGCCTCGAGTGAGTGATAGGTTCATGATGGTGAAAATGATGATTGGAAAGCTCTTGGTGAACGTCATCTCGGGATATGCTCCGCAGGTTGGTCGGAGCGATGAAGAAAAGGACAAGTTCTGGTGTGCGATAGAGAAGCTGATGGAAAATGTGAAAGATGAGGAAGTTGTTGTGGTAGGAGGAGACCTAAATGGACATGTGGGAAGGAGTATGGATGGTTTTGAGGGAGTTCATGGGGGTTACGGATATGGTGTGAGAAATGGAGAAGGCGAAAGGATTTTGGAGTTTGCTGATGGAGCTGATTTGTTGATTTGTAATACTCAGTTTCAGAAAGGGGATAATAAGCTTGTTACATACACGTCAGGTGGGTCGACGACAACTGTTGACTACCTGATGGTGCGTAGGCTAGATAGGGGGCACCTCCGGGACAGAAAGGTGATCCCGGGGGAGGAGGCTGTTTCACAGCACCACTTGGTTGTCTGCGACATAAGGGTGAAAGGTGCGAGGAGAGCTCGGCGGGTGAAGCACCACCCGAGAATGAAGGTGTGGAGGTTGAAAGAGGTGACAGTAAGGGAGGCATTAACAGAGAGGCTGAGTAGGGTAGAGGATGATGTGGTTGAGCTTGAAAGTGGTTGGATGTCAATGAAAGATAGTCTGTTGGGAGCCGTTGGTGAGGTATGTGGATGGACAAAAGGACCACCGAGGCACTCGGAAACATGGTGGTGGGATGATGAAGTTGGAAAGAGGATTGACGAAAAGAGGAAGAAGTTCAAGGAGTGGCAGAAGGCGAAGGGTACGGGAGGAGAAAAAGCAGAGCATGAAAGTTATAAGGCAGCCAAGAAGGCTGCAAAGAAAGAGGTAGCAAAGGCGCAGGAGACATGGAGGAAAATGATCGGAGAACGCTTGGATTCGGAAGAGGGTCAGAGAGCGGTATTCAGGATTGCAAAGCAGATAGCGAAAGAGAGGTGTGATGTGATGGGGGTGAGTTGCTTGAGGGATGAAGTGAGACAAATCGTTGTGGACCCAGATGGAATTAAAGGAAGATGGAAAAGATATATGGAAATGCTGTTGAATACAGAGAATGAATGGGATGGCAACATAGAGAGTAACCCAGTTTTAGGACCGGCAGAGAAGATAACTGAGAAGGAAGTTGAGGAAGCTATAAAAGCAATGAAGAGTAGAAAAGCTGTAAAAGAAAAGTGAAGAGAATGACAGAGATCTGTAATCTGGTGGTGAAAGAAGGCTGCATTCCAGTGGATTGGGAACTGAGTACCCTTGTCCCTCTATACAAGGGGAAAGGTGACCCTCTGGAGTGTGGCTCGTACCGAGCGATAAAGTTATTGGAGCATGGAATGAAGGTATTGGAAAGGGTGTTGGAGAGGAGGATAAGGAAGAAGGTGAAGATCGACGAAACGCAGTTTGGATTTATGCCAGGAAGAGGAACGACAGACGCGCTCTTTATTGTGAGGCAGTTGCAGGAGAAGTACATGGAGAAGAGGAAGAAGTTGTTTCTTGGGTTTGTTGATCTGGAGAAAGCATTCGATAGGGTTCCACGCAAAGTATTGACATGGGCATTGAGGAAGTTAGAAGTGGAGGAATGGTTGATCAGAGTTGTGATGGCAATGTACAAAAGAGCGCGCACAGCTGTAAGGACGAAGGACAGGAACAGTGGTGAGTTTGAGGTGAAGGTGGGAGTGCATCAGGGGTCGGTACTAAGTCCACTACTATTTGTAGCTGTGATGGAGGTGCTGGCCCAGACCGTAAAGGAGGGTTTACCGTGGGAGTTGTTGTATGCAGATGATCTGGTGTTGATTGCGGAAAGTATGGATGGACTGAAGGAAAAGATGAACAAGTGAAAGGAAAGTATGGAGACAAAAGGTCTGAAGGTGAATATAGGAAAGACGAAGGTGATGGCAAGTGGTAAAGCATGTGGTGAGTTGGAAAGAACTGGGAAGTGGCCATGTGCTGTGTGCAGGAAGGGTGTCGGAGTGAACTCCATTCAATGTACAATGTGCACTGAGTGGGTTCATCAAAAATGTAGTGGTCTGAGAGGGTCATTAACCAGTGTGGCAGCTACATTCAAATGTAAGGTGTGCACAGAGGGAGCTGCAGATGGAGGAAATGTTGAGTTGGATCTTGGAGACGGCGTGAAGCTGGAAGGTGTGAAAACATTTTGCTATCTCGGAGACATGCTGAATGGAGAAGGTGGATCAGACTCGGCAAAGGTTGCTAGAGTGAGATGTGCATGGAAGAAGTTTCGGGAACTGAGTGGCGTGCTGATGAGGAGGGGAGTGTCGTTGAAGCTGAAGGGAAAGGTGTATGCTGCATGTGTGAGAAGTGTTATGATTTATGGGAGCGAGACATGGGTCATGAATGGAGAGCAGCAACGAAGGCTGGAAAGGGTGGAAATGCGAATGGTTCGGTGGATGTGCGGAGTGTCGCTGAGAGAGAGGAAGACAAATGATGAATTGTGAAAGATGATGGGAATAGAGCCTGTGATTTATGCTGTGAGGAGGAACAGGTTGAGATGGTTTGGTCATGTGTTGAGGAAGGATGAAAGTGACTGGTTGAGAAGAGTGATGGAAATGAATGTAGAAGGAAGTAGAGGACGGGGAAGACCGAGAAAGACTTGGCTAAAGACGGTGGAAGAAGACATGCGGGCAAGGGGGTTAACAAGGAGAGATGCAGAAAATAGGGCAAAATGGAGAAGATTGTCATGGGGACCGCAAGGCTAACCCCCGCTCTAGCAGGGAAAATGGCCTTTAAAATGCATGTTGTTGTTGTTGTTGTTGATTGTTAACTTGATATTTCAGGAAAAAATTTGTGATTTATCTACGGAGTACAGTCGGACCCTGACATTCGCGGAGGATACGTTCTTGGAAAATGTCGTGAATGGAGGCAAGTTCAATAGGTTAGGTTCCTGGCAACCAAGGATAACATACGTGAAGAAGGGAAGACCCCATCTCATAAACTGCTATGATGTTGTCACGTTTGTAGGGGGTAGACAATGATTACCTTAGAACCAGGTAGAATGCATCGGAAGTGTGCTCTGACTGTCGTGAAGAAGAAGAACCCTCGATGTATCATAAGAAGGAAATTTGTGTAAACCGGATGTCGAGCAAGTGTATCTTCGTCCCCATGAGAGGGGTGGGGTTTGTTAATTGGTGAGGGATTATGGGTAATTAATCCCCTGTATGTAATTGCCTCTGTAATCTTTTCCTGTGTTCCTTATGACACCGCACTGCAGACACCTCGTAAGAAATCAGCCATTAACCACACAAATTAAAAACCAACCGGAAACCAGGCATCAAGCACTATCGCTGATAATACGTACTTGGTGAGCGCAGAGGCACAGGCAGGTTCATGATGCCACGCCTCGAAGAGCAGTGATAGGTCCGGGATTTGATTGACACAAAGACTGGTAAGATGAGACTCACTGATAGGAGCGGAGACGGAGACGTCATGGGATGACATCAGAGCCTCAAGTACAAAATAGTTGGAGCGGTGGACATTTTGGCTCTCTCAGCGTTGACCTCCTCTTGGTTCCCGCTCTTGGTGATAGATTTTATCGCGTGCAGTCGCATTTTCGCATTGTCTCTCTTTGGTGCCGCACGTCCTTGCTCGGGTCCTGGTGTTCAGGAAAGTCGGATGCATCTGCGCATTTCATTATCTTTTCTTGGTCCGGGCTATCGGTTCGAGCAGCCGCATTGTCCTTTCCCTGGCTTGTTGGTGCTGGCGGTGCATGCCTGGGTGTGCTGAGAGGCCACGGTTCTGTGTAAAGAAGACGACGAGGACAAGCGAGGGCTGCTCGCTTCACACTCGGCAGCCGATGTGGACACACTGCGTGCCAAGGCCTGTTTCCCACACAAGAACTTCACGCCAAGGCATGTATTTCCCGCGCACAGACCTCCGGGACCCGTTTGCAGACTGACGAGATTCAAGAACAGCTTCTTTTTTTCTTTTTTTTGTATACTGAATCGAGGCTCGTGAAAGAGCTGACATTTACTTCACAAACAAATCAACCAGACAAACAAAATATATAAAAAGAGGGAGCGGAAGACAAGGGAAGGGGAAGCACACAAACACTTGAGAGCACACAACATTTAAGAGCAGGGAGATGTGTGGGAGGGAGAGGGCTTGGGGGGAGGAGGTGTGGGAAGGGGATGGGGGGGGGGGGAGGGGAGAAGTATAAAACACAAGGACACCAAGGACTTCCAGGACAGAAGTTGGTATTTCAAAAAAGTGGAATTGGGGTGAAATTAGCGGGGATAGAAAAGATCAAGGTTTTGGATGGGGGAAGATAAGAGATGGTGGTGAACAGCTGTTTTAAAGACCTGGAGGGTGGAGTGGGATTGAAGAGAGTGAGGGAGTTTGTTCCAGAGGCGGGAGAAAAGAGGAATGAAGGAGTGAAGGTGAGCAGAGAGTCTTGATTTTGGCAGTTTAACCATAAGAGGGTTGCAGGCAGATCTTGTGCGACCTGTAGGAATATTTGCGGGACAGAGCACAGAGAGAGCTGGGGGGGCAAGGCCAGAGAGGAGTCGGTAGAAGATGGAAAGACCACCAACCTGCCTGCGGTGAGTGAGTGAGTGAGAGGCCCTAGGAGATAAGTGCCACACACGAACACATATTTATTTTCCAATTATTTTATCCTCTGTCTGTGTATGAGTCCGTGTGTGGGCGCTCCAATTTAGGAATATAGTTTCATTTATCGTGCATTTTCTTTGTTACCGGCATTTTGGTTAATAAAGCCGGCAATTTCTTGTACATTTTAAACCTGTGTCGGTAGAATTAAATATCGCAGGTTTGAGGACTGCCGGTAGGATCCGTTGAGGTAAGCGCTCCTCGGTCTCTCCTCCCCCCCCCCCCCCTTCCCACACACGCATTCTCCACTATATTTTTACTGAACGCCTCGGAGTTAAAGCTCGTTCGGAAATCCGTTTCCTTGGAAGATTTTAATCACCAGGAACACGACAATATATTTCAGAAAAACTTTGCACTGCTCCACATGAGAGGGGTCGTCATCGTTCTGCTGTGTTGCTCTGTTTGTATGATGAAGATGTTTGATGGTCTCTCTATAATGCAAGCAATCTCTGTGTGTCTGTCTGTGTGTATGTCTGTGACCGCTGTTTCTCGACAACCACTGGTCCGATCTAAGTGAAACTTGCCAGGTATATTGCTGGGGACCTGAGGATGTGCCTTTTCAAGGTTTGCTATTACTCGGACAAGTGGTTACCAGGTTATGGCCATTTATTTAGCAAACACATACGTTTTGTACTGGAACGAAGGAACAGCAAAGGACGAGAGCGAAGGAACGGCGAAGGACGAAAGCGAAGACCGAAGGAACGATGAAAGTTTTAATTTTTCTTTGCACGTACGGTCAAGCTACAGCGAAGGAACCGCGTGTGTTTGTTGTTTCTGCCTCGCGGTTTGAAAAATTGAATAATTGGCCATTAAAACTAATTTGCGATTAATCGTAACTGCGATATGCGAACTTCCGGACAGTGAGGACTTAAATTCCGGACTTAGGGATAGTGACGACTTACTGTCTCGATTGTATCTTACTACTATCTCACTATCTTATATATCTATACTATCTTATCTGTCTTATACTTACTGTCTATGTTTAAAAAAAAAAAAAAAAAAAACACCTTTAGAGGCCATTTTTCCCCGCAAAGCGGGGGTTGGCCTTTTTTGGGAACCGTGGTTGTTGTTGTTTTTTGGTCCCCTTTTTGAAGCAATGTTTTACGGCCGGATGCCCATCCTGACGCCAACCCTTTTTGCCGCCTTTAACGACAAACAGGGAATTACCAGTGAACTGGTACTCAAATTAGCCGACCTCGGAAGGATGACAGGCTGAGTCAACCCCCCTGGCATTAATTCAGCGATCGACCGGGATTCGAACCCAGGATCATAGGATCCTAAGCTGGCACCCTAGCCGCTAGCCCAACACCAGGGCTTAATATACTTAGTCTATATTATAGATTGATTGTAGTTAAACACAATGCCCCAATCCATTCGTCGTTTACGACAGCGAAGGAACGAAACTGCGCGTCGTGCACGCGCAATGGAATCTGACGAAGCACGAGCTGCTCGCCTGACACGCGACGCTACGCATGTGACAACGCGTCGTGCAGCTGAAACGGATGAAGAACGAGCTGCTCACTTGGCAGACAACACTGGACGTGTGACAAGGCGTCGTGCAGACGAAATGGATGAAGAACGAGCTGCACGCTTGACATGTGACGCTTCGCACGTGATAAGCTGGGGACCTGAGGATGTGCCTTTTCACGGTTTGATATTAATCGGGCAAGTGGTTACCAAGTTATGGCCATTTATTTAGCAAACACATACGTTTTTTGTTTGCACGTACGGCCACACACGTGAACGAAGGAACAGCGAAGGACGAGAGCGAAGGAACGGTGAAGAACGAGAGCGAAGACCGAAGGAACGATGAAAGTTTAAAATAAAATTTTGCACGTACAGTCAAGCTACAGCGAAGGAACCGCGTGTGTGTTTGTTGTTCCCTTCTCTTTGTGCTTTTCCTTGCGATGAAATTGCAAAATGGCAAAATATGTTGGCGCTAATTGAAGAATTGGCCATTAAAACTAATTTGCGATTAATCGTAACTGCGATATGCGAACTTCCGGACAGTGGGGCCTTATTTTTGGTACGTACGTCAACGTACGTATGTCCACGTACTTACCTCCCCGCACGTACGGGCAGGCACTGGTAACTCTGAATTCCTGTTGTGACATATGTGGTGTTGCTTGCTGCTCACCTGATGTCAAAGATTGGTCCTGGTCATCAATCTCTTCTGCCGCCGTCAGCTGTAGCAACTTGCAAGAACCTTGAAGAGGGATGTCGTACACTGAGCTGCCAATCTCCATAACTTCATTGTGTGCATGTGGAGTACCTGTGAAATGATTTATAACATCCGATTGTTAACTTGATATTTCAGGCAAAAACTTGTGATTTATCTACGGAGTACAGTCAGACCCTGACTCGCCTGCAGGTCACAATTCTAAACCGATCGTCATGAAACTTCATCAAGTTGTAGAGGTCGTCACAATTGAGAAGCATATCGATTTTGAGGTCAAAGGTCACCTGGAGGTCAAATTTCTAAAATCGCCATTTTTCATTCGATAGACGTGAAAATTGAACAGCATTTGTATATTGAATCACTAACTTGGAAGAGCAACTATTGAGGTCAAAAGGTCAAAGATCAACTCAAGGTCAAACTTCCAAAATCATCAATTTTCATCTGAAAAACCATCAATTTTCATCTGAAAAACTATCAATTTTCATCTGAAAAACCATCAATTTTCATCCGATTGACTTGAGAATTAAACAGCATTTGCATATTGCTTCACCGAATTGGGAAATCAACTATTCAAAGGTGAACTCAAGGTCAAACTTAAAACTTTTCAAACCAAGCTTTGATCAAGATCCTCAATTTTATTGTTGATGAAATGGATAATTTGATGGATCAATGGAAACCTTTTGGGGGGAGGGGTATTTTGCAAGTATCAGGGGGGGGGGGGGGTGGAGGAGTTCAGGGTGGGGGGAAGACCCCAATTCTCTCGATGTAAATGTCTCATATAGCGCCGCCCAGTGATATCCGGTACGACAAATAATCATCTTATATATGAGGAAATTAAAAACAACTATACAATATGTATTACAGTGATGTTGAAATCTGAGTGAGAATAATTTGAAATTAAAAAATGTTTTATGTCACCCATTTTAGGTGGAGGTTCAAACAAAAGTATCCAACACTGACCTTCACAGCAAAGCGGAAGTGATTTTTTCTTGCGCCATATATAAGCAGCAAGGATGGCTGATAAAAATGGGTGGCAATGGATGGATGGTCAAGGCCGGAAAGGTAGTAAACTCACCCCAAAGCTATCTTGCCTATGTTTGAATCTCAACCCAGCTACAAACTGTCATCTAGGGTGTGTGCCATCGATAAACTGGGCGTGCTGTCTACTGGAATTAGTTGGTGAACGTTAAATATCCCACGGTGTCCTTCGCGAAGAGGAGGCGAATTATCGCCAGCACCCTGGCCAAATTACAAATTCCTGCCATAACCTTAGTCAAGGTCAGGTCTGGCCAACCACCTTGTGAATGACTCAAGTTAAACTCAACCCAGGCCAACCCCGCAAGAACGTAGGAATAATTATGGGCTTTAAAAGGAAGAAGAAGAAGTTGGCTGACGCAGGTGATGTTAGCTGACTTCCAGGTAGTTGGAAGATGTGTGCTCGGGCAGATGGTAGAGTGAAAAGAGCAGAATGTTTCTGAGGTACACCATACCGTGTTCAGATTAATCTGTCAGTGAAGCACCAGGTAAAAATGCCAAGTGCTCCTATATTTCCTACTTCCCAGTTTACAATCGGGACCAACGTCAAATTCATTAACTGGCAGCGTTCTATTACCTAAACCTAAGGATGTGTGTTTAATGGTAAATTATACAGCAAGCTGACATCAGAAACATCGCTCATTTATAAGGTTAGATAAGTCCACGGAAAGTGTTCGTCGTCGATCATGCTGCACAGGAACAACAGTTTTTATACCTCCACTGACCAAGTCACGGGAGGCATTATGTTTTCAGGTTGTCCATCCGGCTGTCCATCCGTCCGTCCGTCCGTCCGTCCGTGATAGGTTTTCGTTTCCGCGATAACTTGAGAACGGCTGAAGGGGTCTTCGTCAAACTTGGTGCAGGTATGTATAATGAGGTAAAGATGAACCGATTAGATTTTGAGGTCAAAGGTCATCGGTCATGTGAGGCAAAAACCCTGTTACCACGATAACTTGTGAACCAGTGATGGGATTCTGACCAAATTTGGTATGACGCAACATTTGCTATGAACCAAAAGAGGATTTGCACATACAATTATGGAGAATGATGTAAAGATGAACCAATTCGATTTTGGGTTCGTGGTCAAAGGTCAAAGTCTGCAATATGTCTATAACTTGAGAACGGCTGAAATGATCCAATTAAAACTTGGTACAAGTGTGTATAATGATGTAATAATGTGGGCGGAGGCATATCGGTTGACGTCGTGATGTCAAAGAGTGTTGTTCCAGTTAATCATTGCATAGAGTATCCCTCCTGCTTTGGCTCCTCGCAGGAATAGATGGACCACGAGAGACAGAGGGGCAACAAACGTATGGTAAGGAGAACACAGGTGGTCAAATCTCTTTACAAAAACCAGCACGGACAGTAAAAGGAAAACATTGGTAAGTAAGCAGAGTGATAATTTGAAAACGTTTTTGACACATACAGGTAAGATCAATACCTGATGTGAAGCGGTCCAAGGATATGCCAATAATTGTTATTCTGTGAATAAAGAACAGTCCCTCTCCTCTGATCGTCTGCCGAATGAAACGAAATACTCTCACAAACCCGGAGGCACCTGCAGTCATCAGCAGTGAGAGTGCAGAAGCAGCAGCGCGAGCCTGTGGTAGCAAGCTGTGAACTCTTGGGCAAGCTTTGTTTTGAGGCAACGCGAGTTTGTGGGAATTCTCAGCACTGGACTCCAAGTTAGCGCTGGTTGCATTGTTTTTTGTATTTCTCAAGTGTTTCAACAGGGATCGAGGTGGAACCTGTTGGTCTTTGGAGTGTGCAACTGTGTTGCAATCACTGTGCTTATCTGCAATGGGAAACAGAGGATTGTAAAGAGGATCTCACCCAAAATAATTTATAACATTCTCAAAACATTCAATGGGATAGAGGAGACTCTTGCTTAAATGATATTTAGTGTCACCAACCTTCGTCCTCATCAGGCTTCATATGGGAAAGGAATTTCAGCAGGAAGCAGCGGCTTTTAAATTTCACTTCAAGCCAGTTGCTGTCCTAAGAAGAAACAGGAAAAATCATTTCTTAGAACCATGACAGTTTCAGGGAAAAACAAAAACAAACAAACACAAACACACTTTGAGGAAGAAGAAAACTTGATCCATGAATCATGATCCCTTACTGAAACGGAGGTGGAAACTTCAAGACCTGAGAGGACTCCACCCACCTTCTGAAAGCCGCATATGGAGATAACAACCAACAACACGCACGCGCGCACGCTTTAATATCACAATATCATGAGATCTTGAACAAAGAAAGACGTACAGGAAAGTAAAGTCCTTTTAAGTTTGATTCAATCAGAGAAATGGCGTTATTTAATGTGAGAATTTCCAAATGAACCTTCAAGGAGAATGATCATGAACGTGATTAAGTCGACAGCCGTGGCCAAAAGTATTGACACCTTTGCACCTTTTTCAAAGAATGCACCATTTCTCCCAGAAAATTGTTGGAATTAAAAAAATATTTTGGTATCCACATTTGTATTTCTTTGGTTTTCAGTGGAACAAAACAAAAATTAAGCTGAAAAAAAACCACTAAATATTAGCTTATTCCACACACAAATCCTAAAATGGCCCGGAACATATTATTGGCACATTTTAGAAGTTGTTAGAAATAATTCTCAGATTAAGATCTCAGATTCAATTTAAAGCAGGTGATTCTGCCTTACTTTGGAATTGAACTCACCTGTGGTGAGGTGCAGGTGCCTACAATATAAAAATCACTCATTCAACCAGTTTGAATAGAGAAAAGGAGTCATTCTGCTGTTTTGTGTCACTGTGTGGACCACAATGAGCATGGAGAGAAGAAAGAAAACTGGAGAATTGTCTGAGGAGGTCAGGCACAGATTGAAGCAAATCATGGACAATCTCAAGGCTACAAGTCCATCTCCAGAGACCTTGATGTTCCTGTGTCCATGTTCCTGGTAATGTTCCTGATAACGTGCAACGTTATCAGAAAGTTTAGCGCCCATGGCACCGTAGCCAACCTCCCTGGAGGTGGCCGCAAGGGAAAACTTGATCGAAGATTGCAGCGAAGGATTGTTCCAATGGTGGAGAAAGCACCTCGATCAACAACCAAACAGATTCAAGCTGGCCTTCAGACACAAGGTACGACAGTTTCAACTTGCAACTTCCGTCCCCAACTCAATGAAAGAGGATTATATGGTAGGAGACCCAGGAGGACCCCACTGCTGAGAGAGAGAGAGACGTAAGAAAGCCCGACTGGAGTTTGCCAAAACACACCTGAACAAAAAAAAAATCCTTCTGGGAGAATGTCCTGTGGACAGACGAGACCAATTTAGAGCTTTTTGGTAAAGCACATCATCTCTATGTTTACAGAAAACATAATGAAGCCTTCAAAGAAAAGAACACCTTCCCTACAGTCAAACATGGAGGAGGTTCAGTGATGTTTTGGGGTTGCTGTGCTGCCTCTGGCACTGGGTACCTTGAATGTGTGCATGGCATCATGAAATCGGGAGATTACCAAGCTGGGTCTCCGTTGAAGGTCATGGGTCTTGCAGCAGGACAATGACCCCAAACACTTCAAAAAGCACCCAGGAATGGTTCAAGACAAAATGCTGGACTGATCTGAAGTGGCCAGCAATGAGTCCAGATCTAAATCCCATTGAACACCTGTGGGGAGATCTGAAAACAGCAGTTGGGAGAAGGCACCCTTCAAATCTGGGAGAAATGGAGCAGTTTGCACAAGAAGAGTGGGACAAACTGCCAGTGGAGAGGTGGAGGAAGCTCTTTCATGGCTATGCAAAGCGCTGCGCTGCAGTGATTTTGTCCAAAGTCTGTGCTACCAAATATTAAGTCTTGTGTGTCAATAATTTTATCAATGCCATTTCTTTTTATTTTCTGATTTGAAAGGATGTATTAAGTTCTGAATCAAAAACAAAGGTTCTGTAATATTAACAGCGAAATAAAGAATTGTGGAGACCAAATACTTTTGTCAATTTCAACTTATTTTTAGAGAAATTGTGACTTATTTGAAAAAAGTGCAAGGGTGCCAATATTTTTGGCCACCACTGCACAAGGAAAAATAGGTAAGTTCAAGGCAGCAGGAGGCTATGAGGCCCATCAAGCCTGCACAATCATGCTAACATCTTAGTACTCTTCCATCCCCACGACTTCAAGACACATCCCACTAAATTTTAAAACGACCCATTCACTCTCCTGTCATTACACTTGCAGGGAGACCATTTCATGCATTCACTACGCACCCAGTCAAAGTCTCCTGCATTATTCTCATTCCAACTTCTCTTCTTGGAAAAAAAAACTACAAAAATTATGCCCTCTTGTTCTGTCAGTCCATTTTGCTGGTAAATTATTCTCCACTTATATTGTCTAAACTCGAAAGCCTTCATTATGTGAAACAACTCCATCAGATTCCCTCACGAGCAATTCCTTTCAAATGTAAAAAGTCCCATCTGTTCAGATGTTCTTCATAGCTGAGTCTAACTAGGCCTGGGATCAAATCTCACAGGAGGCCTCACTAAATTCCTGAACACAATTCATCAATCTCATTCAAATCAACCAAACAATAAAATGGAATAAGAGATGATAAAGTATATTTTCCAGACAATGAAGTCATATCAACGTCACGCCAATCAAAAAGTCCAACACAGAGTTACTTTTCCAAGATAAAAATTACTTTGTGGCTGCAACTGAGGGAGCAGTTAGAGAATTGCCATGTCAGCCGGTTAATTGAGGGAGCAGCGACAGCCTCCCCATGTCAGCCGGTTAATTGAGGGAGCAGCTACAGCCTCCCCATGTCAGCCGGTTAATTGAGGGAGCAGCAACAGCCTCGCCATGTCAGCCGGTTAATTGAGGGAGCAGCTACAGCCTCCCCATGTCAGCCGGTTAATTGAGGGAGCAGCGACAGCCTCCCCATGTCAGCCGGTTAATTGAGGGAGCAGCTACAGCCTCCCCATGTCAGCTGGTTAATTGAGGGAGCAGCAACAGCCTCGCCATGTCAGCCGGTTAATTGAGGAAGCAGCTACAGCCTCACCATGTCAGCCGGTTAATTGAGGGAGCAGCTACAGCCTCGCCATGTCAGCCGGTTAATTGAGGGAGCAGCTACAGCCTCCCCATGTCAGCCGGTTAATTGAGGGAGCAGCTACAGTCTCCCCATGTCAGCCGGTTAATTGAGGGAGCAGCTACAGCCTCCCCATGTCAGCCGGTTAATTGAGGGAGCAGCTACAGCCTCCCCATGTCAGCCGGTTAATTGAGGGAGCAGCTACAGCCTCGCCATGTCAGCAGGTTAATTGAGGGAGCAGCTGGAGCGTCGCCATGTCAGCCGGTTAATTGAGGAAGCAGCGACAGCCTCCCCATGTCAGCCGGTTAATTGAGGTAGCAGCTACAGCCTCCCCATGTCAGCCGGTTAATTGAGGGAGCAGCTGGAGCGTCGCCATGTCAGCAGGTTAATTGAGGGAGCAGCTACAGCCTCGGCATGTCAGCAGGTTAATTGAGGGAGCAGCTGCAGCCTCGCCATGTCAGCAAGTTAATTGAGGGAGCAGCTACAGCCTCCCCATGTCAGCCGGTTAATTGAGGGAGCAGCTACAGCCTCCCCATGTCAGCCGGTTAATTGAGGGAGCAGCTACAGCCTCCCCATGTGAGCCGGTTAATTGAGGGAGCAGCTTCAGCCTCCCCATGTCAGCAGGTTAATTGAGGGAGCAGCTGCAGCCTCACCAAGTCAGCCGGTTAACTGAGGGAGCAGCTACAGCCTCCCTATGTCAGCCAGTTAATTGAGGCAGCAGCTACAGCCTCCCCATGTGAGCCGGTTAATTGAGGGAGCAGCTACAGCCTCCCCATGTCAGCCGGTTAATTGAGGAAGCAGCTACAGCCTCCCCATGTGAGCCGGTTAATTGAGGGAGCAGCTACAGCCTCCCCATGTCAGCCGGTTTATTGAGGGAGCAGCTACAGCCTCCCCATGTCGGCCGGTTTATTGAGGGAGCAGCTACAGCCTCGCCATGTCAGCCGGTTAATTGAGGGAGCAGCTACAGTCTTCCCATGTCAGCCAGTTGATTGAGGGAGCAGCTACAGCCTCCCCATGTCAGCCGGTTTATTGAAGGAGCAGCGACAGCCTCCCCATGTCAGCCGGTTAATTGAGGGAGCAGCTACAGTCTCCCCATGTCAGCCGGTTAATTGAGGGAGCAGCTACAGCCTCCCCATGTCAGCCGGTTAATTGAGGGAGCAGCTACAGTCTTCCCATGTCAGCCAGTTAATTGAGGGAGCAGCTACAGCCTCCCCATGTCAGCCGGTTTATTGAAGGAGCAGCGACAGCCTCCCCATGTCAGCCGGTTAATTGAGGGAGCAGCTACAGTCTCCCCATGTCAGCCGGTTAATTGAGGGAGCAGCTACAGCCTCCCCATGTCAGCCGGTTAATTGAGGGAGCAGCTACAGCCTCCCCATGTCAGCCGGTTAATTGAGGGAGCAGCTACAGCCTCCCCATGTCAGCCGGTTAATTGAGGGAGCAGCTGCAGCCTCGCCATGTCAGCCGGTTAATTGAGGGAGCAGCTACAGCCTCGCCATGTCAGCCGGTTAATTGAGGGAGCAGCTACACTGCTACAGCCTCCCCATGTCAGCCGTTTATTGAGGGAGCAGCTACAGCCTCCCCATGTCAGCCGGTTAATTGAGGGAGCAGCTACAGCCTCCCCATGTCAGCCGTTTAATTGAGGGAGCAGCTGCAGCCTCCCCATGTCAGCCGTTTAATTGAGGGAGCAGCTACAGCCTCGCCATGTCAGCAGATTAATTGAGGGAGCAGCTGGAGCGTCGCCATGTCAGCCTGTTAATTGCTGATCACTTCCAATGTAAACCTGGGTTTCAGTCTCAACTCCTCTGTCTGGTCAGCAATGTGAATGCACAGTTTATAATGAGCTTCATGATGTTATTTGTGCATTTGTCTGCCTGTTCTATTCCACCTCTGGGTCACTTGAGCCTTTGTCGTGAACCCAATAAGTCTGGCCTCAGATTTGTGAGGTGGCGTATGATGGGGCGCGGAGGGGAGGGGGGGGGGGGGGAGGAGGAGGGTCTCTCAATGATAATAAAAAAACAAAAACAACGGCCTGCCTTATGGGAAAGATTGTTCGAATATCCGATTATTAAACCCATTTTATAATTTGCAAATCTCCACGATATTGAAAAAACCACAACAATTATCAATCATTCACTCACCTGAAGCTTTCGCCAGAGCCAGAATATGAGGAAATCAAGCATCTTTGGCAGCAGAATAACAAACCAGAAAAAATACCACAAATCTGGATCTTGCCAAAAGGTGAGTAATGATTTCTGTCTGCCAGCGGTATAAAACCAATCAATGAATGTTTTATCCTGTTCAGGCTGAAAAAAAAACACAGGAATTAAAAGCAAACCCATGTAGAGTGAAAAACATGACACATTGCAAGAGCAAGTGAAAGTTTTGATGCATTTGAAGTACATGATACAACATGTTTATTTGGACTTGTTAAAATATTTAAATAGAGAAATAAAAATGTACCACACAAACAAGGATCATGCGAGTGCAACACTGATTTTATTGCTCAAGCGCAGCAATGAAGAAACGTCAGTGCCAGTCAATGCAACTTGGAGCCGGGACTGACAGCCACGCCAGCGCTCAGACATTCCAAAACCTTGTACCTCTTCATTGCCAGAATATAAACTCTTCTTCATCACAAGAGCACAGCCTCGGCCAAGGGCCCTCAAAAGGCGGACCACGGGCCACATCCCCATCCCCACCAATTAATTGATCACATGGTGTTAATTTAGCTGTTAAATAATTCCTGAGTTGATGCCCTCTAATGTTATATTCTCATGATATATTCCATGTTCCACCTGGTGGTGCTACACGGTACACAGAGAATTTATGCTCTTTCCCCCCTCCCCTCTCCACACACTCCCATGTGAGGCCGCGACCATATAGCCTATGTTAACCCCTCACACAAAGTTGTATTTTCACTCCGAGTTTGGAGTTTGTAACTTAAAAGATGTGGCCGTGCATAGAACACATACAAACAAAGAGAATGATATTTTTTGCCATATACACATATATACATATATATATATATATACACTAGTGGGGTCATGCGTGGGAATCCCACAGGCATGGACGTATGTGACATTTGGACATCTTGATTTAGGTGCTGCACGTTCAATTTTACAAAATGGTTACTGGCAATTCATCATATCCAGAAATGATGTAATGAACACAATTTATTATTTCACATAATATGTGACCCCTCACTCCTCTCCACCTGACACTCTCCTCTCTCCACCCTCACGCCTCTCCAATCCCACTCCTCCTCACACTCCCCTCCAATACCTCACACTCCCCTCCAATCGCTCCTCACTCACCTCTCCAATCGCTCCTCGCTCTCCTCTCCAATCGGCCCTCGCTCCTCACTCTCCAACCCCTCGCCCCTCACTCTCCAACCCCTCGCCCCTCACTCTCCAACCCCTCGCCCCTCACTCTCCAACCCCTCGCTCCTCACTCTCCAACCCCTCGCTCCTCACTCTCCAACCCCTCGCCCCTCACTTTCCAACCCCTCGCCCCTCAATCTCCAACCCCTCGCCCCTCACTTTCCAACCCCTCGCCCCTCAATCTCCAACCCCTCGCTCCTCGCTCGTCTCATTCATTTTGGAAATGGAAGTTTCCACGCAACACATGAATTGTCACGATCCTCAAGAGGAAGTGTCTCGTAATCATCAAATGGCAAGTAAATTACATTGTGAAAATTAAAGATTTCAAATAAACCTATTTAAAGTGTATGCGCACATAAATAATAAAAAAAAACGAAGAAATATCTCTCGGTAATTTCCTGAAACATATTTTAGTCTTTACTTCCAGATAATAATGTTGAATGAAATAAGAACGAAAAAATATATGTCGTTTTTGTGACGACTGTCATCCAAAGTAAAAGTAATATATCTTAACGGAAAAGAAAAAGCGAATTTTTATTATATGTCGACATTTTCCCCGACTGTTATTTTCGGCGGTGTATTTTCGTGTGTCATCGTGGCGCGATTTTTAAAAATATATCTCTGCATTTTCCCGTGTATGCGTGAATGTTCTAAATTATTTGTGACACCGAGTCTAAAACCATCGATAAAAATTAAATCAGATGGTGAATTCGAGATAAAATCGTGAGGGTGACTCTCAATGAATGGGCTTTATGTTACAGGCCTTTGAGAAATCATTTCGTTCTATAAACGGAAACTTTCATGGGATTGCCTTACCGTTTTTTTTTTTCAACCGAGTCTAAAACCATGTTGGCGACTGTTAAAAATGAAATGATATATCGAATTAGAGTTGAAATAAACCTGTGTGAGAGAGAAAGACAGCACGGGCCTAACTAGACATACCTCAAAGCTATTAGAGTTAATAAAATGGTGGATATTTGTTTACATGAAGCCTCTCCAAGAATGGGTGGAGCTACTCTGTAAACGGAGTAAGCCACACCCCCAGACAGACAGAATCACCTTTGTCTATTATAATATATATATATATATATATATACATATATACATATATACATATATACATATATATATATATATATATATATATATATATATATATATATATATATATATATATATATATATATATATATACAGACTTGGCATTTAATATGGAATTTTTTTTTTTGTGGGGGTGAACTTACTTTTCAAGTTGACTTAGAACCAAAAGTTCATTGGAATTATGTTGAAATTATTCTAGATTTTGTTGATGTGACCTTTGAAAGAAACAAAATCCACATTTGACATTTCGAAGCAAATAAATTGATCCTTGAAAGTGATGTAAACTGATATTGAACTCAATTCACGGACAGTACTATGTTAAACTTCTGTACGTTTTCCAGAAGTATTTCTTTATTTTGCCCCTTTCGCCAAATTTTTTTTTTTTTTAAACAAAAGTTAAATTACAACGGGGATTACTGACAGTAAAATTACAGTTCAGTATGTCGTGTAACCCCCACGAGCATTCAGGAGAGCACGTACACGTTGAGGCATGCTGTTCACGAGATTTGCCAAGGTTTGGACAGGAATCGATTGCCATGCAGTGACAATAGCCTGCTGCAATTCACGCACAGAGGTAGGCTGCTGGTCCAAGTTGTCGATTTGACGCGTTAATTCTGCCCACAAGTTCTCTATGGGATTCATATCCGGAGACATGGCAGGCCACTCCATATGCTCAACACCATGGTCAGCAAGAAAGTGTTGGATCATGCGAGCACGATGAGGCCGTGTATTGTCATCTTGGAAGACAAAGTTTCCTCGAAAGGCTACACGAGCAAATGGAAGCAAAGTTTCTTCCAGAATGGCCCTGTACTTGAACTGGTTCAGGTTTCCATTCAGAACAACCAGGTCAGTTTTGCCCCCTGCATGAAAAGCAGCCCAAACGGTCACCCCACCACCTCCAGCTTGGACTCTTGGCACTATACAATCTTCGTTGTAGGCTTCATGCACTTGTCTGCGCACTCAGACATGGCCATCTTGACAATAGACCAGAAATCAAGACTCGTCACTGAAGATCACGTGATTCCAGTGTCCTAGCTGCCATTGACGGTGCTCTCTGGCCCACTGCAATCGGCGCTGGCGGTGTTGTCTTGTCAGGTGTGGCTTTCTCAGGGGACGCCTGGCACGATAGCCTGCTTGAACCAGTCGTTGGTTGACTAGCCTTCTGGATACAGGCACATTTGTCAGTTGCTGACACTCAGCCCTAAGCCAATTAGCTGACTTGGTACGGCCATTGCGGACTAACCGGTGCATCTGGCGATCATCCCTCCTTGTGGTTCTGCGGGGATGTCCTGGCCTCGATATTGGAGGAGGGACACTCCTCTGAGCATTTCGTTTCGGGATCTTTGACACCTGACCTTGAGTGATGCCATACTGCCGAGCAATAGCACACTGTTTCATGCCGGAATTTCGTAAAGCCACCACTCCATGACAAACAGCATTGTCGAGTTGACGGACCATCTCCAGAGGAAGCGGCAATAACTTTTGTAGACGTGCAGCAGTTTTTTTCCACTAACACAGAACGCAACAACCCTTATATGCCAGATTGTGAAGCCAATCGTCAAATGTACCTGTCCGTACATTTTGTCACGCCACCTGTGATATAATCCTGTTATAGACTTCTTGCTGCGACAGACAATCAGAGGCATGGTTCTTTTAACAAAGAAATCACCGAAGCATAAAAGAAACTCACCAGATTGACATTCTGAGTTCAGAAAGGAAACCCAAGTCAAGAAGAAAAAAATATTCCATATTAAATGCCAAGTCTGCATATCGTCACGTGAAAAAGTAAGTACACCCCATGTAAAGTTTTGACTTTTTCAACATATTTCAACATACAGCTATTTGATCTTCATTTCAACAATATTGATAGATAAAGGTGATATAATATAACAAATATCATGAAACATTTACATTTTGTAGTCCATTGTATAATTTAAATAAACATAAATGCAAATTTTGCATGTGGAAAAAGTAAGTACACCCCTACATTTATCACTACTTCAAATACCTAAAATTAGAATCAGGTACACCAGCTCAGGTGCAAATGATTACAACATCGTTAGAGAGGATCTTGGAGGAACCTGTCTTATTGGGACAAACCTCAGACATTTAGTTTGGTTTGCTCTTTGTTGTTGAAGTGTGTGGCATCACCATGCCTAGATCAAAAGAGCTCTCTGAGGCCTTCAGCAAGAAGGTTAGAGATGCCTACGAGTCTGGGAAAAGGATTTTAAAAGATCTCCAAACAATTTGAAATCAATCATTCGACTGTCCGGAAGATCATCTTCAAGTGGAGAAGATTCCAAACAACTGCCAACTTGTTCAGGCCAGGCCGCCCCAGCAAGTTCAGCCCGAGTGCAGACCGCAAGATGCTGAAAGAAGTCTCTAAGAACCCCAGAATGTCATCACGGGACCTACAGGTAGCTCTTGCCACTGTTGATGTCAAAGTGCACGAGTCTACCATTAGAAAGAGGCTGCACAAATTTGATCTACATGGGAGGTGTGCCAGGAGGAAACCTTTGCTGTCCAGAAAGAACATCAGGGCAAGACTAAAGTTTGCCAATGAACAGCGAGGCAAAGACCAGCACTTCTGGAACAATGTGCTCTGGAAAGATGAGTCAAAGGTAGAGCTATTTGGCCACAGTACCAGAAGACATGTTTGGCAAAAAACAAAGACAGCATTTGACCACAAGAACCTGATACCAACTGTAAAGCATGGTCGTGGAAATATTATGGTTTGGGGCAGCTTTGCTGCATCAGGGCCTGGGCAGCTCACCATCGTACAATCCACTATGAATTCTTCATTGTACCA
Source organism: Myxine glutinosa (assembly GCF_964187855.1). NCBI lineage: Eukaryota > Metazoa > Chordata > Myxini > Myxiniformes > Myxinidae > Myxine > Myxine glutinosa. The sequence goes on from NC_136270.1 coordinate 134,898,111, forward strand.
GAGGGTGCTTGAGGATAATGTGAGGCCATCTGTCGGAAAGTTGAAGCTCAACCGAAAGTGGACCTTGCAACATGACAATGACCCGAAACATACCAGTAAATCCACCAAGGAGTGGCTGAAAAGAAAGAAATGGAGGGTTCTGGAATGGCCAAGTCAAAGCCCGGATCTAAATCCCATCGAGATGTTGTGGGGGGATTTGAAACGAGCTGTGCATGCAAGAAACCCCTCAAACATCGCACAGCTGAAATAATTTTGCATGGAGGAGTGGGCAAAAATTTATCCCAGTCGATGTCAGAGACTGGTAGACAGTTATAAGAAACGCCTACTTGAGGTTGTTTCTGCCAAAGGGGGCAATACCACCTATTAGAGCCAAGGGTGTACGTACTTACTTTTTCCACATGCGAAATTTGCATTTATGTTTATTTAAATTATACAATGGTCTACAAAATGTAAATGTTTCATGATATTTGTTATATTATATCACCTTTATCTGTCAATATTGTTGAAATGAAGATCAAATAACTGTATATTGAAATATGTTGAAAAAGTCAAAACTTTACATGGGGTGTACTTACTTTTTCACATGACTATCTCTCTCAACGAGGTCGTGGAATGAAATGGTGCTTCAAGGTGGCCTGAAACCGCTCGCGCGGGAACTGCTCCAACAATGGCGTGCAGTCGCTCTCCACAGCGCAATGTACGTGAGGCAATCAAGGCGGCGCTCCTCCTTCGCTCCCCACTCAGTCTGAAGCGCCAAAAATCCCACAAACTGTCACCCCCACCTTCTTGTCACGGTCAAACCGGCCACGAAGGCTAACACTGCTCTTCCTCAGCACCAGCGCACCGAACCAGAACAGCCGCAGCCGAGCGACTCAAAGCACAAATCAAACCGTCTAATACGCAGCCAGAACCAGACGACCGAGAGACCAAGATGGCGAGACGCATCACTTTTTCCTTCAGCTCTAGAATCTTCCATGCTGACGTTACACTTTGTCCAATCACCGAGCTCCACTCGATCATCCCATCGAGCCTCAACCAATCATGAAGGCCGGGGCGTGGCCTCCTCGTTACGAGTCGTTGGGGGGGGGAAGGGGGGGGGGGTTGCGGAGTCCAGTCATAGTTATTTACCCCCACGATTGTAAGATCGCACAGATGTCCTCTACAATGTTCACTTCCTACCACTATTCATGTTGGTGAAACCGATGTAAACTTTGTTTCGTCGGCCAAGAACCTTGGTGTGGTTTTCGACTGTAACATGACATTTTCCAAGCAAGTACTTCAAACTTGCAAATCAGCATACTTTCAGCTGCGAAAGATCGCATCCATTCACCACTTTCTTACTCCTCAAGCTGCTCTAACTCTGGTCTGTGCCCTTGTCCTCTCAAGGCTAGACTATTGTAATTCTTTGTATCCTGGCTGCCCTCAGTTTCTCTTGGATAAGTTACAAAAGGTTCAAAACTCTGCCGCTCGCCTTGTCTGTAAGGCGAAGAAGTCTGACAATGTTACTCCGCTTCTTGAATCTTTACACTGGCTGCCTGTCTCTGCTCGTGTGCAACACAAAATTTGCACACTATGTTATAAATCATTGTGTGGAACGGTACCTCACTATCTCTCCGATTTGCTCACTCTCTATGAACCTCGGCGACGGCTTCATTCAAGCGACGACTCCATGACCTTAGAGCCGCCGCGCAGCAGCACCAAGTCGTTTGGCGAGAAATCCTTTTCCTTTGCTGCACCTCTGCTCTGGAATGACTTGCCTTCCTCTGTTCGACATGTTGACTCTCTTCCTGCCGTTAAAACCTCCCTCAAAACCTATCTGTTTCACAAGTCTTTCAAAGTCTAAGTCCTGTTTTCCCTTTGGTTTGAGGTGGGACAGAGATCGAGAGTATGTCTGTGTACATGTGCAGGGGAGGGAGGGGAGGAGGAGGGGGAGTACACATCTGTGGGTTTTGAATGGGGAGGGAGAGGAATCGGGCAAGAGTGAAGGTGTGTCTGTGTGTGTGTGTATGTTTGTGTATGTGTGTGCGGTGTGTGTGCGTTCGCATGATAATGTAAAGCGCCATGAGGGTCGTTTACTCTGCTTGATGGGGCTATATAAGACTCCTTCATTATTATTATTATTATTGTTCGGGAATGTTCGGATGACGTCGAAGCCCGTGAGGTGGGATTTATGTGCCAATCGGCAAATGCTGCCCCTGTCGGGCCTGGTGGCGTGCCGAGCGAATTCATCCATTTGTTACAGTTGTTGTAATGGCGGCCCTTTTTGATGCAATAACAACGAAGGGAAAAAATCACAGGGCAATTACACACTGGGGTTTAGCCTTAAGCCCTACCTAATTAGCATAGCTCCACCCCACGTATGGAGACACATATACGATCTTACCCCGACATTCGACACGACTGGGGTACATCGAGGTGGGTTCTTTTTCTTCGCGACACTCAGAATCGTATAAAATAGCATGCTCCATCTCGACTACGGTATTTCATTATATACCCCCACAGACGTAACAATATATATAAAGCTCGTTCAAACGACTGACTCACCGACTCTGACTGATACTAATGTTTGGTACCTTCCGGGTGTCATAGAAAGCCCAAATTTGGCATGCTGATGGATATCGAAACCGGTACACTGGGAAAAATCACAGAATCACAGAAAGCGTCCCATAAATGAATATTTCCTTTTAAAAACCATAAATGTGGCAGAAAACAAAAAAGAAACCTGAGTCGATATCCAGCATTTGAAAATTGTAATTTATGCAAGTGTAAACGGTGAAATAAACACGACAATAATGTCCATAAAGGGAAAAAAACGTCCGTAAATGAAAATTTCCATAAAAAACGTAAACGCGTCCATGAAAAAGAAACAAAAATCATCCATCAGCAGGTCGTTGATGCTTGCCTATGATCATAAATCTTCTATTTGTTATGTACCACTGCACTTTTTGCTTACAAGGTGTAAGCATAACCCACGAGTATGTATATACACAAGCTTTGAAATTGAAAAGCACATAATCTGTGGACAATTTTCTCCAGACTTACCAGTGGGATTGAAAATATGCTGTATATCCAATCATGAAAGGTCGTGTGCGGATTGTGTGGAGGTGGAAACAGCTTTACAAAGAAAATAAAGATCGAGGTAAATGAGGCAAACAGCGACAACAAAACTGCTGCTATGCGGTAACATGTTTTTGTCAAGCATTTCAAATTCTGCAAAACACACACACACATCATTTCGTACACACAACTTTTGTTCACAATCATTTTGATTGGTCAATGGTAATAGCTATTTAAAGTATCAAACACTTAAGATGTGTCACAACATCAATTCAACAACATCAAACGTTCTCTATAAAAGCCGGCGGACATCGCTTGATGGAGATCCATCGAACAGGTAACCACTGGGCGCTTCCGACGAGTTAAAAACGAAAATGAAAGCGATTTTGCTTTTTGTTTGGAAAAAGCATTTCATGTGTGCTTTGTTGTTTTAATGGCTTGAAACTTTTTGTTTTAAACTTTTTAACTTTTAACTTTTACTACAAGTATCATTGACTTACCGGAAACCATGACCAAAGCAGGTGCAGAAAAAAAATAATGGAACACAGGAGAATAAGATAGTAAATTGAACTGCACAAGATGGAATTGTTGCAAAATCCTTGTGGCACTTCCTGTTTGGCTTTGGCCCAATCATCGTGTGATTCCTTCTGTTCAGGCAGAAAATGAAGAATATGAGACAAAGGTAGCGAAAGTGAGTGCACAGATTGGAGGAGATCAGATACAAGTATAAATGAAATCACAAAATCCATCATTCAGTGTCGTCATCGATATGAAACTTCACACATGATACGGCACCGTTTTTACTACACAAGAAACAAATTGAGAAAGCATTCTTAGTCTGCACAGGAAACATGCATGAGAAGCCATGAGAAGCCATGAAATGGACAGGAAGTGAAACGTCTTCCCGGATTGAAGGAATGTGCATTTGAATCATCCCGTCACTCCTTGAACCGCTTGGTCGTGTTGCATCGTTTTTAACCTGTGACATGTCGCAGGTCCACAAGACCTTTGTGTTGCTGGTGTTGTTGTGGTTATTGTTGTGGGTCTATTTTGGAAATGTGCACCCATTGGTCTTTTTTTCATCCAATAAAATCATCAATTTTCATCCAATCGACTTGAAATATCAATTTACCATTTGAGTTTTGTAATCAAAATTTCAACAAAGCTTTATTATGAGTATACGGAGAAGGCAAATAAATAATTTAGTCAAAAGGACAAAGGTCAGTATCACAGAAAATCGTCAATTTTCATCAGATTGACCTGAAATTTTAAGAATTGGCATATTGGGTCATATTGGGTCACTGAATTGGTTCAGCAATCAAAAGCTAGTTGAGTTTATGTTTGTCTCGGCCATGGTTGAGCCACGCACTTGCGACTGAAGGCTTTTACCTTGTCTCCTTCCTTCTCTCCTCCTGTATTACCTTTCTCCACAATAATCCTTTATCTGCATTTTTCATCGTTTTTGTTCAGGGTGCCGGTGATAACCTGTCTACTCTTCGCGAAACACCGTCGGATCTTTGCAACTGTGATGCCTGCCCCCCGCTCTCACGTGATCGAGTCATTCTCGCAGGAAGCCCCTCGTCGATGCGATAAAGCATTATGCATAGATATAGATGACATAGATACAACACGCCTATCTCGACAGTACAGCGAGCCGAGGTCATGCGGCTGTGACGTCAACATGATGTCACACAGTGCTCCAGACATCCTGGTGAAGCTAGCCTCATGTTGGTAATACCATGGACAATGGCAAAAAGTTGATTGGGGAAACGTGCATTAACTCTGTATCTACGAGATCCAATTCGACCATTTGCAGATCATATCTGTCATATGTATTCAAGAAAATTTCAAAATATCTTCGACGACATGGCAGATTTTACAATTAATTTGAGAACGTCAATGTTCTCCAATAGTCATTTTTGATGCCCACGAGCAAGAGATGTTCTCATAAAATAAGAGTCAGAATACATGATCCTTTGAAGAGACATTTTGGGAATTTCCGCTTCTGGTCCGGTCTGGAGAGGACGCTGGCGTTACTTGTTCGCCGCTTCTCCGACTGGGCCATTGTACATAGTTTGCTTTTCTGGTGGTCGTGGCGGATTTTTGACCGTTGGGTCTGCCCTCTGCTCGGTCCCGGCTCTGCTCCTGGCTTCGCCTGCCCGGCTCCTCCACTGTTTCCTCAGGCCCGCTCCCGTTGTTTGTGGCCGTTGTTTGCGGCTGTGGCTGTTTGCCGCTGTGGTCTTGATTAGCGGCTGCGGTCGTTTGCCACTGCGTTTGCCGCTTTGCCTCCTCGACCTTGGCCTCGTACTCGTCCCTTCGCTCCTGCCTGGCATGGCTCTGAGGTACTCCGCCGCAAGGCTTCTTCTGCTCAATACTCACTCCACCCCATCATGCATCTCTGCAATCAAGTACCATGGACTCCTGCGACGACCCAGATACATTCATAGAGGCTCCGGTCGTAAGTTTGTTTACTTACAAACAGGTCACTCCATTCCCGTACTCTGGTCGGCTCAGCGCACTCCCACTCATCGTCCCAGCGCACCTGGTCACAGCAACGCACACGATCGCACCTCCTGTCTGCAAACCCTGGCTAAATCACCTGAGTTCATTCCCACCGTACAAAACAACATCAAGCTCACCCTGTTCAATACCCAGTCCCTCAACAACAAAAGCCTCATCCTGAACGACTACATTCTGGAAAATAAACTGGACTTTCTTTGTCTCACTGAAACCTGGCAACAACCTCTGGACTACTTCTCACTCAACCTCACTACACCCAATGGATATTCTTACATCAATAAACCACGCTCGGAGGGCCGAGGTGGTGGAATTGCCGTAATTCACCGACACGACATCAAGACCAGCCTCATCTCCATCTCATCTGCTCCATCATTTGAACACCTGGCTTTTAAACTCTCTTTGTTACACACAGTCAGTCATGGCTGTCGTCTACCGCCCTCCCAAACCACACCCATCATTCCTGTCTGACTTCTCCTACTTTCTGACCCAGCTCTGTTCCCTCACCCCCTCAATCCTCCTCCTCGGTGATTTCAATATCCACATGGACTCCACTGACTCCACAATAACCACTGACTTCACTGATTTACTCACCTGCTTTAACCTCACTCAACATGTCAACTTTCCTACCCATAACCGTGGGCACATTCTGGACCTTGTCTGCTCTACTGGATTAATTTTGCACCATCTCTCTGGCTCCGACCTCACCCTCTCTGACCACTTAGCCATCACTATGACCATCAACATCCCCACCCCAGCACCAGGGCATTATCGCACTATCAACTTCCATAAGCTAAACGCTCTTTCACCGACCTCATTGTCATCCACCCTCTCTGAAAAAATGTCCACTTCTCCCTTCGTTGACCTCCACACCCCTTCTGACCTCACTGACTACTACAACCACACTCTCTCCTCCTGCCTTGACCAACTTGCACCTATAAAAGCCAAAACAGTTTCTTTCACCCATTCTGCTCCCTGGTTTACCCCTGAACTCCGCCTGATGAAAACTCGTGCTCGCCAACTTGAAAGACTCCGCAATAAAACAGGTCTCACAATTCACTCCCAAGCCTACAAGGACCACCTACAACACTACAAAGATGCCCTCTCCCACGCCCGCTCCGCCTACTACTATCAAATTATCCACTCTGGCTCTGGAAACCCAAAAGCACTCTGCTCTACAATAAACAAACTCCTCAGCCCCCTGAACACCACCACCCAGTCATTCACAGTAGACAACTGCATCTCCTTCCTTTCATTCTTCCAATGCAAAATTGACAACATCTACAACAGCTTAACCACCACCGCACCCACTCCCCCTCAAACCACCTGCCCCCCCCTTATCCTGCCAACCCCTGTCTCAATTCTCCCCAGTCTCCCCTACTGACCTCTCTGAACTCCTCAGAGGAATGAAAACTACCACCTGCACTCTTGACCCCATCCCCTCCAGCTTTGTCAAGGCCTCCCTTCCTGCTCTCTCTCCACTTATCACTGCAACAATAAACTCCTCCCTGTCTACAGGCATCGTCCCACCATCCCTCAAAATTGCTGCTGTTACCCCCATTCTGAAAAAACCTGGACTCAACCCTGACACCCTAAATAACTTCAGACCCATCTCCAACCTACCCTTTCTGTCAAAAGTTTTGGAACGCGCTGTAGCCACTCAACTCAAACATCACCTCTCTGCCAATAACCTGTATGAAACATTCCAATCCGGATTCCGCTCCAACCACAGTACTGAAACTGCTCTCCTCAAAATCACCAATGACCTTCTCCTCTCCTCTGATGCTGGCAACCTCAACATTCTCATCCTCCTCGACCTCAGCGCCGCCTTTGACACCATCAATCACACCACCCTCCTCACCCGACTTGAATCCACCTTTAACGTTACCGGCACTGCCCTCTCTTGGATCAAATCATACCTCTCTGACAGACGCCAGTTCATCTCCATCAATAACTGCAAATCCCCCACTGCTCCCCTCCCCCAAGGTGTCCCCCAAGGTTCAGTTCTCGGCCCCCTCCTCTTCATCCTGTACCTGTCCCCCCTTGGTCACTTAATCCGCCGTCATGGTCTCCAATTCCACTGCTTCGCCGATGACATCCAGCTTTTCATCTCCACCAAGTCCATCTCCACCACCACCCACTCTATCCTGACTCTGATTCCCTAATAAGGGGTCTCCCATGGGATCAGGGGGACTCCCGCAAGAGAGAGGGGGGGGGGGGGCTTGCAAGTCCGGATTGTAACCCATGCCTTATTTACCAACCAATTGCTCTGAGACCCAATACAGCCCTTCTACTCAATGGTCTGCAGGATTACTCATAACAAAAACAACAACAACATGCATTTTAAAAGGCCATTTTCCCTGCTAGAGCACGGGTTAGCCTTGCGGTCCCCATGACAATCTTCTCCATTTTGCCCTATTTTCTGCATCTCTCCTTGTTAACCCCCTTGCCCGCTTTTCTTCTTCCACCATCTTTAGCCAGGTCTTTCTCGGTCTTCCCCGTCCTCTACTTCCTTCTACATTCATTTCCATCACTCTTCTCAACCAGTCACTTTCATCCTTCCTCAACACATGACCAAACCATCTCAACCTGTTCCTCTTCACAGCATCAATCACAGGCTCTATTCCCATCATCTTTCACAATTCATCATTTGTCTTCCTCTCTCTCAACGATACTCCGCACATCCGTCGAACCACTCGCATTTCCACCCTTTCCAACCCTCGTTGCTGCTCTACATTCATTACCCATGTCTCGCTCCCATAAATCATAACACTTCTCACACATGCAGCATACACCTTTCCCTTCAGCTTCAACGACACTCCCCTCATCATCAGCACGCCACTCAGTTCCCGAAACTTCTTCCATGCACATCTCACTCTAGCAACCGTTGCCGAGTCCGATCCACCTTCTCCATTCAGCATGTCTCCGAGGTAGCAAAATGTTTTCACACCTTCCAGCTTCACGCCGTCTCCAAGATCCAACTCAACATTTCCTCCATCTGCAGCTCCCTCTGTGCACACCTCACATTTGAATGTAGCTGCCACACTGGTTAATGACCCTCTCAAACCACTACATTTTTGATGAACCCACTCAGCACACATTGTACATTGAATGGAGTTCACTCCGACACCCTTCCGACACACAGCACACGGCCACTTCCCAGTTCTTTCCACCTCACCACATGCTTTACCACTTGCCATCACCTTCGTCTTTCCGATATTCACCTTCAGACCTTTTGTCTCCATACATTCCTTCCACTTGTTCATATTTTCCTTCAGTCCATCCATATTTTCCACAATCAACACCAGATCATCTGCATACAACAACTCCCACGGTAAACCCTCCTTTACGTTCTGAGCCAGCACCTCCATCACAGCTTCAAACAGTAGTGGACTTAGTACCGACCCCTGATGCACGCACTCCCACCCTCACCTCAAACTCACCAATGTTCCCGTCCTTCGTCCTTACAGCTGTGCGCGCTCTTTTGTACATTGCCATCACTACTCTGATCAACCATTCCTCCACTCCTAACTTCCTCAATGCCCATGTCAATACTTTGTGTGGAACCCTATCGAATGCTTTCTCCAGATCAACAAACCCAAGAAACAACTTCTTCCTCTTCTCCATGTACTTCTCCTGCAACTGCCTCACAATGAAAGTGCGTCTGTCGTTCCTCTTCCTGGCATAAATCCAAACTGCATTTCGTCGATCTTCACTTTCTTCCTTATCCTCCTCTCCAACACCTTTTCCAATACCTTCATTCCATGCTCCAATAACTTTATCGCTCGATACGAGCCACAGTCCAGAGGGTCACCTTTCCCCTTGTTTTGAGGGACGAGGGTACTCAGTTCCCAATCCACTGGAATGCGGCCTTCTTTCACCACCAGATTACAGATCTCTGTCATTCTCTTCACACGCCAATTTCCCGCTGCCTTCAACATATCTCCCACAACTCCCGTCGGCCCTCGCGCTTTTCTACCCTGGATTACTCAATTCTACCCTGGATTTCTACCCTGGATTACTGCAGGATTACTCAATGTAAGATTATTTGGTTCCCAAACAACTCAGGTCTCCCATGGGATTAGGGGGACTCCCAGAGGAGGGGGGGGGGGGGGGGGGGAGGGGCCTTGAAAGTCCGGATTGTTACCTGTCCCTTATTTACCAACTAATTGCTCTAAGACCCAATACAGCCCTTCTACTCAATGGTCCACAGGATCACTCAATGTTAGGTTTGTTGATTCCCTATCAGGGCCACACACTTGTGAGTAGCCCACACACTTGTGAGTAGCCCACGCAATCGCTTGCTAACTACCCGCAAGCTAGACATAGAACACAAGACACCTTCCGTCACTGTCACTACCTTTACACCTGCCGTCGACGGCATGAAAAGCCCACCTCGATTCTTGAAGCTCAGTAATAAGTAAGATGATGAATACTGTGGATTGGGGGAAGACATATCAATTGAACTCTGCACTCAGGACATGACAGCGGTACGAATACATTCCGAACAACAATCCAGGCTCGGTAGACGAGATTGTTATCGACGACGAGACCGTGTTTGGGCAGATCTACGTTCCCTCCATAGTAGGGTCAATATACGAAAAAAAACTCACCTAACCCCCAGAAAATTGATACAAAAGGTTTTTCAATGGATTCTGGTACCATTGGGCATGCTAAATAACATACTAAAAATCTAGTAACATCTGACTTCTGGAAAGGGGTCATTTTCAAGATGGCGTACAAGATGGCCGCCGGGAGCCTAAAATGGCCATATCTCAATTATTATTCAACCTAGAAAGGTGGTTTTGGTGTCTAACCCTAGGTTTTAGGGCCCAAGGAATCCAATTGAATCAATAAAATTACCATCAGTTAATTATTTATTGACAAGTCCAAGATGGCATTCCAAGGTGACATCCTGATCCACTAAAATGGCTCTGTCGAATAGTAGTCAACCTAGAGAGATTTTTTCAGAGTGTATACCTAGGTTTAAGGCACCCAGGAAATCATCAAAATTACTTAAATAAGCACAAAGTAATGAGGTAATCCAGTAAGCCAGGTTTACCAGCCCATTAGGCATTTGTTGTCTTATACAGTTAGTCGCTATTCATCGTCATCCTCTGACTCCTCTGGAAGAAACTTGTTATGTGGATTGTCACATTCTTCAAGTTGGCACGGTCCACAGGCAGTAGTACATGGTAGTCCATATCGTCTACAAGAGCAGCGGAGTGTCTTGCAGGCAGTGGAGCAGTTACAATGAATGACCTTCAAGAGACTGTCTGGAGCAGCGTTCATTCTTGACATGTGGGACAAACTGATTATCCTGCAGGCTCCACCCCCATTTCCTGGCATCCATACCCTCTTCTTTTCCCATCCACACCATGATCTGGTAGTACGCTCTACGACAGTGAAGTTTGGTAGCAGATTCAGTTGGGGGCAGACGTTCGGGTGTTACAAAAGACGAAGCAGAGACAACCTTCTTGCTGAAGGTGTTATATCGCATTGTTGCAAGGGAATCTTTGCACTTGCCACCAAAGAGGATAGCCATTACTCGGCATCCAAGGTCATCGATCACCTCTGTGGTCTGGTTTGGGATGGTGAATGTGTTGGCACAAGACCGAAGGACAGGGTCTCCTTTTACAAGCTTCTGGAAAGCAGTCTTTTAGCCAACACCGAAAATCCGAGAAGTCGTGTCACAACCGGTCATGGCATGGATGAATATCAACTGAAAACACATGTCATGTCCGAGGATTTCTTTTAGACGGTTGATGTCATACACTTTAAAACTGCCATCAGCTTTGGACTTGTCTGATCTGAAATAAAGGCTCTTACTGTCTCCCTGCGCATAGTAAAGGAGTAAGACAAGGAGATCAGTATCTTCTCCAATCAGTGTAGTGGTGTGTAGAAGAGATGCCTCCACTGTAGCCTTTACTATATCTACGTCAGCATCTCCAGGTGCATTGACCACAGTGCAATACCTTTCTTTCAGTTCATCACTTATCATCCCGATCAGTCTCTGTTTATTGATATCTCTTGACAGGACCTCCTCCTTCTTGCCGGAGAACTTTGTCTCAGCAGTGAAGCTGACAACCTAGAAAGATGTTACCCTCCCCTTGCCCCCTTCCTCCCCTTCCCCCCTCTCCCCTCACCTTCCCCCCTCCCTCCCCTACCCCTCCCCCCACCTTTCTAGGTTGAATAATACCGGCGAAGCCGGTGTTGTCAATAAACGCGTACGTATTATGTCGAAAACCAGATTATGCCTTGGCTTGAGAATTCCGAAGCTCAATGGAGGCCGCCATCTTGCAGACGCGGAAGTATGCATAACAAATTGAAAAACGTTCAATAGGAGTTTCTTTCACCCGTCTTTGTTCGATTCACAATCTTATGCACCTCCAATTTATTATTTAAATACTTTAAGACCAACCTCGGCCCGCACGGGCCTGGTTATCTACAATGAAAAGCGTCACCAAACACCGGAACCAATGAGATTCGAGCATTTGAAAAAATATTTCTAAAACCAAATCACGCCATGGAGGCCGCCATCGACCGGATGCGGAAGTTTGCATAAAACAATTGCGAAAAAGTTCAATAGGAGTTTGTTTCACCCGTCTTTGTTTGATTCACAATCTAATGCACCTCTAATTTGTAATTAAAATACGTTAAGACCAACCTCGTTATCTTCAACGAAAATCGTCACCAAACACCGGAACCAATGAGATTCGAGCATTTGAAAAATATTTTTTAAAAGCTTATTACGCGTTTCGGACGCTGAAAACGGCGTCAAATATTCTAAAATTGACGAAGAAGTATTTTTTAGAAATCTCGCGGCCGTAGGGGATCGTTTTTCACGGCCAGAAATACGGTATAAGCGGTTTACATAAAGAAAGAAAGCTCAATTTGATTAACGACAGTCACACATTGCTGTTGAAACGGCGCTATCGTCTGATCTGTCGGCACTGATCTTACTGCAAGCTAACTTCTTCTGGTGGAGGAAGCCGCAGTGCCCGGAGAGAACCAGCCCTGACAGCGACTGAAGTTAGAAGACTACACACATACTGTGAAAATGTATGTTAAGCCCAGTTAAAATTTCTTAAAATAGGCCTTAAGCGAGCACATCGTATAGTTACTTCCTAAAGCTTCTTGTGACATTTATTGTATGTAGGTATTGGGGAGGACTGTCTGCTATTCTCTTTTACCAAGTCTTACCAGGTACGGTACCTACACCGACCTACTATCAACTACCTAACCTACTGATGCCATCATGATGGGTTAAATAGTGGCAAGAGGCTTTGGCTTCGCCGGCTCATTGCGGCTTTGCAGTCGGGTACTAGTAATTGAGATATGGCCATTTTAAGCTCCCGGCGGCCATCTTGAAAATGACCCCTTTCCGGAAGTCAGATGTTACTAGATTTTTAGTGTTATTTAGCATGCCCAATGGTACCAGAATCCATTGAAAAACCTTTTGCATCAATTTTTTGGGGGTTCAACCATATATTGACCCCTCTACCACATTGATCAACTTCACCGAATGAAATACCTCCCAAAATTTTTGTTACAGCTCCCGAAAAAATTACATGGTGTTGTGGCGGGCACAATGATCAATACTTCCGCGCACCAGTGGGTGGCGCGAGCGCCCGGGCGTGGAACTGAGATACATGCCCCGCCTTTCGGCCGATCGGACACGCCCGGGGGCAAGGCGTGGCCCCGGGACATATATGCAGGCTCGAAGGTCGAGCCCGCCCAGTGCTGATGTGCGAGCTTATAATAAAGTGCTTTCGTTTGTACCACGCGTTGTGGCCTACCTTTTTGGCAAACGAGTTGTGTGTGCACAGCACCACACTGGTGACCCCGACGTGATGAACAGAAGGCTGTCGGAATGACCGACGCTCATGGCCGCAAGTGAGCGCCGGCCCGGTCGTTTCCCGACCCGTCGAAAGAACACGGCGGGCGGCACGTTCTAGCCCTGCGGCCGAACCTGGCATGATAGTAGCACCAGGTTTGCGGCGGTGGCGGTCGCTTCGGCCGTGCCGGCGGCGGTGGTGGTGGTGGCGGGGATAGTGGACGGGGCGTAGCAGTGGCCACGAGGGAAGCAGGGGCGCTGTAGCCTCCGCACCGGGATCCACTACGGCAGCACCGTACACCGACCGCGTGTCGCAGGCCGCAAAAAATTTGTCGGCGTCTCCGGCCAGGGCACGGGGTTCTGTTAATTTGGAACTGGCCAGCGAGAGCCGCACCTGCACAGGTAGCTGGCGAAGGAAAAGCGCCCGGAACAGGAAATCCAGGCGCTGGTCTCCAAGAAGGGACAGCATAAAATCCATCCGAACGGACGGACGTGTGTCGCCGAGGGCGGGAAGGTCCAGGAGGCGGTCGGCGCATTCTACCTCAGTGAGCCCGAACGTGGCGAGGAGGAGACGTTTGAGCGCCACGTACTTGTGGTCGCCAGGCGGGCGCCGAAGGATGGACACGACGCGGGCGGCAGTGCCGGGCCCGAGGGCGGCGACCACGTGGTAGTACATGGTCTCGTCCGCCGTGATGCCCTGGAGTTGCAATTGAGCTTCGGCCTGCACAAACCAAATGTCGGCTTGCGCTTCCCAGAACTCCGGGAGTTTGACAGAGACGGCGTTGGTAGCCATGGCGCGTTCAGGGGTCAGCGACGGCTGAACCAGTCGGGGTCACCAGTATGGTGCTGTGCACACACAACTCGTTTGCCAAAAAGGTCACCACGGGAGCACAGGTAAGCATCCTCCCTGCCTCCGCGTCCGACAAGCAAGCCGCGGGCCGGGGCCCCGCTTTGCTCGCCGCCAATGGAACACCCATCCGTGTCTCTCCTCTGCACATTGTGCCCAAGCCCGGCGGCGGATGGCAGCCGTGCGGTGACTACCGCCGGCTCAACGATGCCACCACCCCCGACCGCGACCCGGTCCCGCATATTCAAGACTTTTCCGCCCGGTTGGCAAACACGACCGTTTTCTCCAAGGTGGACCTCATCCGGGGCTACCACCAGATCCCCGTACAACCGGACGATGTCCCAAAGACGGCCGTCATCACCCCTTTCGGCCTCTTTGAGTTCCTGCGGATGCCTTTTGGGTTGAAGAATGCGGCCCAAGTGTTCCAGCGGCTCATGGACAGCGTCTTGCGCGACTTACCTTTCATCTACGTCTACGTGGACGACATCCTAGTCGCGAGCGTGTCCCAGGAGGAGCACCTGCACGCTCTTTGAACGCCTCGGCCAGCATGGCCTGATCATCAACCCCGCGAAGTGCCATTTCGGCGTCACCGCCATCGACTTCTTGGGGCACAGCATCACCAGGCACGGGGCCATCCCTTTACCGTCCAAGATGAAGGCGGTCAAGAGTTTCCCGCGCACCCGCACGATCAAGGGGCTCCAGGAATTCCTGGGCATGGTGAATTTTTACCACTGCTTCGTGCCCCGCTTCGCCCAGCTCCTGCGCCCCCTGCACGAGGCCCTCCGGGGGAAGCCGGGCAAAGGTGACATCGCCTGGACGGAGCCGATGGCCGTGGCGTTTGCGGGCGCAAAGCTGGCCTTGGCCAACGCCACCATGCTGGCGCACCCGGCGCCCGATGCACCAATCGCCCTCACCACCGACGCGTCGGACTACGCGGTGGGCGCGGTGCACGAGCAGTGGGTGCGTGTTGCTTGGCAGCCGCTGACGTTTTTTAGCCGGCAGCTTCGCCCACACGAACGCCGCTACAGCACCTTCAATCGCGAGCTGCTCGGGCTCCACCTGGCGGTCCGACACTTCCGCCATCTGCTCGAGGGCCGCCCGTTCACGGCTTTCGTCGATCACAAGCCCCTTGTGTTCGCGATGGCCAAGGTCGCCGAGCCATGGTCGGCCCGGCAGCAACGTCACCTCTCTGCCGTGTCCGAGTATACGACGGACATCTGTCACGTCGCGGGTAAAGACAACCGATGGCGGATTGCCTTTCCCGGTCCGTCGCACACGCGGTCCACCTCGGGATCGACTGTGCCCGGATGGCGGTGGACCAGACCGCCGACCCCGACGTCCAGGCCTTGCGGACCGCCGTCACGGGCTTTCACGTCACCAAGGTGCCGTTCGACGTCACGGGCACGGCCCTCTTGTGCGATGTCTCCCTCGGCCGGCCTCGCCCCATCGTGCCCGCTGGCTGGCAGCGCCCGATTTTCGACGCCATCCACGGCCTGTCCCACCCGGGCACGAAGGCCTCCCAGAAGCTCGTCGCGGCGAAGTTCGTCTGGCATGGCCTCAGGAAGAACATCCGCGACTGGGCCAGGACGTGCCTCGCGTGCCAGCGCGCAAAGGTCCACCGCCACACCCGAGCCCCGTTGGCCCCGTTTACGGTGCCCGAGCGTCGGTTCGACCACATCCACGTCGACTTCGTGGGACCTCTGCCCCCCTCGTGGGGTTTCACCCACCTCCTTACCATGGTGGACCGCACCACCCGGTGGCCGCAGGCCGTGCCATTGGCGGCGTCGGCTGCGGCTGACGTCGCGTAAGCCTTCATCGCCACGTGGGTTGCTCGGTTCGGCGCCCCCTCGGACATCTCGTCCGACCGCGGCCCCCAGTTCACCTCGGAGCTCTGGGGAGCAGTGGCGCAGGGGCTCGGCGTCCAGCTGCACCGCACCATGGCTTACCACCCCCAGGCCAACGGCCTGTGCGAGCGCTTCCATCGCTCAATGAAGGCCGCGCTCCGGGCCAGCCTCCGCGACGGCAGCTGGGCCGACAGGCTCCCCTGGGTCCTGCTGGGCCTCAGGACGGCGCCCAAGGACGACCTGCGCGCGTCCTCGGCGGAGCTGGTCTTTGGGCAACCACTGCGGGTGCCGACCGAATTTATCCCCGACTCCACGGCTCCTTGGTCCGCGGCGCAACAGCGCTCCACCCTTCAGGAGCCCGCCAGGAGGTTCACCCCGGTGCCGACGGCACACCACGGTTGCCCGTCCTCCCACGTCGCCCCGGAGCTTCGCACGGCGGAGTACGTTTTTGTCCGGCACGACGCCCACCGGGCACCGCTGCGGCCCCCCGTACGACGGGCCCTTCCGCGTGCTGGAGACCGGGGACAAACATTTCACCATGGACATCGGCGGTGCTCCAGATCGTATCTCCGTGGACCGCCTCAAGCCGGCCCACCTCAATCTGGACCACCCCCCGCAAGCAGCTCTGCCTCCGCGTCGAGGCCGCCCCCCGGCAGTCAGACCCCCGGCACCCCCCAGCCCCGCTACCCCCCAACCCTGCACGCATCACCAGAGGGCGTTTCGGCCGGGTCATCCGGCTTCCCCGCAAGCTCACCCTTCAGGTGGGCGGGAATTCTGGGGGGGAGCGTGTGGCGGGCACAATGATCAATAATTCCACACACCAGTGGGTGGCGCGAGCGTCTGGGCGTGGAACTGAGATACATGCCCCGCCTTTCGGCCGATCGGACACGCCCGGGGGAAGGTCGAGCCCGCCCAGTGCTGATGTGCGAGCTTATAATAAAGTGCTTTCGTTTGTACCACGCGTTGTGGCCTACCTTTTTGGCAAACGAGTTGTGTATGCACAGCACCACAGTGTATTACTTACATGGTTCAGATTCATTTAATGATAATAATTATTCAAACAATGTATTAAAAGTATCCGAATCGCTTTCAAGGGATACAGTTTGCAGGTAAATAGCAGGTAATCTTGTTTTTCTGACCTACTAAATAGCAAATGTATGTGTTCGCCCTTTCTGCACAAATCATTAACATTGGGATTGAGATGAGACAAAAAGCACTGTGTGACGTCATGACTAGCTTCCTTCCACCTTGTCCACCAACAACCTCGTCCCCTCACCTCTATTTATTGTATCTCTATGGCAGTATTTTACAATCTTTAACATCCACCAATTAATGCTAGCACAATGAACAGCCGGCTTGAGATCCAGCCGAAGGAGGACACATTCCGACCCGACCATTTTTAGTCGAATGTACAATCGAACTGAGGCTAGGCAGGTGAAAGGTAAGTGTGTTACCTCGCAGCAGCACCGTGTACCGAGGCTAAACAATGTCACTCATTGCAAGAAACAAGTCCGTTTATTCTGAGGCACCTCCCCCTCCCCCCCTCCCCCCCAACGAGCTATCATGATCCGTGGTAATGTGTGTCCAGGATGTGGACAATGGTCTGGGAAGTGACTGATCCCACGGGAACAACCTCAAGCCACTTGGAATGTAAATCATATGCGACCACCATGTAGCGTTGATGGTGAGGGACACCCCAAATTTCTCAACAAACGTCCTGTTGCAGGTATTCCCAGGGGTGAGACGGTCAGGAAACTCGCTGCAATGGAAGCGATAAGGGGTGTCCAGCCTTGCCGCTGATTAAACAAGCTGCACAATCCTTTACCGATGTCTCAATGTCATGGTCAATGTCGGGCAACCACACCAGGTTACAGCAGCGTTGTTCGACCTTGAGCACGCCCAAGTGAGCTTCGTGAGCCAAATTTAACACCTGTAGATGCAGCATATGTGGCACCACTGTGCGGTGTCCTCGTGCCACACAAAAATAACTCCACCAGGATAGTTCGTCTTTGACCCTGGAAAACGGTATCAGTTTGTCCACCACTCGGGTCGGCCAACCCTCTATAATGTAGGCACGCAAGGTATAGAGAAGAGAGTCCTCCTTATATGCCTGCTGGAGCTTCGGAAGGGGCACCACATTGTGGAGGGGTCCATGCAACAGTTGGATTAGATCATGCTCTGTGTTTTCTGATTCAAAACTGGTGTGAGCAGCCATACCTGATCTGGATCGGTGGTCTGCAACGGTATTGTGACGCCCAGGGGTGAACTGAAGCTATAAATTGTACCTGCTGGAATTGGTCCAACCACCTGTACAATCGGAGTGGCTTGTGTCCCGTGCCTTTGCTCACTGCACATCAGTCCAAGCAAACTCTAAGTCCCCCAGACTTTTTTTTCTTTGCTACAAGGTTGGACATTCAGGGGGTGCATTGATGGGCTCTATAATGGAGGTTCAAACCAGCAGGAGGTTCCATTCCATGGCTACCTGATCCCACAAGGCAAGTGGAATACGGCGTAGTGGAGGAATGATCGGAGCCACAGTAGGATTTACTTTGGGTTGATGAACGAATGCAGAGAAGGTGCCCAATCCATCATAGAGTGCATGCCGTCGTTTCTGCCAGGGTGAGGAGACTTGCAATATGGCCGTGCCACAATAGTCCATCAAGGTAAACCCAAGGCAGGTGACCGAATCGAGGCCCAGTAAAGTAGCATCGGTTTTTGTCATGTAGAATGTAAACGTAGCAAGAGACCGGGTACCATAACGCACCGACACCTGCAATGTACCCATCACATCAATTCTGGCATGTCAGTAACCAGCGAGGGTGGTAGAGGAGCATTGTAGGGTCAAATCAGAAAAACACCGTGTATGTTTCAAAATTCAGGAAAGACACCTTGGCACCAGTGCCCACGAGCAGAGGTATGCACATGTCATTGAGAAATACAATACACATTTTAAAATTTGATGAGGTTGACAGCACAGTATGGATTTTTGGCCGGAGCGGTGTCAGAGGTCTGTGGTTGAGTGGTTGCTTGTAGTGAGGTGGAGCGATACCACCTGGCAAAGTGGTTAAATTTTTGCACAATTTCTGATCATTGACCCGAGACACGGCAATTAGTAGCCCTGGTCTCTTGCCAGGTGGACGCACAATTTCTGCCCTATTGATCCCAGACAGGGCAATTAGTAGCCCTGGACTCGTGCCAGGTGGACCCACAGTTTCTGCCCTATTGACCCCGGGCAGGTCAATTAGTAGCCCTGGACTCGGGCCAGGTGGACTCACAATGTCTGCCCTATTGATCCTAGACAGGGCAATTAGTAGCCCTGGACTCGTGCCAGGTGGACCCACAGTTTCTGCTCTATTGACCCCCGGCAGGGCAATTATTAGCCCTGAACTCATGCCAGGTGGACCCACAATTTCTGCCCTATTGACCCCGGGCAGGTCAATTAGTAGCCCTGGACTCGTGCCAGGTGGACCCACAATTTCTGCCCTGTCGACCGCAGACAGGGCAATTAGTAGCCCTGGACTCGTGCCAGCTGGACCCACAATTTCTGCCCTGTCGACCACAGACAGGGCAATTAGTAGCCCTGGACTCGTGCCAGGTGGACCCACAATTTCTGCCCCGTTGACCCCAGACAGGGCAATTAGTAGCCCTGGACTCCTGCCAGGTGGACCCACAATTTCTGCCCTGTTGACCCCGGCAGGTCAATTCGTAGGCCTGGACTCGTGCCAGGCGGACCCATAGTGTCTGCCCTATTGATCCCAGACAGGGCAATTAGTAGCCCTGGACTCCTGCCAGGTGGAACCACAATTTCTGCCCTGTTGACCCCGGGCAGGGCAATTACTAGCCCTGGACTCATGCCAGGTGGACCCACAATTTATGCAATGCAGTGTAGAACATGTGTGTCGGGTGCTGCTGCGTAGGTTGTACTGTGAGCTTCATACCATTTGGGGTGAGAGTTTGCCGAATTCCCTGAATCGAGTAATCTATACCTATTACCTGCAACAGGTGAGAGTGTTCCGGTAAGTTTTTTATGCACTGTGGTAAGCTGCTTCTACTTGACTGGTTATCTTTGTGGCTCGAGTCAAGGTTACCTCGTCAGATTCGAGTAAAACTAAAACTGCAAAGTAAAAGTCTGTCCCTCACTTTGTTTTTGTACTTGTACCTGTACACTGCATCAGGTGATCTCTCATCATGTCGTCGTGCAGTGGAAGTGATAATTCTCTCAATGTAGACACCGATTGGACAATTGACTACCCGGGGGCCGCTGGCCTCGTTTTCGGAATATGAACCGCCGAATGAGGGTCGCTCTGAGCGGGTCCGAAACGTGAAGCAAACTTGGCGGTGGCTTCAGGCCAGGTGGGTGCAGGGCCCAGTCTCAAGAGAGCGCGTTTACCCTCCGTGCTCAGGTCGTGTACGAGCAAAGCACGTCTCCGTGAATCGGCCGCGTCTTGCACACTCATTGCGATCAGGTAGGTGTGAAAGGACAACCACCTGGGTCACGGAACGGGCGGTTCGCCCAGTAAAGCCAAAAATGGCGCCGGTGAGGTAATCGAACATTCCGCCATCATCGTCGCCATTGTTATGTCGCTCGACAAACGCTAAACAATCCGATTGATCGCGCGAAGTCCGTTTATCTTGGAGCACGTAACCGTGAACACACCCCGACCCCGTCAAGATGGCAGCACCTCTTCCTCTTCACAACCTGTCAGATCCCAGGAATCCCTCAACATCCGCAATTCAACAACAACATAATCTATATATATAAAACACAGTTTGTGTGTGTGTAATGTTACCGATAGACTCCTAAACGGAGAGGCTTACGTGCTTGATATTTGACATAGACATGGCCATTGAGCGTGGGACAAACATGGCCGAACTCAAAATATTTGACGATCCATATTTTTTATTCATATTTACCTCAGCGCATTTCAGCGAAGTACCCGCTAATCTCAGCCGGTTTCAGAGCAGCTAGCTGATTCGCTCAGAGCGCTCACGTGATGTTCCATCCTGTCACACGTCACTTCACCTTTTATGCGATCGTGTTTTGTATCGATTTTGTGCGATATGAATTAAATGTCTTTGAAACAGCTGTGAAACGTCTTTCCACAACCCTTCCATAACCGATTGGAGCAGTTTCTTGCCGCACAAAACGAGATCCGCGAAGCGAGTTGGTCGAGTCGTGCTGACCAAGATGGCGACACGGCGGCTTCACTTTTCATGGAGTATGAGCGTTCTATATATTTTCAATTCAGTGCGCCCGTGATTTGTGGCATAGACATGACCATTGGGCCTTCACGGTGTAATTTGTGCGAGGCTTTTGTCCGAGTGAGCTTGAGTCG
Organism: Myxine glutinosa; assembly: GCF_964187855.1. Taxonomy (NCBI): domain Eukaryota; kingdom Metazoa; phylum Chordata; class Myxini; order Myxiniformes; family Myxinidae; genus Myxine; species Myxine glutinosa. Next base: position 134,919,549 of record NC_136270.1, read on the forward strand.
AGAGGGCGAATGTACGGGTTGGGAATGTACGGGTTGGGAATGTACGGGTTGGGAATGTACGGGTTGGGAATGTACGGGTCTCCCTTCCCCCGCCCGGCAACGCCGGTACTGGAGGACGTCACAGGATCGGTGAGTCTCCAAAATCCGCTTCGTGCTGTTGCGAATATGCAGGACTATGTCCGATTGTTGTGCTGCTCTCCGACCATGAGAACTACAACGTCATTGTTGACTGGCCATCCCCTTCCCTCCCCCTTCCCCTTCCCCCTCCGTCCCCCCTCCCCTCCCCCTCCATTTTCCCCCTCCCCCTCCCTTTTCCCCCTCCCCCTCCCTTTTCCCCCTCCCCCCTCCCATCCCTCACCCTCCCCCCTTTTCCCCCTCCCCCCTCCCATCCCTCACCCCTCCCTTTTCCCCCTCCCCCCTCCCTTTTCCCCCTCCCCCCTCCCTTCCCTCACCCTCCCCCCTCCCATCCCTCACCCTCCCATATCCCCCCCCTCTTCCCTCTCCCCTCCCATCCCTCACTTTTCCCCCTCCCATCCCTCACCCTCCCCCCTCCCTCCCCTCACCCTCCCCCCTCCCATATCCCCCCCCTCTTCCCTCCCCCCTCCCATATCCCCCCCCTCTTCCCATCCCTCACCCTCCCCCCTCCCATCCCTCACCCTCCCATCCCCCCCCCATCCCTCACCCATCCCCCCCCATCCCCCCCCATCCCTCACCCATCCCCCCCCATCCCTCACCCACCCCCCCCCATCCCTCACCCATCCCCCCCCCATCCCTCACCCTCTCCCCCCCCATCCCTCACCCATCCCCCCCCCCATCCCTCACCCTCTCCCCTTCCCCCCCCCTCCTCTCCCCTTCCCCCCTCCCTCCTCTCCCCTCCCCCCCCCTCCTCTCCCCTTCCCCCCTCCCTCCTCTCCCCTTCCCCCTCCCTCCTCTCCCCTTCCCCCTCCTCTCCCCTTCCCCCCTCCTCTCCTCTCCCCTTCCCCCCTCCTCTCCTCTCCCCTTCCCCCCCCTCCCCTCCCCTTCCCCCCCCTCCCCCTCTCCCCTTCCCCCCCTCCCCCTCTCCCCTTCCCCCCCCCCTCCCCCTCTCCCCTTCCCCCCCCCTCCCCCTCTCCCCTTCCCCCCCCCTCTCCCCTTCCCCCCCTCCTCTCCCCTTCCCCCCCTCCCCTCCCCTTCCCCCCCTCCCCTCCCCTCCGGCCCCTCCCCCATCCCCTCCGGCCCCTCCCGCCCCTCCCCCATCCCCTCCGGCCCCTCCGGCCCCTCCCCCATCCCCTCCGGCCCCTCCCCATCCCCCCCCTCTTCTCCCCTCTCCCTCCCACTCTTCTCCCCTCTCCCTCCCACTCTTCTCCCCTCTCCCTCCCACTCTTCTCCCCTCTCCCTCCCACTCTTCTCCCCTCTCCCTCCCACTCTTCTCCCCTCTCCCTCCCACTCTTCTCCCCTCTCCCTCCCACTCTTCTCCCCTCTCCCTCCCACTCTTCTCCCCTCTCCCTCCCACTCTTTTCCCCTCTCCCTCCCACTCTTCTCCCCTCTCCCTCCCACTCTTCTCCCCTCTCCCTCCCACTCTTCTCCCCTCTCCCTCCCACTCTTTTCCCCTCTCCCTCCCACTCTTCTCCCCCTCTCCCTCCCACTCTTCTCCCCTCTCCCTCCCACTCTTCTCCACTCTCCCCCCCGTTCCCCTCCCCTCCCCTCCCCCGCCCGGCAATGCCGGGTACTTCTGCTAGTCTGGAATAATACAGCACATGGGGATATTCCATGAAGCTTGGTGTGACGGGAGCACGGAACTCGAACAAGGTAACCATCCTTACCTTCATAATCAGGCTGAAAAGGTAGTTGCGAACCCTTTCATCAAAGGTCAATGGCTGCCGCTCGGGGTCAAAGACAAAGTACTCCTCGTGGACCAAATAGATCGCTATAAGAAATCCGCTCAACAAAATCTTCATAAAAGGGGTCGCCATTGTCGGGAGAATGACCAGGAGAACACGAGGAAACAAGACGACGTCCGCCGTCCACGAAACTCCAGGAGTTATGGATTGTGACATCACAAACGCGAGCAACGTCGACACAAACAAGCTCGTCGTTCATGAAATGTGACGTCACAAAACCAATCAATACCCCACATTCACAAACTCGTTTGCACAGATTGCATGGACTCGTGAGGTACCCGTGCTGCGTGCTGCGTGCTGCGCACGGGTGGGAGGCCGGAAGCAAACAGGCAATGCAGATCCGGCGAATACAAAACGCAAACCAACGGTTCGTTCACGGAAAGAAGCATCGATCGTGGGTCCGGGGCGAGTCTGCATCGGCGATCCGCGAAGGCCGCGTTCAGAAAGTGGAAACCATCACGGCATGTCGTCATTTACTGGAACTCATCGATATATATATATCGGTGTACGTGTCGATGACTTGAACTCGGTTATCGGTATCTCTTTTTTCATTCCAAACATCATAACCCCAATCACAAATTAATCACAAAATAAACTTTTAACAACATTGTTCACGTTTCCTTCATTGTAAAAACTTCCAAATCAACAGTTAAAATGATTTTGAGCCGATAGGTGTTACAGCCTTGGCAAGATCGATGGAGACAGCGATCTGTTAGCTTATACACCGCCCAAATAGCTATGTGGAATTCTCTCAGGGATTGATTAAACTCACGTCGTTTGAACTTTGGCCGAGATCATTATTTACTTTAAATGATGTTTATATACAAATGATGTTTCATGATGTTTATATTGGTTTGGGACTTTGGGTCGTCCTTTCCGCATATCTCGTGGGATTGTGAGTTGGAGAGACGGCCGTGATGGCGGGGAGGGGG